>NC_030813.1:116942772-117242553 GCF_001704415.2 Capra hircus
CGCAGCGACCCACATGGCAATGGGCCCCTGGGCTTCCCGCGGCCACTGTGGCTCCCCTGCCCCTGCTGTCCCGAGAGGGCACGTGGGTGCGAGGCGGCTGGGGGTGAGTGCCGCGCGGCCCCTATCACCATGCGGGGGGCTGGTGCCACTGCTGGGAGCTGTGTGCTCACAAGTGTGCGTGCGTGTGCACTAGGGAGCCTCTGCCTGCTCGCAGGGTGACCGCGTGCTGCTGTGTGTGAGCCGCTGGCTTTGGATCTGTCCTGGTCGCGTTGGTGGTCGTGAGCGTGCGTCTCTGCAGCCCCAGGTGTGGCCCCCCCCATCTACTCCCTCGTCCTGGGGGTCAGCATGGCTGAAGCACACGGGGCCTGTGACAGGGTCGGGGGAGGAAAGGGGGGAGATGGGGCGGTGGTGCGGCGGGGCGGGGCAGGCACAGGGACGCCGAAGCAAGTCTGCGGCTGATTCACTCGGGGCTGGGGGTGCCTGCCTGCCCTCCAGGGCCGCGGGCTGGGGTGCAGCAGCTGCTGGGCGCGGCCTGCAGAGCCTCCCAGAGCGGACCCCCCCACTCCCCTCAGAGCTTCCCCCACCCTGTCTCCTGCCTCCCCGCTCGAGCTCCCCAGTCGCATGCTCCTGTGTTCCAGCGGCGCTCACCTGCAGCCTTAGGACCGTGGCCTCACTTCATGTTGCCGCTTCTGGAGGCCCCCTGACCTGCCCAGGCGAAGATGGCGCCCCCCTCTGTGTGCGCCACCCACTCTTGCCCAGGCCCAGCCACCTGCGCGGGCGCCCCCAGGGTCCTCTCTGGCCACGGACCTAGAAGCAGCCCCGCTGCGGGGAGCGGGCTCCAGGCCGGCAGCCCAGCTCCTGCAAGGGAACCTGTCCACACTCAGGCGGCCTCACTCCCTCCCCACCCTGGCATCCCCTGGATGGCTGGCCTCCCCAAAGCCCCTGGCTCCTCCGCAAGCGCAGCGTCCCGGGGCGGATGCCCGTGAGGGGCTGGAGGACTTGTGGTCGCACTGTGGGGTTCCTAGCACCGCGGGCTGGAGGGGCGCAGGGCTGGGGGTGTGGAGGCAGGGACCCCCGAGTCAGCCCAGAGAGGTTTCAGAAGGAGCAGTGACCCCTCCCTCTTCCAGGGCCTCCTTGCTGGGGTGGAGATGGCAGGAGTTAATTAAAAAGCAGCCAACAACTGCACGGAGGTCAGCGGCCACACAGACACGGGAACTGCGCAATACTGCCATGGGTCACTGTCCCGGGAGGGCCACTTGGCAGGCAGAGGTGTTCTCAGCTGGTCAGCATCCCCATTCCCGACTGCAGGCTATGCAGCTCAGGTTGGCTTTAACGAAGCAGGACGGAGCTCGAGAAGACAGTCCTTTTAGTAGAGAACCGAGTCTCCCGGGCCCCCCACTGCCTGTCCGGGGCGCGGGGGAGAGGCGCTGGTTCCGAGGGTGGAAACAGTTGGCCCCGGGGCTTACCCCTCATTCCCTCTGGTTGGTGGCTGGCCAGGGTCCGCCAACCCCTGTCCTGCTTGCCCAGGGCTGGCAGGAGGGTATCTGGCACATGGGCAGGATCCCCCTGCTGGAGAGGGGTGTCCTGGCACCTGGGCCCCGCCCCCACTGGGCACCCGAGAGCCGAGCACGGGGCAGGGCAGAGTGCTTGCACCCGGTTCGGCCACTGTACTCAGGGCAGGGCGGGCATGGTGGTGGCAGGCGGCGGCCCGACGTCGTCCCCAGCAGGTCGAGACCGCCACGGCGCTCACCGTTGCCGCGCGACATGATTTCCAGGCCCAGCAGCCGCGCCTTGCCTCCATGAGGTAGAGAGCTGTGCTGCGGGTCTCAGCCAGGCCCCTGCGCCCGGGGGACACGGCCCACGGTGGGGGCTTGCCCGGTCACCGCCACCGCTCCCCGTCGCCTGTCTGCAGACACTGACACTGCCCGTGGCCTCTGCCCCCCAGGGCACCTCACAGCCTGGCACCTGAGCCAGGTGACCACAGCCAATGCCATGCAGCGGAATGTGGGGGAGAGGCGGCCTGGCTGACGCCTGCGCCTGACCCTTCTCCCTGGTTCTGGGTGGACAGTCGAGCAGAGACGGGCCAGCACAGACATGCCAAGGGGAGTTGGGGGCTCATGAGCCCCCGCCCCGTGTGCCTGCAGCAGTCCCGCCTTGCTGCCAAGACCAGCTTGCCTCCAGGGCCACGGCGGGCTCTCCGCTGGCTCTCCCTACCCCTGACACAGCAGCTATGCTTGCTTGGCGGACAGGAGGCCTGCCACAGCCAGCTCACGGGCGACAGGTGCAGCACCAACTGACGTGATGCTCTCCAGGGGCTGGAAAGACGCTGCGGACGACACTTGAGCCAGCTCCTGCCCAAGCCAACACTGGCAGCCCTGGCCCCAGGCCCGGGCCAGGGTGGGCCTCGTCTTGCACCTGCTGAAAGGCCCCTGCCTGCACCTTCCGCGACCGCCGCGGGGGCCACACGCTCGGCCTTGAGAGGCGGGTTGCCACGTGACTGCCACGTCCCTCAGTGTTCCACACCAGTCCAGGGGCCGGAGTGCTCCCAGGCTAGAGTGAGAGCTCGCTTTCCTGGATGCGAAACTCAGGGGCACCTGGCACTTTTGTGGCACCCAGCCAAGAGAGGCACCCAGCTGCGCCTCTTTTCTGCCCATGACCAGGTGGCTGCCAGGAGCAGGAGCGGGGGCCGAGGCTGCCCAAGCCGCGGCGGCTGAGGCCTCAGACCCGAGGCTGACCACACTGGCTTGGAGGGCAGCTCCTGGGCACTCCAGGCTACAGGAGCTGGGCTTGTGAGCACATCGTGTGCGTGTATGTGCCTCGGGCCTCCTGTGTGAGCCGGAGGGCGCTGGGTGACCGGCGACGCAGCAGAGCCCCTTGGTGTGCGTCTGGCTCACGCAGCTCTCGCGGAACTTGAGCCTCCACCTTCCAGGGCATCCCAGGACTTGGCACGGGATGTTGAACCCTTGGGCAGGGCGCTCCAGGGAGGCGGTCACGCCTCCCTTGGGCGCTTCAGCTTTCAGATCATGCTCAGCCGTGTCAACTTACTCAGCAACCCCATGGACAGCAGCGAGCCAGCGCCTCCCTGTCCATCACCAGCTCCCGGAGTTTACGCGTCCACAGACACTGTGGGCAGAGCCCCAGGGGCAGGCAGCTGTCCCCAGACCGGGTGCCCGGGAGCCCCGTTCTGAGCAGCCCTCTCCCAGACCTGAGCCCAGGGAAGCCCCCACTTGGGGGTCCTGCGTGATCACCAAAGTGCTGGGCGGCCTGGGGCAGGCCGCGGCAGAGCGCGGGCGTGGGGAGACGTTTCTGTCCAAAAACACGGCAGCCCCGATGCCCTGAACGCTTGGAGGAGGCTAACGAACGGTCTGTGAGGAAGCAGCCCTATTGATACTTTAATTTCCACAAACCAGCCCACCAGCGGACAAAGGACTTCTGCGCGTGTTTACTTGAGCGGCGTTGAGTGCGTAGTTGTGGGAAGCGAGAGCATCCAGAATCAGCGGCCTCATTAGTACGGTCATAATAATGAAGGGTCCAGAAACGCTGCTCCGGGCTGAGCGGCATTTTCTTTTCTTTAAGGGTCGAAGCAATAACCTCCGACGCGCGCCGCCCGTCACAACCTCCTTAGCAGGTCGAGCACAAGGCGCGGGAGCGAATTACATTGGCCTGTCGAGTATTAAATTTCAATTAAATCCGATCTCTCTTCTTTTGCGTCTCGCTGACGGCCCCTTGGAAGGTGCCCACACTGTGGGCTCATCTCTGGGGAAACACGGTCCAGCACAAGGCCACCCAGGCTGTTGGTTGGAGGACGGCGCCTGGCGGAGGGGTCTGGGCTCGGCCGGTTCTGTCTGGAGGGGCCATCGGGGTTCACCAGGCGACCCCAGGGCAGGTGGCGTCCCGGCTGTGCCCCGAGCTCCAGCGCAGGTGGTGGGGACAGCCCAGCCCACGGACGTCCTGCGGCCCTGCCCTTTGCCAGTCCATCCCCACGCCTGGCCTGGGGCTGGCGGCCCCCGCACAGGGCAGGACTTGGCGGTCGGCCCCCCGCCATACCCCTCACCACCCAGCTCGGGCTCCTCCCTGCCCACACCGAGGGTGAGAGCCCCAGGCCCCTTTGTCCCCGATGCCAGTTCAGGATGCCCGCCGCTCCGAGGGGCCTGCCTCCCCCCGCAGGAGGGATCTCCGGCCTCCATGTGGCCCCAGAGAGGGCGGGCCCAGCCCGGCCCTGTGTGAGCACCAGATTGGGCCAGGCTGGGCTCCCCAGGGGCACGTCTGAGGGCCCGTCACCATGTCCAGGGCTCCTGGGTGGGCATAGGCAGGCACACAGCAGGCCCGGGGTGGGGGGCGCATCACCAAAGCCGGTCACGCTGACCGCGCTCCTGGGAACGGGGCCTCCTTGGAGCTGAGAGGCGCCAGGCAGGGTCCCGCTGGGGGCGGGGGCAGCCAGGCGCCGAGGAGAAGCCAAGATTTCCCAAGTCAGGCCCCACGGGCGAGCAGTCAGGGCCCCCGCCGAGGTTCCCCAGCCGGAGGTGCCCCGCGGCTCAGCGCAGGGCGAGGGGGCAGCCTCTGCCTTCATGCTTTATTCCCTGACAGTATCCATCTTTCCAAATTGATTTTTGATATCCATAGTGACCTGGAAAGGAGACACGGTGATAACTCTCGGAAAGTGGAAAACAATATTATCGCCACAAATATGAATTACTGGCCGCCAGGTTAAATCTACTGTGCGATGAGTTATGTGACCCCGGCGCTCCTATAATTCTTGGGAATTTTATGGAGTCAGGAGAGGACTGTGGACGCTGACAAGCACTAACAGCCAGAGCGGGCCCCCAACAAGTCTCGGGGCCGTTTGATTTAGCCGCCCGGGCACCGCGGGCCACTCGGTTCTGCCTCGGGGGCGGGAGGCGAAGGGCAGTCACTCCGGGCTCAGAGACTTCATTTGTTGGTTCCCGCCATTCTCGGGGCTGGGGACGCCCGCCTGCTGCCCTGAGAGAGCAGCAGAGCCGCCTGCCCGGGGGCGCTGTCACCCTGGGCCTGGCGGGGAGGGCCATGCACACCAGTCCGGGGCTCGCTGACTGACCGCACGCCCTCCGGGGGCGGGGGGCACATGGGGCTCCCCGGGCCCCGCCCAGAAGTCGCAGCCCCCGGGAGCAGCCTCCGCCCCTGCAGGTGACAACGGGGGGCCTGGCCACGGGTGGACCCAGCAGGACACAAGGCGAGAGCCTGTGGTGAGGAGGGGACTGGCTTCCCCGGGGGGCCAGGCCCAGCCCCGGGCGGACCACACGGCACGGAGCGGGCACCCAGGATGTTGCTGCAAGGCTTGCCTGCAGCTACCGTCTCCTGGACGAGGAGAATGAACAGATGGACGAGGAGGTGACCGAGCGAGAGAGCAAGCGAACACGGAGCCCGACCGCACGCGAGGCTGCGACCCCAGCGCCTGCACCAGTCAGCCCGACCACCCCCATCAATCAGCCCTGTTAGTCAGCCCCATCAGCCCCACCAGCCCCACCAGCCCCACCAGCCCCACCACCCCCATCAGCCCCATCACCCCCATCAGCTCCACCAGCCCCACCAGCCCCATCAATCAGCCCCATCAGCCTCACCACCCCCACCAGCCCCATCAGCCCCACCACCCCCACCGGCCCCATCAGCCCCACCAGCCCCATCAGCCCCATCAGCTCCATCAGCCCCATCAGCCCCATCAGCCCCATCAACCCCATCAGCCCCACCGCACACGAGGCTGTGTCCCTGGCCCCCTCAGGAGTCAGCCCAACACGCACACGAGGCGGGGTCCCCACACCCCCCCGTCAGCCCGACCCTCACACGAAGCTACGTCCCCCACAACTCCCATCAGCCCAACATGCACACGAGGCGGGGTCCCCACCACCCCCTCCCATCAGCCCAACCACCCCCATCAATCAGCCTCATCAGCCCGACCCGCACGCGAGGCTGGGTTCCCGGCCCACCACCCCCATCAGCCTGACCCGCACGTGAGGTGGGGTCCCCACCACCCCCATCAGCCCAACCCGCACAAGAGGCTGGGTTCCCGGCCCACGCCCCCCATCAGCCTGACCCGCACGCGAGGTGGGGTCCCCACCACCCCCATCAGCCCGACCCGCACATGACGCAGGGTCCCTGGCCCACCACCGGCCCTCATCAGAAGGGGCAGCTGGGGGCCGGGGGAGGGGCGCTCCGCCCGGGCTGGGGTAAAGCCCGCGTGGGCACCTCCTTCCTCCCTGCAGTGACATCGGCCAGCCTCCCTCTGTCCCGGGTAAGGACTCGGGCCTGAGCCCAGAGGTGGGGAGCCAGACTCCTGAGTGAGGAGCTGGGGGTGCAGGGGGCGGGAGCCACCCAGCTGGGAGGGAGGGGCCGCTGGATGCAAGGTTGCTCAGGGCACCCTCCCCCAAGGTTGCTCAGGGCACCCTCTCCGCAGTAGTACGGATGGGGCAGGTCCCTGGGTCACGCCTCTGGGACCCCGGCCCCGGCCCCGAGCAGGACTCCGAGCAGGGCCTGGGCTGGGGGCTGCGGAGAGGCCTGGTCTATTCAGGGTCCGTCGTGCGGAGGAGGAGGGTCTGCGCCTGGTCTGATGCCAGTCAGCCCCCAGCTCAGGCTGTGGAGCCATTCTGGGGGTGGTCATGGGGGGCTCCAGGTGGGAGGCAGGGCCTGGCTCTTGCCCCAACATTCGCAGGGCCAGCTGGGTGTCCTCCCCTCCTCCGCCGCCCTGAAGCGCTGAGAACCGCCCCTGCAGGAGGGGCCTGGGGGCCGCACCAGGAGGGGCCTGGACACCTGAGGGGTGGGGTTGCCCTGGGAACCTGCTGTTAGCTGAGCCCCAGAGCCTCCGTCCTGGACTCTGCGGGGTCTCCTTCCGTCCTGGGGTCTGGGGCCTGTGCTCTCCTCGGGGTGGGGGCACCCAGCCGTCCTGCCCGCATCAGGCGGCCCTCAGGGTGGGGGGTCGGGCAGGCCTGGGCTCCCCCCGCCCCCTACAGTGCTGGGCAGGGACAGGCTGGAGGCAGGACCTGTGGCCTATGGCCTGCGGTCTCCCACGGAGCCCAGAGACAACAAACAGTGTCATTTAATTTACATGACAAAGTGCCACCATTATTGCAGGCTGACAGAGTGCCGCTCGGGGCAATTTCCGAAAATTATTTAAACAATGTAATGAGTTAAATGTCAGCGCTGGCTAATTATGTTTATGCTAATTGTTAATTAGCCCCATAATGGAGACAGTCTTAATTAACAATAGTTATGAGTGTGGGCGGTAGGCTTCCCACTCGGGAGGAAGCAGGCCCGGCTGTGGAGCCTCTGGCCTCAGCCCGGGAGACCCCTGCCAGCCAGCCCAGGGGGGGGGGGCGGGGGACACGAGCCATCTGCCCCTTCCTGCCCAGGGGGAAGGTGCCCACGCCCACCAGCCTCTGCCCAGCTCAGGACGGCCGCGGGCCCAGCGCTCCCCTCCCCTCCCCTCCCACGCAGGGAGCCACCGTCCCGGAGATAAAAGGAAGCAGCGGCCACAGCTGCCCAGCTGGACGTGGGACCTGGGAGCTGAGGCCAGTGGGGCCCGCACAACCCCTCGGGTGGGAACAGGAGGCGCCCAGCCCTGCCCCGGGCCCACCCGAAAGGTGAGCTCAGCTCCTTGGAGGGATGTCACGGGGAGGGGCGTAGCGTCTCCCCCACAGCTCCGTGGAGGGAGACACACAGCGGCTCCGCACGCACACACGTGGACATGCACACACACGCACACACGCCTGCCTTACGCAAAGCCTCACTCCAGCTCCAGCCCTCCTGCTTCCTGGGCCTGGAGTCATAGCAGGGAGAGGCTCCACGGGCGGCCTCCCCGGGGTCCCTCACTCAAAGCGGGCAGCGGCAGGAGGGGGTGAGGGGCCCAGGACGGAATCTACCCGAAAGGCTGCAGGCTTGAGGCAGAGACAGAGGGGAGGGAGGGACAGAGGCAGACAGACAGGAAAACCAAACCAGAGGAGCGCTTTCCAGGAACACCTTGCTAAAGAAGAGACAGAAACTTGGCCACAGTTCTCTGTGAAAAGCGATGGGCTTGCAGATGGCAGAAGTGGCCTTCGAGAGCCGAATCCAGAGTTCAAACCGGAAATACAGAGGCCCAGGAAAGGACAATGCAAGGGAGTGACAGATGAGCCGGCAGCTCTCGGGGAAGAGGCCGGGGTGAGGCAGACAAGCTCCACGCGGGCCGCTCGGCTGCTGATCCAAACAAGGGCACTTTGGTTCCAGCAAAAGGGGGCACCCCACCATGGAGTGGGGCCCACAGAGTCGGGGTCACGGAGTCGGGGTCACAGAGCTGGGCCACAGACGCCCACAAGACAGGCAAGCGCTTCTGAACCAAACCAGCGACGACACCAGGATTCCAGGAAACTTTAAAATTAAAGAAAGCATCCCTGAGATTTGAAAACATGGTCCAGGACGCATACGCCAAGAAAGCGTGCACCCGAGGAGCCCCCACGGGGGAACAGCAGCAAGACACGAGTCAGGCCCCCCCTGGCCTCAGATTCCTCCAGGAGAGAAAGTTTACTGGAAGGGACATCCCTGAAGCACCACATAGACACTTCCTGAAGGGCCCCCGAGGCCAGCCCACCCGACCAGGAAAGACGCGGCGGGAGGGCCAGCACAGAGCTCCGTGCAGGAAGCGGACCCCTGCTAGCCAGCGGCCTCCAGCCTCCAGGACCGCTGCCAGGAAGGGAGGCGGGGGGAGGGGGGGGGCTGCAGGGAGCCGTGTGAGTCGGGGGTCCCAGAGGAGAGGCCGGTCTGGAGCCCGTCTTCCCAACCCCCCATCTTCAGGGGCAGCAGCTGGTCCTGGAGCCCCCAGCCCCTCCTTCAACCCCGCCTGTGGCAGCCCCTTGTGCAGACGCGCTGCGCGTGACAGGACACACTCACACACACACTCACACCCTGGCGCCCATGCCTGCCGCCCACACACAGCTGAGGGGCCTTCCTGGCCGGGGTCTGTCACCACGGGCCACCCCCTCCCTGGGGGGACACCGCCCCAGCTCGGCCTGGGGGCTAGGCCTGGGAGCCCCCTCCCCAGCCCGCAGGAGGTGGTGGTGGGCTGTATGTGTCCCTTCGTGGGACAGACACTTGGAGCAGAGAGGGGAACTCGCGGACCCTGTAAGACAGTGGCCCCAGTCCCGGCCTTGCTTTATTTCTGGCAACAGCAGTGAAAGTTCCATTTTGGGGCCTCCTGTTCCTGGCTCCCCGGTTTCGCAAGGAAGAGGTTTACGAGGAAGCTGACCAAGCCACTTCCTAGGCTCTGGGTCCAGGAGGTGGACGCCCGCAAGGTGCTGGGCTGCGTCTGCATGAAAGCCGGGGGCGGGCAGCGCTGACCCCCGACCCACACCCGCCCCTGACGGTGGCCTAAGGTCCCAGCTGGGGTCCTTAGGGGAGGTCAAGCGGCTGACTCTCAACCCGCCAGCTGGCAGTCTGTCCTGCATGATCGCTGACTGCGGCGCTGGGCCCCTGCTTGGGGACAGACCTGCCCCTGGAGGGGTGCCCATCCCAGGTGAGAAGTCAGCTCAGGCCTCTCAGAGGAGGGGCAACCCCCCAGCTGTGCTGGGGAGGGGGACTGGGCATCCAGGCGGATGCGGGGAGGCCCCCTAGGTGGTGCACAGTTAAGCGCCCGGTGAGGAGGGTTCTCAGAGGAGCCCAGGGCGGCCCCTCAGGCAGTACCCGGAGCCCAGAGTGTGAGGACTGCGTGGTCAGAGAGGGGGTGAGGAGAGGCTGGGCTGGAGCGGTGGTGTTGCCACCCAGCGGAGAGGAGCTCTGGGCTCAGGGTCCCGGGAAGGGCCTCTCCAGGGGACAGCCGGTGGATGGGCCTGGAGCCCAGGGAGAAGGCCTGCCCGGAAGTGTGCAGAGGAGACAGGAGGGGCGGGGCCTGGGGGTTCGGGGTGACAGGAGAGAGCCAAGGGCACAAAGTAGGGGGCGTGTGGGGCAGTGGGACCCCCCCCTGCAGGCCCCACCTAACCCGGGGCGCGTGGGCCCCACCATCAGACGGTCTGATGCAGAAAGATGCTCCACCCAGCCGGGCCGGGAGGAGGACAGAGTGGGCGCGGCTCTGACTGTGCGCCCTCAGGCCTGGCCTGGCACTGGGGGACAGTTCAGGGTGTTGACCTTGGCCTTGATATGGAGCCGGTGCAGACGCACAGGCGGGAGCTTCCACGGGACCACGACCCTCCTCTGCCGCAGACGGCTGGCGCTCAGAGGCGACTCCCGGCTGCTCTGACAGTTAGCGCCTTGGCCCCTTCTGCCCCTTCTCGTCCTTCCTGTGGCCGCAAAACCAAAACCCCACTGCTGGGCCTCGAGGCGGGAACACGGGTGAGATTGGATCTGGAGCCTGCGAGCTCTGGGAGACCCTCGGGGTGCTGGGCTAGGTTCTGGGCGCCTGCTGGGGGTGGGGCGGGGCTCCTGTCCCCTTGGGAGGGAGGGGCCCTGAGAACTGCAGTCGCGGCAGCCCCCTGACCCCGGGTCCCCGCGCTGCCCCTCCACGGCCCTGGGTTTTCCCCGAAGTGGGTCCAGGCTTCCGGAGGAGCAGCCAGAGGGACGTGTCTGCACCTACACGGAGCTGACTGGTGCTGTGGGCCGGTGGGCCAGGGGGAAGCCCGCAGGCAGGCGGGCGGTAGTGGGTCTCAGCCTCCCCGCGGCCCGGGCCCAGGGGAGCCTGCCAGAGAGCACACGCATCTCCCTGACGCCCGCGTCCTGCCTGACTGGACATGACCCACACCTGCTGAAGACCCAGGGCGTCAGCTGGGGAGTGCGCGCGTCACGGGACTGCACCTGCCTGCCCCCACCCTGCCTTCCGCCACACCTGCCACCCGCTCCTGAGGCGCCTGAGGATGGGGCGCCGGCCGCTCTGTCCCGGGGCAGGGCGGTGCACGGAGAACAGGCCGCCCGAGGCTGGGGCTGGAGGGGAGCTGGCGGTGCCCGAGGCCGCCGTGCGCCAGCCCCTGGCAGAGGGCCCCCAAGGTCTGCAGCAACCCCGCCTCCCTCCTGGCTCCTGTCTCCCCGGCTCCTTCCAAGCCCATCCGGGACTCTGCTCCGCAGATCGGGGTTTGGCCTGCAGCCCCTCGACGTCAGCTCCTGGCAGGTGGAGGATGCCCACCTGGCCCAGAGCCCTTGGCCCTGGGGAGAATCGTCCTGGCTCAGGGACCCTGACCTGGGCCTGGAGCCTAGAGATGGTGCAGGGGGCTCCGTGAACATTTCTGGTTGGGAGGGGAGCTGCCAGGCCTGCGGGAGGCCAGACCAGGTGCGTGGCTGGCACAGACATGTCCCAGGAGGCCCTCCCAGCAGCTGGAAGGGTGGGCAGGGCCCCCAGCGCCCGAGCCCGGCTCAGACCCCCTTCACAGCCACTCGGGGCCAGTGCTCCTGCAGCCGGAGCCCGCCGCCCTGTTTCTCCGTCAGCCCCGACGGCCCCCACTCGGTTGTGCAGGTCGCCGTGGGGTCCACCCGGCCCCCGGTCCCTCCCCCGGCCCAGAAGGCCCTCCCCGCGGTGTCCACAGCAAACCCCCTGGTGTGGGCCGGCCTGAGCCCGCTCTGCTTGTCTGGGCATGTCTGCCCTCGGGGTGGGACGCTCCCGGGCAGGGAGCGCAGAGCGCGCTCACTCCTGTGTCCCCAGGCCCCGTGAGGTTTGTCGACTGACGGACTGACTGCGCTCTGAAACCGAGTCTTCTGCGGACCCCGGAGCCCAGCCCTGGCCCTTGGGCTGCTGCCCACGTTTCGGCTCTCACAGCGGCTGGGCCCAACCCTGCGGGAAGCCCCATTTCATTGGCGGGCGGCGGGGGTAGGGGGACAGGGGAGGCTGACCTGCTCCCCCTAGAGGCCCACCTGCCCCCAGGCCAGGAGCAGCGTCAGTTCCAGCAGCGACCACTCTGACCCTCAGGCCCCCGGCTTCAAGACAGGCAGTGGCCCTCAGGCGGCTGAGCCCCACGTGGGAGCCGTGGCCAGGGCACGGGGCTGGCCGCCCTCTCGCCCTGCGGTCCCCACGCTTCCCCTCACACCCGCTCCGGGACGGGCCAGCGGCCTTGGTGCTGGGGCTCCGGCCCTGGTCCTGAGAGATGGCGCTGAACGAAGGCCTGGAGGCCTCCCTCCCAGGACCAGCCCCCCAGCCTTCTGACACGCAGTCAGCCTGAGGGGGAGCCGAGAGGTGACCAGGACGAAACCAGAGAGGCTGGCCCCGGGTGCCTCCTACAAGCCAAGCGTGTTGGACACGCCTCCAGGACGCCTTCCAGAAGGAAGCACTTCTGTTCCTGCATTGCCCCCTTTACAGACTGGTAAACTAAGGCTGGGGACCGACGTGGTTGTCACAGACCCCATTCCTTAAAGGCCCACCCAGTCCACTCAGCTCCCAGGAAGGAGAGCCTCAGACACCAGGCAGGGACTCACAGACCCTCACCAGCTGCAGTGGGCGGGCTTCCTGCAACCCAGGGGTCAGCGGCCCAGACCCCGCCTCAGCAGCCTGTCCAGCTGTGGAGCAGGACAGCGCGGACTCCTTGCTTCCCAGCCCCCGTCCGCCAAGTGGTGGTCGGGCTGGGGAACAAGGAAAGACCAGGAGAGGAGACGGGAGGCATCAGACCCTGCAGGGGGCTGCCAGACCACCAGTCCCAGACGACCTCCCCCCAGCCATGAGCCCGGGGAGGGGCCTCTGGGGCGCCTGCCCTGTTCTGCAGGCGCCCAGGCCCCGCAGCGCTCACCACTGTGCTTCAGGCCTGCCCGTCGAATGCACAGATGGACCGCAAACATGGCTGTCCCAGGGAGTTCTCCAAGACCCGCAAAGTGACGGGCGCGCAGGGAGGCCCCGCCCAGCGCAGCCCGGAGGCAGCCCCCCAAGTGTGGCGCGGAGGACCTCCCCGCAAAGGCGGGTGGGGGTGCTTGGGTCGTAGCCTGGTGGCCTCAACCGCCTGTTCAAGGGCCAAGGCATCTTAAGAAGTCGGCCTCTCACGGGGCACGGGCAATGGGGGTCATTTTAAAGCCAAACCCGAGGGCATGCTCCCTTGTCCCAAGGGCCTGCCCGGCCTAGCAGACACCCCGGGAGTGGGGCTGGGGCGGTGAGGATGGAAGGGGAAAGCCGCCACCCTTGCGTCCGCATAGAGCACAGTGGGTGGTACCTCTCTTTAGGAGAAGAGAGGGGACTATGGACAGCTGTGCCCACCCGCCTGTATTTTCAGAAAAGAAGGATGAGAAGGTGAACAGAACATGGATTAACGCAGTTGCCTCCAGGATGGAGAGAGCAGGGTGGCGCCGGGAGGGAGGCAAGGCAGCTGTGGAGGCACTGGGCTGTGGGGTTTGCACGCTGGGACCACGTGACGCCCTTACAGTACCCTGGCGTTGGAAAAGACCCCGATGCTGGGAAAGGTCAAGGGCAGGAGGAGAGGTGGCGGGATGGGACGGGTGGGTGGCGTCGCCGCCCCGATGGCCGTGGGTTTGACCAAACTCCAGGAGGTGAGAGAGGCACTCGGTGCGACGCAGCCCTTGCAGAGTCGGACGCGACTTAATGGCTGAACAGCAAAGGCTTTACAAAATAAAAAATAAATAAACAAAGAAAATATCGATTCACCGAATTTTAAGACAAAATAGGACCAGTGACCCAAACACAGAAAAAGGCTCACTCCACCCGACCGCAGTGCCCGGCGTTTCCATCGACATGTACGTGCCGAGTGGAGCGCAACCTAGGCGCGAACAGACGGACCGCACGGAGAAGGCTTCACACTTGGCGACCTTCTCACCGACACAGACAGCGGCTCCGCTGCTTTGAAATTATTGTAGGTGTACTGTAGGATGAGGTGTACAAGTAACTATGTTAACATCGTTAGGAAATGGAATTTTTAGCATAAGAGAAGAAAAATGAAATTGCAAATCAAAGAAATGAAATTTAAAAGTGTAATCTTAATAAACTATCTGAAAATGAAACTAAGGAAACAATTCCATTTAAAATCCCATAAAAATTTTTAAGAATAAATTTAACCAAGACGGTGTAAGGCGGGCCCACTGAACACTACAAACACTACTGAGAGGAATTAAGAGCTGACGAGAGGGAGACGTATCCTGCGGCCGTGTTCTCAAAGACTTGATACTGTTTTAAGATGGCAATACTCTCCAGACTGGTCTTCAGGTTCACTGAAATCCCTTTCGGAATCTTAACTGACCTCTTTGTACAAACTGACAAGCTGATTCTGTAATTTTCATGGAACTGTGGGGGACTCAGAATAGCCGAAAGACCCTGAGAAAGGAGAAAAGAAGGGCCCACTCAGCCCATTCAGACAGCGTGGTGCCACCACAAGGACAGACAGAAAGGAGAGTGGGCCCGAATAGTCTAGAAACAGAGCGTCAACTGACTGTTCACAGTGGTGCTGAGGCTATTCTGGGTAAGGAAGACTCTTTTCAACAAAGGGTGTTGGGAAGACAGAATGCCCACAGGCAAAAGAATGAGCTCAACCCTTACCTCATGCCACACACAAGGGCTAACTCAGAATGGGTTGGAAACTGTAGGAACCAAAATTACGTAACTCTTAGAAAAAAAGATTGTGGCAAATATTCACAGTCTCAGACTTGGCAATGGCTTCTTAGATGTGATACCAAAAGCATGAGCAACAAAAAGGAAAATAGATGAACTTAAAGTTAATAATTTCTGGGCTTCAAAGGACAAAGTACAAAGGACAGCCTCGAGAACAGGAGACAGTGTTTCCAAGCGAGATGTCTGACAAGCATGTTGTATCTTGAACGCACAAAAAAAATTCTTAAGATTCAATAATAAAAGACCAAATAATTGCTTAAAAATAGGCAAATGATCTGAATAGACATTTCCTCAAGAGACATGTACAAACGGCCAGTCAGGTCAGTTCAGTCGCTCAGTCGTGTCCGACTCTTTGCGACCCCATGAACCGCAGCACGCCAGGCCTCCCTGTCCATCACCAACTCCTGGAGTCCACCCAAACCCATGTCCATCGTGTCGGTGACGCCATCCAGCCATCTCATCCTCTGTCGTCCCCTTCTCCTCCTGCACTCAATCTTTCCCAGCATCTGGGTCTTTTCAAATGAGTCGGCTCTTCACATCAGGCGGCCAAAGTGCTGGAGTTTCAGCTTTAGCATCAGTCCTTCGAATGAACACCCAGGACTGATCTCCTTCAGAATGGACTGGTTGGATCTCCTTGCAGTCCAAGTAACTCTCAAGAGTCTTCTCCAACACCACAGTTCAAAAGCATCAGTTCTTCAGGGCTCAGCTTTCTTTATAGTCCAACTCTCACATCCATACATGACCACTGGAAAAACCATAGCTTTGACTAGACGGACCTTTGTTGGCAAAGTAATGTCTCTGCTTTTCAATATGCTCTCTAGGTTGCTCATAACTTTCCTTCCAAGGAGTAAGCATCTTTTAATTTCATGGCTGCAGTCACCATCTGCAGTGATTTTGGAGCCCAAAAATATAAAGTCTGACACTGTTTCCACTGTTTCCCCATCTATTTGCCATAAAGTGATGGGACCGGATGCCATGATCTTCGTTTTCTGAATGTTGAGCTTTAGGCCAACTTTTTCACTCTCCTCTTTCACTTTCATCAAGAGGCCTTTTAGTTCCTCTTCACTTTCTGCCACAAGGGTGGTGTCATCTGCATATCTGAGGTTATTGATATTTCTCCTGGCAATCTTGATTCCAGCTTGTGTTTCTTCCAGTCCAGCGTTTCTCATGATGTACTCTGCATAGAAGTTAAATAAGCAGGGTGACAATATACAGCCTTGACGTACTCCTTTTCCTATTTGGAACCAGTCTGTTGTTCCACGTCCAGTTCTAACTGTTGCTTCCTGACCTGCATACAGGTTTCTCAAGAGGCAGGTCAGGTGGTCTGGTATTCCCATCTCTTTCAAAATTTTCCACAGTTTACTGTGATCCACACAGTCAAAGGCTTCAGCATAGTCAATAAAGCAGAAATAGATGTGTTTTTTTTGGAACTCTCTTGCTTTTTCGATGATCCAGCGGATTTTGGCAGTTTGATCTCTGGTTCCTCTGCCTTTTCTAAAGTCGGCTTGAACGTCTGGAAGTTCACGGTTCACTATTGCTGAAGCCTGGCTTGGATGGCCAATAAATGGCCCATAAACATATGAGAAAGAGGCTCAGTGTCACAGGTCATCAGAGAAGTGCAAGTCAAGACCACAGTGAGACACCACATCACACTCCCTGCTGCTGCTGAGTCGCGTCAGTCGTGTCCGACTCGGTGCGACCCCACAGACGGCAGCCCACCAGGCTCCCCGCCCCTGGGATTCTCCAGGCAAGAACACTGGAGTGGGTTGCCATTTCCTTCTCCAATGCATGAACGTGAAAAGTGAAAGGGAAGTCGCTCTCGTGTCCAACTCTTTGCGACCCCATGGACCGCAGCCTACCAGGCTCCTCTGTCCATGGGATTTTCCAGGCAAGAGCACTGGAGTGGGGTGACATCGCCTTCTCTGTTACACCCCCTAGGGTGATTAAAAACAAAAGGTCAGATAATAATAAGTGCTGACAAGGAGGTGGGGAAATTGGAACCCTTATGTGCTGCTGGAGGGAATGCAATTTGGTGTAGCCATTTTAAAACTTTTGAAGCAGTTTGGCAGCTCCTCAAAAATTAAGCATAGAGTTACCCAGTGACCCAGCAACTCCACTCCCAGGTATCTACCCGGGAGAAATAAAATTTTCACATCCACACAAGAACTTGTGCGGGAATGCTCACGGCAGTGTTACTCATAACGCCCATCGACAGACGACTAGATACAGGCAGTGTGGTGCGTCTACAATGACACGCTGGTAGGCGAGAAAAAGGAAGGAACTGATAGACGCCGCAACGCAAAGTTCCAGAGGAGGGGAGAGAGCAAAGAGCACGTATTTGAAGAAATAGCCAAGATCTGCCGAAAGACATGCATTTACAGACTCGAGAAGCTCAGTACACTCCAAAGAAGGTAAACTCAAAGCAAATTCCTTCCCAGAAACATCGTAATCAAACCACTGAGAACCGAAGACAAAAAAAAAAAAAAAAACCCAGGAGAGCAGCCAGAGGATCGAGGTTATCTGCAGGGAAACAGCATAGAAAAGACAGCGGGCTTCTTGCAGGGACACGGAAGCAGGAGGGCAGAGGGAGGGCCAGTAAAGATGCCCTTCAGATATTAAGACAGAATAAAGACACTCTCAGACAAAGGAAAACTAAGAGAACTCGTCACTAGCAAACGTGTTCTAGCAGAAATGCTGCAGGGGGGGTTTCGGGCAGAGCGAAAATCATGCCAGAACGAAACCTGGAACTTCAGGAACAGTGCGAGAGAGACCATGGAAGTCTGGGTAAAACCCTGCTTCCCTTCTTTGTAAAATTTATTTTTGTCTTAAAAAAATGTTTGGCTGCACAGCAGCACAGCTCCTTGGTTCTCTGTCCAGGGATCGAACCGGTGGAAGCGTGGAGTCTTATTCACTGGACCAGCAGGGAAGTCCCTCTTCTCAGTTCTTTAAAATGCATGACAGTCGAGGACAAAAATTACAGCATCGTCTGAGGGAATTTTGAGGGAATTTTGGGGGAAATCTGTAGGTGTAGCGGGGCTTCCCTGGTGGCTCAAAGAGCAGACGTGATGATGAGACAGCTGCAGATGGAAAGGGCGGACAAAGGCGGTTCGGTGTGAAGCTTTCCACACTCCACTTAGAGTGCAAAAATATAGACTGTGACAAATTCGGTCTCTACATTATAATCTCAAGAACAGTCACTAAAAAAGTAATTGTGCAAGCCGTTCACTGAACGACTGAGATAAGCACTTTGTCGTATCTGCAGACCAGACTGCTATGCGGTATAGCTTACACTTATGCAGTGCTGTATGCCAATTATATCGCAATAAAACTGGGGAAAAAGCTAAAGAATCTAAAAAGATATCACCTGGAAACAATACTAAAGAAAGCTGAAGTGGCAATAATAATATCGGATGAAAGAAAACGACTCGGGGCAGCTAGAAGCATTACGTAATGACGAAAGGGCCAAGGAATCAAGGAGGCGCGCAAGGCCGAATGCGCTTTCAGCCAACAGCCTGAGCTACACGGCCTTCAGAGCGCACGAAGCAGGAACTGAGGGCCGGACGCAGGGACGGGCCGCCCGCGGCTGTGGGGCCCGCTCTCCGTGTCAGTAGAGCAAGCATAGACCATCACCGGGAAGACAGAGGAGCTGGGCAGCGCCGCCAGCGACGCTTCTAAGCAGCGGTATAGCGCAGCACTCCAGCCAACAACCGCAACATAATATCCTTTTTAAATGCACCTGCAACGCCCTCCAGAGAGACCGTATGCCAGGCTATAAAGCCAACCGAAGAAATCTGAAGAACTCAGCTTATGTAAAATGTTCTTGACCACAATGGAATTACAGTGGACGCCAGTAACCGTGAGAGATCTTCAAACACCCCAGATTCAAGGCTTCCTGGTGGCTCAGTGGCAAAGCACCCACCTGCCAACGCAGGAGACGCGGGCTCCAACCCTGGTCTGGGAAGACCCCACATGTCGAGAGCAACCAAGCCGTGCAGCACAGCTCCTGGGCCCTGGAGCCCCTGCCGCGCAGCAGGCGAGCTGCCACCGAGAGAAGCCCGCTCTCCACCGCCAGAGGAAAGAGAGCCGCAGCAACAAGACCCAGCACGGCCTAAAGTGAGCAAGCAGGCAAAAACTCCCGACGCTTAGTGGTGAGCAAACTCCAAAATAATCTGTGGATCAAAGATGTCTCAAGGGAAATTGGAAAACATTTTTGAACTAAATGAAAATGAAAAACGTCAATATCAAAATTACTTGTGGATTTCGGTTGAAGTGCTTAGAAGGGGAAGTTTTGACATTAGTGCTTATATTGGGAAAGAAGAAAGACGGCCTCGGTGATCTAAGCTTCCTTCTTAGCAAACCAGAAAAATAAGCGCAAAGGAAACGCAAAGCAGCCGGAGGAAAGGAAATGACAAAGGTGAAGCCCCGATCACTGAAGTGAAAAAACAGAAAAACGTTAGGCAAAATCAGTGAAATCAAGAATCACTTCTTTGGGAAAGTCAGCTACATTTGTTAATCTCTAGGTAGACTGAAAAAGGAAAAAAATAAAGAGGGAAGACACAAATTACTAGTAACAGGAGTGAGGAAAGAGCCATCCCCACGAAGCCCACAGACACGAAAGGACAGCTAGGAACGACTCCGCACGCTCGGGTGCAACAGTGTCGATGAACGGACCAGTTTCTCGAAATCCACAAATCATCAAAACCTACCCAAGAACTAACAACCTGAATATCCCATTTACTAAAGCAACTGGCTCCATAGTTAATGACCTTTCAAATCAGAAAACTCCAAACTCTGATAGTTTCACTGACAAATTCTTCAAAATACTTAGAGATAAAAATAACACCAATTCTACCTAACCTCTAAGAAAACAGAAGAGATAACACTCCCATTTTATGAGGCCAGCATCACCCTGATTCCAACAGCCGACAGAGGCAGAACCAGATAAAGAGCTACGGAGCGACACTTGTGACGAGCAAGCGTGCAAAAACCTTCAACACAAAACTAGGAAACTGGACCCAGCTGCAGATAAAAGAAGCGAGCACACCAAGACCGAGAGGGTGCATCCCAGGACGGCAGAGAGGCTCAGCGCCGCGGCAGCCGTGGCCGTCCTGCAGCCGAGGCTGGCGGAGCGAGCGCTCCAGGCATGGGCCGAAAAGAGCTCGTGGCCACACCAGCAGCTGCAGAAAACGCAGGTCCCAGAACGCGACGTCCGACCATCATGAAGACTCAGAGGACCAGGGACGAGAAGGAGCCCCTAGGCCTGAAGCTGCTGCACGTTTCAAGCTTCCAGCAGCCGATCGCCAGCAGGTGGAAATGTGACTGGCTTTTCCAGGGTGCATCCTCTGAGCTGCCGACCTTCCGAGCCCCAGGAGGTCAGTCCGTGGGATTCGCAGTGGGTAATCGTGTTATCTGTATGTGGGACAGTTGTGTTTTTTTCCTTCCCCATCTGGATACCTGTTTTTCAGCTTGTTTTTCTTGGCTGAAATAGTCAGAGGTGAAAGGGTTTGGTATCTAGAGATACAGTTCAAAATATTCTGGAAAGAAAAGTGTGGCTGTGAATGGATGAACCCGCAGAGGCAAGACGTCGCTAATCGCTGAATCTGAGCGACAGTACAGGGAGCTGGTTGTACGCTTCCATTTCTGTCTGAAATATTCCATAATTAAGAATTTTTAACCTGTTATTACAGCACAACCACACCAGCAGCTGAACAAATAGAAGAGGGGCTGAGGCAGTTCACGAAACCCACACAGGACCAGTGTTCTTACCAGCATCCACCGAACGAAACTCACAGCCAGACAGAGGATCCACCTGCTTGGTGCCTGGGAGCTTGGGGCCAAGCAGGACTTCACTTCAACCTGGCAGCTCGTGTCTGCTGTCTCTTAAAGAGGGGATCCAAGATAAACCAGGACCCCCACCATGGCACACAAGCGCCCTGGGCCACCTGGGTGATGACGGGCTGGGATGCAGGGAGCCCGGCTTGGCTGAGGGTCAGTCCCGGCTCGTGACGTCGCACGGGGTGGAGGAGCTGGACACGAGGCACTGACGGCTGAGCTTCCAAAAGCAGAAGAGAGGACGGGAGGGAAGCGGGCCCCTGGGAGACGTTTTGGCTTCTCAGCACCTTTGTCCGCACGTCCCCTCTGTGGTCAGAGGGGACACCGCGGGGCCCGGCCCAGTCAGCGGGCTTCCCCCTTCCGCTGGGAGCCTTGCCCCAATCCCATCGTCTCCGCGGCCCTCGATCCCGGTGGCCTAAGTGTACCACCCCCTCTCTGCTGACAGCGCTGGAGCGGTTCCACATCCACTGTACACGGGAGGTGAGCGGGCACCCAAACACCCACCTGTGCCGGCGGGAGGGTGATGGAAGGCCCCGGAGAGGGGAGAGGCCTGAGGAGGAGCCTGGGGCGGGGCGGTGTGTGCAGCGTCTGGGGCCCTGAGAGCCGAGGCCCCCAGGATTTGAGACCAGGGGCACACGGACGGTTCTTGCCAGCAGTCATCAGAAAGTAAGCAACCACAGCAAGGCTATCCAACCAGTCCATCCTAAAGGAGCTCAGTCCTGAATATTCACTGGACGAACAGATGCTGAGGCTGAAGCTCCAACACTTTGGCCGCCTGATGCGAAGAGCTGACTCACTGGAAAAGACCCTGATGCTGGGAAAGATTGAAGGCAGGAGGAGAAGGGGACGACAGATGAGACGGTGGGATGGCATCACCAACTCGACGGACATGAGTTTGAGTAAACTCTGGGAGTTGGTGATGGACAGGGAGGCCTGGCGCGCTGCAGTCCTTGGGGTCGTAAAGAGTCAGACACGACTGAGCGACTGAACTGAACTGAACAGATAATAAACACTGATGGTGAGGATTTTCTTTTATTGAATTTTTACATCATCAGTAAAAAATTTAACCAATTTAATACTAAAATGCAAAAAAGGGAAAAGGTAATGGGTTGGTACTTTTAGATCACATTAAAATTTTAGTAATTTTAATATTTTTTTACTAAAATTTAGTATTTTAGTAAAATTTTCATCTGAGAGTAACTTCAGGTCTGAGGGAGAGTCACAGAGTGTAGCCAAGAGCTCTGGAAGGCTCCTCCTGGCCCTCGGGTCAGCTCCTCCCCACCACCCACCACACACCTGTCCCCGCGGACAGCAGGGCTGGGAAGCGGTGGACGGGGTTTCTCCAGCTTTCTCCCACTACCGTCCTTTCCTAGCCCCTGGAGCTGGGGCAGGACCCCCTGGTGCCCTCGGGGTCCGCTCCGGAGCTGTGAGGACGGCACCTAGAAGGGCACAGCACGGGCACACACTCTGCATCTGTCTCCAGGTCTTTGTGTGGGGCCTGCCGTTTGCACAAGGGAGAGAGTGGAGCACCGAGACGGTCACAGGTGTGGCTGGTCTGCGGCCTGGGGTCCCGATCAGCGTCTGCGTGGGTGACGCTCACACACAGGGAGAAGCTGAGAGACGAGCAGTCGGAAGTTCACAGACGCTTCTACAGACTACAGTAGCCACAGCCACCGTCTAGAGCTTGAACCGACGAAGCATTTTTTTTCCGGGAGGAATATTTATCACCGACATTGTTTAGACTTGCCACACTGGTGATAGGCGGAAGGGGCCAGCTGCTGGTCTCACTCCTGTTTCAAATTCCCTGCAGACGGAGTGGCCTCCTCCCACCACCCAGCACTGCAGCCGCTGGCCACGAGGAGGTGCGGGCGGGAGAGGGCAGGCTGGGCGGCGGCTGGGGGCTGCCCGGGAAGAGGAGGCACTGGGGTGGGGAGTGGCAGCCCTGTGGGGCCCTCACCCCATCAGGACGTCCAGACCTCAGGCTCTCCTGAGGCCCCAGGCCCCCCGAGCAGGCGGACGGAACGCCTCTTCCCACCTCTCCACGGCCATCCGCATTCCCGGGAAGCAGCCCATAGCATGGTTTGGGGGAAGGACCACAGCGAGGGCAGGGCGGCTCCTGTGGCTGGAGCACAGCCCAGGGGGGCGGCGGCCCCGCTGAGCTCAGCCGGCCCCGCACGTGGCCCTCGTCCAGACCCGGGTTCCCTGGTTCTGTGCCCTCAGGAGCAGCGGCACCGGCCCACCATTCCTGCTCCAGCAAATCGACAATCGTCTGTGGCCGGGGTATCTGAGACAGGACCTTCGAGGAGGCGCCGCGGGAAATGAGCATCAGGGAGAAGTGAAGTGCGTGTGAGTGAGCAGGCGGGCGGTAGGAACCAGGCAGCAGTCAGTGCTAACGCCCTGGGGCCGCAGCAGGAAGGCCTCCTGGCCGGGGGTGGGCGGGAGGGGCAGCGGGGCGAGCAGCTGGAGAGGCCCTCCAGACGGAGAGAGCAGGCCCGAGCTTTGTTCCCTGTGTTGGGAAGAGGTCTGTGATCTGAGCTGTTAGCAGCTTGGACCAGGAACCCCCAGTCCGGCTCTCACGTGAGAGAGAGACCGGAAAGCAGTGGGCCAGAGGACCCGGGTATCCCTGGAGGAGGCCCAGGCCCTCCCCCTCGCCCTCCCCCAGCTGCTCAGAGGCAGAGGCCCACACCTGTGGCCACGGGCCCTGCTTCCAGGGGCGGCTGCACTGGGCTGGTCCAGGGCAGAGGCAGCCGGGCCCGGGCGCCAGGCGGCAGCGTCCTGGGCCTGCACGCGGCTCTCTTGCACCTGTCCTCAGATTAAATTTCTCCTTTCTCATTACCACCGTAATAGGTCCTTCAGACCTCATTCCAGCCCGAGATATTATCTGACCCGTATAATTAATTAATTATAGCCCAAATATTATAGATTATTAAAAATAGCATAACTAATAGTGTAATATCTCAAGCTGTCGACTTTAATAGTCAACATTGTCTTGGCGGCGCTTATCAGCCCGGGACACCCGGTGAGAATATTGATTCCGGGTAATTTTAGCCGTCATCTGCCATCCTGACGGCCAATTGTCAGGTCCTCACCCAAGCCGGGGCTCATTTGAAATCGTTAAACCGCTGTGCGGCTCGCAGTGGACCTTAATGTTTCCTTTTCTTCCCCTTCAATATGTTTCTGCAACACAGGAAAATAAATTGAGAAGTGGAGGGGGGAGGGGGAGGGGAGGGGAGGGGAGGGGAGGGGAGGGGGAGGGGGAGGGGAGGGGACGGGGCCTCTCTCCGGCAGAGCAGCCCCGGGACCCTCCCCAGTGCCCCCGGCCCGTCTTCTCTTCTCCGGATTCTCTGGGAGGAGCTTTGCAGGGGGCGGGGCCCGAGGACCGCCGGCGGGGTTGGAATCAAACTCAGGACTCAGACCTGCGGTTGCCTGGCTTCGGCCTAGAAAGGCCCCCAACCCCTCCCCCAACCCCGTCTTCAACCCCGCTCCTGGGGTGTTTCCACCTGGACCCTCCGCACACCGGTTGCAGACACGCAGGGTTGGACCCACACCGCGCGCAAGGATGTGCACCCCGCACGCGCGCGCGCACACACACACACACACACACACACACACACACAGGGGCAGACATGCAGAGACACGTGTGAGTCACACAGCTGTCCTAGGACGCGGCCACGCGGAGTGCCTGGGGGCCTCCTGGGGGCCGAGGGGAGGTGCAGTCGCAAACCCTGGCAGGGCAGGGGGAGCCGTGGGGGTCGCGGGGGGCTAGTCCCCCTACACCCCAGTGTCCTGGTGCCCCGCCTGGGCGACGGCACTGCCGGTGACCGCGCCGCAGCCCTCGGACACGCGCGCGCCCCGCCCTCCCCCGCGCACGACCCCACCCCCGCCTCCACTCCCGCAGACGACGCTCGCCACCCCAGGACACTTCCTTTTGCAAACAAACACAGCACCCCCGACCCCTGCCGCCGGCACGCCCCCCTTCAACCCGGCACGCGACCCCCACCCCGCCCACCCCGCCCCGGGCCGCGGGAGGTCACCGCGCGCCAGAGTCGCTGCTCCGAGGTTTCCCCTGTAGCGTTACTCAAACTTCTAATTATGATTCATGCGCGTGATAATAATAATTTAATAATCAGGGAGCCGCGCAAGAGGCATTAACCTCAATTAAGCTCATTAAGCCGCCTGACCGCCCCCCGCGTGCCCTCCCGCCCCGCGGCCGCAGGCCCCTGAGCCCCGCTCCTGTGAATTCGGTTGCCGAGCCTATTCCGTGTCCCTGGCCCCCGCCCCCCGCAACCCCAGCGCGCTCGGCCACCCCTCGCCCCAAGCTGGGTTCCGCGCTCCCTGCCCTGCTCCCTCTGGGCGGAAGAGGGGCACCTCCTCCCCCACCGCCTTCACCTGCCCTCCGCCCCTCAGGCTTCGGTCACCGCCCGCCCTCCCCGTGGCTCTGCTACCCTGAGACCCAGCCCGAGGCACGCCGTCAGGCCTGTGGCAGAGAACGCAGAGTGATGAGGGGAAGGTCTTGGGGGTGGGCCAGGCTGTGACCGAGGGGTGGCTGAGTGGTGGCTAGGCCAGCTGCTGGGCCGCAGAGATAGAAGCGATGGGAGAGCCAGGTGGGTGAAGCACGGGACAGACGGGTGGGGCTAAGGCCACCTCGTCTCAGCCCTCATGTGTGGGCTGTGAGGGCTGCACTGTATCAGTCAGGGCTCTGCTGCCACCATCCTGCTGTGTAACAAACAACCCCACAGTGCTCAGTGGCCCACAGCACGGTCATCCCTTTCCTGCTGGGGGACCAGGACCTGCTGCCAACTGCCACCCCCGCCAGGAGCCTTCGTGGGGTTCGGGCGGCCTCCACACCTTCCTTTCCAGGACCAGCTGAGGGGCCGTCAGGGCCCTGGACCGTGTTCTGATGGAAAAGATTGGAAGTGGTCACAGGCGGGAACAGGAGGCCTCTGAAGGCCTGAGTCAGGAGGCCTGGTCACTTCTGCCCCTGCAGGTCACATGGCCAAACTCACGCGGCCAAGGCCGGCTTCAGCAGTGTGAGCATCCTTTCCCCAGAGGAAGGCCTTGCTGGGAGGGAGAGTGAAGGGCAGGGGACTTGGGCTGCACCATCCACCCCTTGACGTGACGTTTCTGGTTTCATTGGAGCTCTTCCCCTTGGATGGGGCTGGGGGAGGGGAGGGCTTACTGTGAAAGTGGGCATGCGCACAGATGCTTCCAGAACCCAGCTGTGCACCGAGACAGCAGGCCCACAGGCCGACCATGCACCCTCCTGCAGAGGCAGCCCAGAGTAGCCCAGGTCCATCTCCAACCTCTGACCCCTGGGGAGGCCCAAGGAGAGCCAGAGGCAGCGATTCAGGTGCCTGGGATTTACTGAGGCAGGAGAAATCCAGGCGGGAGAGAGGAAGAGGCCAAGCCAGGTCAGAGCAAGGACACTGCCCTCCCAGTCCTGCCCCAGAGGAGGGGCCCCTGGGACAGGCGCCTCCCAAGCAGCTCGTGGGTATGAGCCTGACCCATCGCACTCCGCTGCTCGAACCAGGAAACAGGCAGGGCAGCACCTGTGTCCACTGCACCAGGCAGAAACCTGACCAGCGCCAGGCCACACTGTCAGTGGAGGACAGACCCAGGCGGCCAGGGCCATCCCCCTGTTCCCAGGGGAGCGACAAGGCCGCTGCGGGGGTGCGAACGCAGTGCACGAGCGGAAACACACTCTCCACGCTCAGCATTGCTCCTTCCAATTTTTCTTGTCAGTGTAAACCCGCTTTCGCATTTTGCATCCTGCATCTGCTCTGACGGGAGACAGGGAGCTAAGGGAGCCACACGCATGATGTCCCGGAGCCCACAGTCTGGGGCCAGAGCAGCGGTGAGCACATAGAGGCACCATGACGTGCTAAGGCACGACCGTGTGACGCCTGGGGCTTGGAGAGGCCCCCAGGCTGACGCCGCCTCCGGGTGAGGAAGTCAGGCAGCTTCCAGGTGGGGCTGCCACTAAGGTGAGTAGGCAGGATGTGCGTGGACAGTAGCTAAGGGCACCGTCAACAGAGGCACTCCACAGCCATACCATCTGGGCACAGCGGGGCTCTGGGCACAGGATGCGGGCCTAACAGCCAGCAGGACCACCCGCAGGACCCAGTCAGGAAGGCCTTGCTTGATTGGAGCTGCAGAGCCCTGAGTCAGCCCTGGACCATGGCAGCCTCCAGGAGCTGCTGGAACAGGAGGCCTGTGATTGGATTTGTGCTTTAGAACGATGGGGGGCAGACGGAAGGAGGCTGTGGCAGGGGCAGGAGAGGTGGCCACCGTCAGGGGACCTTGATACCCAGAGCTCAAGGCACCTGTCAGTCCACTTGGGAGGGGTCTTCTGAGCATTCACCCCTAGACAGAGGGATCTTGGGCTTCCTGGGACCCTGGGTTGGGGGGGCATCCATAGAAATCCCAGAAGCCTCTGGTGAGCACTGACTGAAAATGCCTGAGCTTGGAGCTCTGCGTCTGGCAGGACCCTGGTGGACAGGGAGGGGAGGTGGCCACCCAGGGCAGGATCAAGCCTGGAGCCCCTGCTGCCCTGCAGGGATGGACAGTGACAGGCAAAGTGGCTGGAGAGGACAGTGGCCTCAAGGGGGAGTCTGGAGGGACAGGGTCTGCTGGGGCAAGGACACCCCCCGACACCCCATCTGAACTGTCTTCCCTGTATCAGCTGGTGGCCGATTACCTGTCCTTTTTGCCAGTAAAGATGCTGGCACCACGCGCCGTTGCGGCCTAAGGGCCGCAGGCACCAGGGACGCTGCCCGGGGGCAGAACGCCAGGGGTCGGGGCGCTGTCCGCGGTGCTGAACACGGGCCTGGGCGTGCGCTCTCCGCGGTCCTGAAGGCGCCTTGGATGCCAAGGCTGCATGAGGCTGGGTCCCCCTTGTCCCAAAGCTTCCGTGCAGTAGCATAGGCCCCCTCCCTCCTCTGGTGTCCTGAGTGTGGGGTGCCCTTTCTCGAGTCGTCAGGAGACCCCAGGTGAGGTCTCAGAGAAGATGAGAAAGCAAAGAAGCAGAGCGTTCCCCTTTCATTTGCCAAACTTCAGGTGAGGGGTATTTTGGGGTGCATAGGAGGGGGAGGGTGCACAGAGCCTTCTGCGGCCAGCCTCCACCTCTGCCGCCTGCACTCCCCCCACAGGTGCCCGGGGAGGCGCCTGCTCAGAGAGGGCGCAGTGCCGGCAGAGGACCCTGTCCAGATTCAGCGACTGACGCTGATCTGTGGACGGGATAGCCGCCCCTGCTGGGTCCTTCATGGGGATGTTGGGAGCACCCTGGGCCGTCAGCGCTGGGGTGCGTTTTGCATGAACCAAACATCACTCAAAGCGGGGGTTGTTTATCCATGTGCCCTGGAGACCCCCAAGCACTGCTGCCAGAGGAGAAGGGAGCTCCCCCCACCACCACCAAGTACAGCGAAGGCTGTAATTCTGCCATCCTTCACCCTTTGAGGGGAGGATATGGGGACCTCAGAGGTCACATGGAATCCAACTCCCACAATTCACAGATGAAAAATTGAGGAGGGGGCTCACAAACGCATGAAGGGTTAATGGCAGAGATGGTGGGCTGCTCCTCCTGCTGCCCCCAAGCCGGCCAAAGGCGAGGATGCTGGCGGCGGTGGAAGGGCTGAGAGCTCAGCGCTCCCCCAGCCCCCTCGGGCGCACCCTGCCCTCCCCTCTTCCACATAATCTCAGCCCCCACCCACACATGCCCTCAGGTCCACTTCGAAGGCCTTTTATCACCAGTCTCTCCCCAGATTTCTAACTTTGTCCATGTTGCTTCCAGCCTTGACAACCCACCAACCAACCCGCCAGTGACCCCCTCTGGTCCTGACAGATGTGCAGAGTGTGGGGCTTAGCAATGAGGGGGGTTCCTGTCCACCGGGCAGGTGGAGCCGTCCCCACGTCAAGCCCTGATTTCACCCCACCTGGGGCCCCCGCAAGTGAAGCTGGTGGCTTGGAGATAACCCGATATGGCAGATGGGCAAAGATTGTGCAAATGAGGGTCTAATTGACAATCAATTGTGATTAGGAGCAAAAGGACATCTTTATAGCCCCAGACGCTCTGAGCTAAAGTTGGGGAGATGGGAGGCCATCTCCAGGTTCTGGTAGAGGAGGGGGTACTGCACATCTCCACGACCACGGATGTTCCTTAGAGATGGGGGAGGGCCGGGGCAGGAGAGGACGGGACCGTCTCCCCACCTCTGTCCACACACAGCACCCCGCTTCCCATCGGCAAGCGGCCTGGGGTCCCCCGTGCACTCTGGAGGACCCCCCCACTCCATCGCCCCACGCTGCTCTGGACTGCACGCTGCAGACTTCGAGATCCTTTCCCTGCCTTCCTGCCGAAGCTCCCAGCAGAACCCTGCGGGCGGAAGAAGGGGAGGGAAGGACCTCCACGCTCTGGGACAGGCACAGAGCTTCCGTCCACCCCATCCATCCGAGTGGCCCTCAGCCTGGACCAGTCCTCACCTCTCGGGGCAGAGCGCTTCGCTGCACTGAGTGTGCGTGTGTGCTTTGGAGAGGAGCACGGCGTGGTGGTCTGTTACGGTACAGTATTCCGTTGCGCCCACATGTCGTATGGAATATGCTGCATTCTATTTACTGTGCTTAGTGATAATCACCACACGTTACCTACATCTGCATTACACAGGCCGCCATCCCATGTGTGGTGTGCTCATGTTGGATGAGAGTTGCATCGAGAGAGCTCGTATCTCTCTTCCTCCTGTGAGCGTGTAACCAGAGTGAGCGTGTAACCAGAGTGAGCGCAGGCTCCTGCCCGCCCCGCCCTCTGCCCACCCAGCAAGGGGTGGGGGTTTTGACTGCTGTGTGTGTGCCTCCCCTGGTGACCTGTGGTGGGGCCAGGCCTGTGTGTGAGCGTGCCCTGGAGGGGCACCCAGAACCAGGTCAGGGCCCAGTCCAAGGGACTTGCCCCTTGGTGCCCAGGACAGTGCCCAGCAGCTGTGCCTGGGGGTGATGGTGAGGGGTCAGAGCAGTAGCTCAGGGGACAGGTCCCCGTGTGCCCCTCCTTTGGAGGGGCACCAAGGCCAGCTGGGAGTTGGCTGGCAGGGGTGAGGCTGGCTGCAGGGATGTGACTGCGTTTTCATGGATTTGTGTCTGTGTGTGGTGTGTGCTGGTGAACGAGTGTGTGAGTGCGTGTGAACGGGTGTGCGCATCTATGTTCAAACTTTGCTGGGGGAGGGGCAGAGAGAGCCTAAGAGTCCCTCCAGGAAGGTGGGGGTGGGAAGGAGATAATTACCTCTCTGTGATGAGAGATTATCCACCCTCCTTCCCCCAGAGGTGATTTATAATTTAAAGATAAAGAATAATCAAGTCCTGGCAAGGAAGGACACAGTGTTGTGGGCCTGATTAGAATCTCCAGACGGACCAGCACGCGGGGGAGGGGAAGGGCTGGGGGAGGGGACGTCTGGCCTCCCCATCCCCCCACCCTGCCCCCACCTCCCTGAGGATCAGCCTGTCCGAGCTTGGCCCAAATTACAGCCAATCGGTCCCCCATTATTTCTCCCAACTTTTAATTTCTGCTTCCAAAGGATCATTGCCCGCGGTAATTGCAAAGGACCCGTCCTTGTGTGCAGAGCAGGCTCCGGGGACCGCAGTGTGAGGCGGCGCAAACCGCTCGTGCACACGCCCGCGCGCACACCCCCGCCACCAACAGTGCACACCCTGAGGACCCCGCACGCGCGCTCCCACCGCCGGCTCCCACCTGGGTCCAGCGGCGGCCGGTGTGCTTGTCGGCAGGCGCAGGGAGGAGGGAGCGGCGGCCCTCCCTCGGACGCGGGCCGGCCCCCCGAGGGCCGCAGGGCCGCGCGGTGCGCACCTCGCGGTGTAGGCAAACGCACGCGTAACACCCGGGCCGAAGGACTTCTCCGGGAGCGGGGAGGGGGGTGTGCGGTGCTGCCTCCCCTTCCGGGAGGCTATCGATTTTTGTGCAAGCCTCCTGCCCTTGGCACGAGTTTTTCGGCCCCGGTTTTGGGGCGGGGACGGGAGGCCCAGCCAGCCGTCCCCGCGTTCGATTCCACTTCTGATGAGCGACCCCGGGGGCCGTCGGCCCCGCCCCCGGCGCGGACACGAGGCCAGGCCCTAATTTGACGGCGCGAAGAGGCGGAGGCGTGAGAGGACGCCGGCCCGAATCGCTAAGCGAGCGAGACCCGGAGACTCGAGAGCAGACCCCGAGCGGAGGGACGGAGGGAGGCGGGACCGAGGCCCGCGGAACGCCCGAGAGAGGGCTGACGACGCGGCCGGGACCCCGGGGGTCGGCCCGCGGGGACCGCACGGCTCGCCCAGCCGCAGAGGGGCGCGGTAGCCTCGCGAGCCGCCGGGATGCCCCAGCCAACTCGCGGGGCGCGCCCCGGGGCCCCCGCAATTATTTAAGGGGGCTGCCTCCCCCCGCCCCAAGCCCGGGAGGCCGGCGGTGTTTCCGGACGAGAGGAAGCGAAGCGAACCGCGACAGCCTCTCCCGCACCGCACTCTTCCCCCGGCTGCGCGTCTGTCGGTCGGGCCCGGGGTGCCGTCCGTGTGTCCCGCGCGGGGCCCGCCTCCTCCGCCCGGGACCGTTCGCAGCCAATTAGGCGCGCGCGCTAACGAGGGCGGCGGAGCCCGCGGCCGCCGGCGGGCGCACGTGTGTGCGGCGAGTGGGCGCGTGGGCGCCGCCGGCGGGGCCGCCATAAAGGAGCCGGCCCGGCGCGAAGGGCGCTTGAGGCGGCGGCGGAGGCGGCGGAGGCGGCGGCAGCAGCACCGGCCGAGCGCGGGGCGCGAGCCGAGCCGCGGCCGCCGGCGCAGGACCGAGCGGCGGCGCCCGGGCAGCCGGGGATGGGAGCCCAGTAGCCGGAGGGGCCCGAGAGGCCGACGCGCGGGAGGCCGGCATGAGCGCGAGCGGCCCGGCAGCTCCCGGGGACGGTCCCGCGCTGCCGCCGCCGCCGCCAGCGCCAGGCCCAGGGCCCGCACCGCCCGCGCCCGGCGCCGCCCGGGACGCCATGGACGGGCGCGCGGAGATGCCTGCCTTCCCGCGGGCCGGAGCCCCGCCGCTCGCCGCCAGCGACACGGTGCCCGCGGCGCCCGAGGGGGCTGGGGCGGCCCGGCCCGGCCCGCCGCCGCGCCCCACCTCCTTCTCGGTGCTGGACATACTGGACCCCAACAAGTTCAACAGCAGAAGACGCCGCTGTGTGCTGCTGGGCCCTGTGGCGTCCGCTGCCTGCGCCCCGTGCGCCCCGGCCCCCGCCGCTCCGGGACGCCCGCCGCGCTCGGAGGAGCTGGAGCGCCGCGCCCTCGTCGCCGCCGGAGCTGGAGCCGGGACCGGAGCTGAGCCGCCGCGTGAGTAGGACAGGGCCGGCGCCGGGTCTCCAGGGCCGGGGCACGGGCCGCGGCTACGCGTTCGCGCTCCCGGGACCCCTCGGCGAACCTGGCCGGCCCGGAGACAAGCTCTGTGGGAAAGTTCGTAGCGCGCGGGGTCCGCACCAGCCCGCCCGCCGCCTGCGTCCGAGCCGGGCTCCGGTCCCGCACCGCCCGGTGCCTCCCAGCTGGCTCCCCGGGCCGGCGCAGGGCTGCGGGCCGCACGGCCGGCGCAGGTTTGGCCACTGCGCGCCCTGGGCATGGCGGGCTCGCGCGCCGTGACCTCCCCACTCCCGCCGCAGCCTCCCGAGGCCCCCGCCCTTCATTCATTTTTTTCCTTTTTTTTTCTTTCTCTTTCTCTCTCTTTTTTTGGGGGGACAAATCAGACTAATTGTGACAAAACGCTGGTTATCTCTGGAAAAACAATTAAATCCCTTCGATTACAGTTAAGGGGAAATGTGCTTAGCGGCGGAAAGCAACCGCTAATGGGGCGGCCCGAGCCCCGGCCCGGTCGATATCCCATTACGGCTGCATGCATATCTCTTTCAAGCACCTTGCAAACTCCCCCCGAACATCTAAATTATAGGGTCAAAATTCGGATAATTACTCGATTAAAACCTATTACACTTATTAGGGGCCGCTATTGATCGAGAATTGCATTCGACCGGCTCCTGATTGCTTTCGGTGCCCCCTCCCCTGGCCCTTCCTCCAGCCAACTTCCTGGGCCCTCTGCCTGGCAGAGAGAGGTGCACAAGGCGGGCAAGGCCAGGGGGCAGGCAGGGCTGGGGGGCCTTTCCAGGAGAGGGGCCTCCAGTTTGGGGTGCCCTCAGAGCTGGACTGATATGAAGGAGAAACAACCCAGGTGGACTGGAGGGGCCCCTTCAGACTTCCCCCCCCAGCGAGGTTCTGGGAGTTTCCACATAGAGCCTCCACTCAAATGGGGAACAGTCAGAAGGCCCAGTTCCCCGGGTTCAGGGAGGGGTGGTCAGCCCCCTTCCTCAGTCCAGCCCTGGGCAGAACAGGAGCAAAGTGCTCTCGGCTCCTCTTGGCGCAGCCTCTGCTCGCAGTGAGGGGTACGTGGGGGCCTGGAGACGTCGCCCAGGACTGCATGTGGCCTTTATCCTCCAATTCTCAGGGCCGCCCTCACGGGGCCTGGTGCCCGACTGCGAAACACGGTGCTGGGGGCTTGTCCTGGCTGCTTTCCTGGTTGTACGACCACCTGTGGGAGCCAGGGCTGCTTAGAAACCCCCCTGCCCCACTCCAGGCCGCCATCAGGTCAGATGCTGTCCTCCAAATTTCTGAGATTCGGGTTGCAGCCGCCTTGCGGGGCTCTGCCTGGAGAATCTGGGGCTGCTGCTCAGACAGGCTGAGCGGAGACTCCATCCCGGGGATCTCAGCGCTGCCCTGGACCCCCGCCCCCAGGCCAGGATTTCCCGGTCAGGCCCAGTCCAGGCCCGCTGGGGCCTCAGCCCAGGGGCCAAGTTCTAGGCCCCGAAGCTCCAGGTAGGGATGGATCCAGGGCAGCGTTTTTGGTCCCCGGAAATCGCCTCCGGTAGCGGGCTCCACCCTCACCCCAGGCCCCTGGTCCGGCCCGCTCTTAAACGCTCAGTAATTGGCTGGCCCGGAGCCTTGCAGTAATTGGAGGGTAATATACGCCGAAATAAATTAAATGGCCGTTAACTAGTTTGTACATTACACAAAATGAGTTTAATTAAGTTTGTATCTGCCCCGCGGATCGATGGGATCCTTGCCCCTCGCCGTAAGCCCGGCGGTCCGGTCTGCCCCGCTCAGGCAAAGGCGCAGACCCGGGAGACGGCGGGAAGAGGAGCCGCGGGAAAGGAGGAGTGCGGGGGTGGAGGAGGGAGCGGGCAGGGAGCGGGCAGGGAAACGAGAGCGCCCGGGGCCGGGGAGGCGGCAGAGAAGAAACGGAAACGGGAGAGGGGGGCTCGATTCGGGGCGCGGGACTGCGGGGACGAGCGCGGGAGGGAGCGCGCCGGTCCTAACTGTCCTGTCCTCCCGCCCCGCCCGGCCCACAGACGCCGGCGACCCCTGCAAGGCGGACGAGGCAGAGGCGAACGGCTACAGCAGCGGCGGCGGCCGCAGCCCGAGCGCAGACAGCGGGGACGAGGCGCCCGACGACGACGACGACGATGAGGACGAGGCGGGGACGGTGCGCGGCGCGGAGGCGCGGGGAGGCGGCGGCGGCGGCCTCGGGGCCCGCGGGTCGGGCTGCCAGGGAGAGGCCGAAGCGCCTGCAGGCGCCGTCGACGAGGCCGCGGCCCCGGGTCCCCGCGGGACCTCGCCCGGAGTCCCGGGCCCGCAGGGAGCCGCGGCGGCGGCGGCGGCGCCTGCGGGCGCGGGGACGGCCTCGCAGGGCGCGGCGGCGGCGGCAGCCGCGAAGCCCAAGCGGAAGCGCACGGGCTCCGACTCCAAGTCCGGGAAGCCGCGGCGCGCGCGCACCGCCTTCACCTACGAGCAGCTCGTGGCGCTGGAGAACAAGTTCAAGGCGACGCGCTACCTGTCGGTGTGCGAGCGCCTCAACCTGGCGCTGTCGCTGAGCCTCACCGAGACGCAGGTGAAGATCTGGTTTCAGAACCGCCGCACCAAGTGGAAGAAGCAGAACCCCGGCGCCGACACCAGCGCGCCGACCGGCGGCGGCGGGGGCGCGGGCCCGGGCGCGGGGCTGCCCGGCGGCCTCAGCCCGCTCAGCCCGTCGCCGCCCGTGGGCGCGCCGCTCGCCATGCACGGCCCGGCGGGGTACCCAGCGCACGGCCCCGGCGGCCTGGTGTGCGCCGCGCAGCTGCCCTTCCTGTCGAGCCCGACGGTGCTCTCGCCCTTCGTGCTGGGCTCGCAGACCTACGGCGCGCCCGCCTTCTACGCGCCGCACCTCTGAGCGCGGCCATGGGGCCGACGGGGCGGCCCAAGGACCCGAGGGCGCCCGCGGGCCGGCTCTTTGGCAAGGCCGCGGTCGCTGACTCTGTATATAGCCGATTGCTACGGAAGAGTTTTAAATTTATAAGCGACTGTCCGCGTGCGTTGGGGGTCCGCGTGCGTTGGGGCCGAGCTCGGTCGGCTCGGAAGCACTTTGCCGAACTCTACCCAATCAATAAACCGAAGGAGGCCCGCGTCCCTCAAGCTGCTCGCTGCCCTTCGGCGGGGACTTTGGCGCGACCCAGGTGCCCCTTGCGGGCCGTGGGCCCCCGTCTCCCCGCCGGCCCGGGTTCCCATGGCCAGGCTCGCGCGTCCTGCGCCCCGAGTTCCCCCACGTGCTTGCGACCTTCGCTGCCGAGCCTCCAGGCCCAGAGAACCAGGTCCCCTGCCTTCCCTACTCCTTCCGTCCCCCAAGCCTCGGGACCTCCTCGTCCCCTCCCCCCGCGGGGAGCGCCTGGGGGGTGAGGAAAGGCCGGGGCTGGCGGGCCGAAGCAGGGATCGGGTTTGCCCCGACCCCGCGCTCCTGCCTCGCTGCGCCTGGGCCCCGCCAGTCCCGAGCACCAGGACTGCCGAGGTGGCGGGGGCGTCTGCAGCTTTCCGGGGTGGCGCCTGAGCCCAGCCCGCGGGGTCCCGTGCAGCCGAGCCTCTCCGCCCGCAGCCCGGCGCCGCGCCCCCACTTGCTGGCTCCTGGAGTGCGGGGCGGGGAGGCAGGCGGCTGAGAGGACCGCCCCGGATGCGGGCGCTGCTGCACAGTGATGGGGGTCCCCTTCGCCGGCACTCAGGGTGGGCTCCCACGGTCGCTGGACACCGAGTGGCGGCGCCGTGTGCCTGCCCAGCCCCGCGGCTGCTCCATGGCCGAGCCCTGCGCCCGCGGGCGGACATCCCTCTCCGTGAGCAACTCCCGTGTTCTCAGAGGGACTCTTCCCCGTGCTGGTCACCGACCACGGGGCCAGAGCTGGGGCTGAGGCTGGGGTCGTGGAGCAAGAGGACCCTGCGGCCAGTGGGTGACAGCCACCGCCGGCCGGTGGGGGTGGAGGAGGGCGCCCAGCGTTGCCCTCAGCGTCTCCAGTGGGCAGTGGGTGGAGGCGGGGCGGGAGTTGGGGTGGGGCGGCTAGACTGCCCCGCCCCGCCCCGCAGCCCCCACCCTGGCCTGCGGCCTCCCTCCTCACCCACAGCACCGCCCCCCACCCCGGGCGCCCCACCTGCGCAGGGCCGATGCTGCGGAAATTCTGCAGTAACCCTCTGGCTGGCGGTCAGCACCAAAGGGCTCCTCCATCCAACCTGCAGGCAGCTGAGAGGCCCGAATCTCAGGACACGGGGGTGCAGGAGTGTGAGCGCCCCCAGTCCCACCGCCAAGGCCTGGCTTCCGGAGGGCGCTGGTAGCGGACAGTGGGGCCCCGAAGGCTCTTGGCCTCAAGCTTCCCGCGTGACTGTGCACTTAGCCCAAGCAGGGTCCCAGGGATGCCTAGCAGGAAGCTGAAGCCCGCACTTCCGGCGCCGGGCACCCCCTCAGGACTGCGGAGGAGGGGCCAGGTCGATCATCCCCTGGGGACCCCCTGCCCTCCTCCCCGACGCCCACTTTGGGGAACCGAGGGCAGGAAGGAGTTTCATGCACCAGGGCAGCGGCTCTGGGCTCCCTCTCCCCACTCCACCTCTCACCCACACTCACAAGGTCACCTGGACACGTGGTGGTCACACCTCTGGACCCTCCAGTGTCACCAGGCGCAGCTCAGGATGCAGGGAGGTTGGAAGCCGTGAGGAAGGGAAGCGATCCCGCCCCCACCCGCCCCCCTCCTTGGGGCCCAGACTTAGCCCCGAGCTGGTCCCACTGCCATGCCCCTCTTGGCACCTGGGCAGGCCCTGCTGCACAAGTGTGGGGGGGAGGCCTCCCTTCAGCGCTGAGCCCTTGTGGGGACGGAGCTGTGTCAGCCTGTCTGAGCCTAGCACCCGAGGGGCAGCATGTCACTGGGAAGAACAGGCCTGGTTAAAGCGTCTGCCTCTAATACGGGAGACCTGGGTTCGATCCCTGGGTCGAGAAGATCCCGTGGAGGAGGAAATGGCAACCCATCCCAGTATTCTTGCCTGGAGAATCCCCTGGACGGAGGAGCCTGGTGGGCTACAGCCCACGGGGTCGCAGAGTCGGACACGACTGAGCAACTTCACTTCACTTGTGGGGCTTGCGTGGGGCAGCCCTGCCCTGGCCCGCGCCCGCTCCTGCAGGCACTTACAGGCCCAGCTCCCGCCCCAGCTCTCCTACAGGCCATGGAATCCACCACGAGCCCAGGGAACTCGGGTGCAGACGCCACCTCCCTGGGGACCCTCCAGCTGTCCCCACCAGCCTTACTCCCAAGAGGCTTTTCGGGGAGCCCTGCCCTCCCAGTTCTGGGGTTCCTGAGCTGGAGGCAGGGGGGCGTGCTGGCCCTGCTGGCACCTTACCCCTATCCCCCTGTGGCCCCACTTTGCCGTCAGTGCCATGAGGCTCAGCCCAGGATCTGGGTGCACTCTGGGGAGGCCCTCCTCCAGCCCCCAGGACCAGCCCTGGCCCCAGAGAGCACTGGCCCCCAATCCCAGAATGCTGCCCACGCAGTTCATCCTGTGGAGGAGCAGGCACAACACAGCTCCTCTGTGCCTGGACGCACACAGGCACCCAGAACTCCCCTGGGGGCTCCCCTCCCTACACTACCCCCGTCTCCCGTCCAGGGGCTTCTGAGCCCAGCCCCCCTCCCTCCTTGGCCCAGCCCATGCTGGTGGGCTCTGGTCACTCGCTATGTTAGGACTGGCTTTGGTTGTGTGGAAGAGAAAAGCTCAATGAACAGAAATTGAAGACTATTTCTCCTGTGTGAGGGAGTGCTGGCCATTGGAGGCGCTGGGCAGCTGTGACACCTTCCCAGAGTTCTGGGGGGACCAGCTTGGAGAACCTTCCCAGAGTTCTTGGGGCACCAGCTGTCTAGCTCTCCCGTTGCCCCATCCCGGCTGGGCTGGACCTCGTCCTCATGGACACACATGGAGGGTGAGGCTCCAGCCATCACATCCACTTTCTAGGCACAGACAAGAGAGGAGAGGGGAGCAACCTCTTCCTTTAAGGAGCTTTCCAGAAGCCCTTGTAACAGCTGCTCAGATCTCATTGGCCAGAACTTGGTCACTTGACCGCTCCTAGCCAAGGGAGGTTGGGAAATGTAGTATCTTAGCTGGTGAGACACCCACGCCCCCGCTGCCAACCGCCCCATGCCTGGTAAGAAGGGGAGTGGGCATGGGGGCTGCCAGCAGACCCACTCCCCCACAAAGCACCTTCAGCTTCACCTGTCTCCCTGCCCACCTGTTCTCTTACCTCTGACCAGAGCTGTTCCGTCTGGGCGTGCTGGAGACAGCCCTACCGTCACAGCCACACGCTCAGGGGCACTCGCCCGGCCAGCCTGCTGTGCCCGCCGCCCCACTCCCCTGGCAGGCTCGTGCTCCCTGCCCGTCCTGCCACTCCGTTTCCACCCGGCCCCACGTTACCTCTGGCTGCCTGAAGCGTGGCCTTCTTTCGGAGCCAAAGCTTCAGACTGTCCACGTGGGTCACCCTCCCGCCGGGGCAGGCAGCCTGTCCCGCTCCTTCCTTCTCAGGGCCCTGGCACCCCCGCTCGTCCTGCTGAGCTGAGGGGGGGCCCCCATCTCACTTCCTGCCCAGGACCCCCTCAGTACCACTGCCCCGGCCCAGGCACTCCTGTCCTCATCCCCACGGGCCCCTCTCCTCCAGCAGCGAGGTTCTCCTGTGCTGCCCAGCCCTGCCCACGCCAGTGGTGCGGCCCGCCACTCAGCAGCTGGTGCCCCTGCCACCCCACCCCCAGTTCCCCACTTGTGACCACATGCCCTTGCTCCTGGGCAGCCAGCGTGACCTACCACACCCCACCCTGGGGTGGCCCCTGGCTGGGCCACTGAAATGCCAACTCAGCTCAGAGGGACCGTCCCTGGCCACCTGCGGCTTTCTGGAGGGCGTGCTGTTTCCATGGGGAAGGGCAAGGCTGGACTGACAAAGTGGGCGACCTGGGGGCAGGCAGGGGGGTAACAGGAACACAGGGAATGTCACTCGGGGGAGGGGGTGCAGGGCTGAGCACACAGGTTGCGGGGGACGACTGCAGGTGCCCTGCTCCACCCCACCCCTTCAGCGGGGTGGTGGCCCCCTCTGGAGCAGCCCCTGCCAGGCAGCGACCACCCTCTCTCTTGCCAGGACACAGAGCTGATGGTAGCTGGGTGCTGACCCCTGGGAGAGAGACCGCCTTTGCTGCTTTCTGGGCAGCTGGACACTCCCAGGGGATTAGGTTTGGCCAAGCTGACATGAGCAGTGTGTGCTGCTGGAGGAGCTCCCGAGGGGGCCCCTCACAGGAAACGGCTGAGGCTAAGGCACAGCCGCTTCTTTCTGCAGACACAGTGATGGCTGGAGCTCCAGCAGCCACTGTGGGCCAAGAGACAGTCTTGGGGATACAGGCCCTGTGCTCTGATGCTGGGGGGGGGGGTGGCTGGGTGGGGGTGAAGCCCAGTGGCTCCATGCAGTTTCCTCGCCAACCTGAACACCACCTTAGGACTTTCAGTTCAGTTGCTCAGTCGTGTCCGACTCTGCGACCCCATGAACTGCAGCACACCAGGCCTCCCTGTCCATCACCAACTCCTGGAGTTCACTCAAACCCAAGTTCATTGAGTCGGTGATGCCATCCAGCCATCTCATCCTCTGTCGTCCCTTTCTCCTCCTGCCCCCAATCCCTCCCAGCATCAGAGTCTTTTCCAATGAGTCAACTCTTCGCATCAGGTGACCAAAGTATTGGGATTTCCAGCTTCAACACCAGTCCTTCCAATGAACACCCAGGACTGATCTCCTTTAATAGGGACTGCTTGGATCTCCTTGCAGTCCAGGGGACTCTCAAGAGTCTTCTCCACAGTTCAAAAGCATCAAATTCTTTGGCACTCAGCTTTCTTTAGAGTCCAACTCTCACATCCATACATGACCACTGGAAAAACCATAGCCTTGACTAGACGGACCTTAGTTGGCAAAGTAATGTCTTTGCTTTTTAATATGCTGTCTAGGTTGGTCATAACTTTTCTTCCAAGGAGTAAGCATCTTTTAATTTCATGGCTGCAATCACCATCTGCAGTGATTTTGGAGCCCCAAAAAATAAAGTCTGACACTGTTTCCCCATCTATTTCCCAGGAAGTGATGGGACCAGATGCCATGATCTTACTTTTCTGAATGTTGAGCTTTAAGCCAACTTTTTCACTCTCCTCTTTCACTTTCATCAAGAGGCTTTTTAGTTCCTCTTCACTTTCTGCCATAAGGGTGGTGTCATCTGCATATCTGAGGTTATTGATATTTCTCCCGGCAATCTTGATTCCAGCTTGTGTTTCTTCCAGTCCAGCGTTTCTCATGATGTACTCTGCATAGAAGTTAAATAAGCAGGGTGACAATATACAACCTTGACGTACTCCTTTTCCTATTTGGAACCAGTCTGTTGTTCCATGTCCACTTCTAACTGTTGCTTCCTGACCTGCATACAGATTTCTCGAGAGGCAGGTCAGGTGGTCTGGTATTCCCATCTCTTTCAGAATTTTCCACAGTTTATTGTGATCCACACAAACAAAGGCTTTGGCATAGTCAATAAAGCAGAAATAGATGTTTTTCTGGAACTCTCTTGCTTTTTCGATGATCCAGTGGATTTTGGCAATTTGATCTCTGGTTCTTCTGCCTTTTCTAAAACCAGCTTGAACACCTGGAAGTTCACGGTTCACGTATTGCTGAAGCCTGGCTTGGAGAATTTTGAGCATTACTTTACTAGCATGTGAGATGAGCGCAATTGTGCGGTAGTTGGAGCACTCTTTGGCACTGCCTTTCTTTGGGATTGGAGCATGTTTAAACCCTGTGTTCAGAAGGCTGTGTCACTGGAGTGTTCCGTTCTGTGCAGCCGACTCTGACTCCTGCCACCCCTCTGCTGCTCCCTGGACTGGCCAGTCAGTCTGCCCTGGTCAAGGGGGCTGCACCGTACCACCCCACACCCCGCAGCAGCCCCATGGCCTCAGGAATATAAAATGAAGAAGCCACGAAAGACTGGTTAAATTCAGCTCCATTAAAAAAAAAATCTACATGGCAAAAACAATGTAAGCAAAATCAGAAGATGAAATTAGGTGCATTTGCAACGCATCATGTACAGCTTGTCTTCTCACTGAATAAAGCGTCCCCACAGTTTAGTAAGAAGCCCATAAACTAACAGAAAAATGAACAAAGGGTATGGAATACAATTCCCAGAAAAGGATAAGCAACGAATGCTTTAACATATGGAAAACGCTTGCTCTCACTCCTAAGAGAAACATCAATCACAACTATAAGCGACTTTCTCACGGAGCAAAGATCAAAACATCCATGAAGTGAGAGCCAAGTCACAGCCAGCATCTGGCTGGGAGAACGCTGCAGGTGTGCCCAACACACACGCCCACGCCCACGCCCACGCCCACACACACACACACTCCCACACACACACACTCCCGCACACACACACGCCCACACACGCCCACACCCACGAACACTCCCACACACACGCACACACTCCCGCACACACGCACACACACACACTCCCACACACACTCCCCCAGACTCCCACACACGCACACGCCCACGCACACGCCCACGCACACACACTCCCGCACACACGCACACACACACTCCCGCACACTCCCACACACGCACACGCCCACGCACACTCCCACACACACATTCCTGCGCACACACGCCCACACACGCACACGCCCACGCACACACTCCCGCACACACACGCACACGCCCACACACGCACACGCCCACACACACACGCCCACACACGCCCACGCCCACTCCCACACGCACACTCCCGCACACACACTCCCGCACACACGCACACGCCCACACACACACACGCCCACGCGCACACGCCCACGCCCACTCCCACACGCACACACTCCCGCACACACACGCCCACGCACACTTGCAGGCACTCATGCACACGCACCCCACACACGCACACCCATGCACACCCATGCACACACAGCTAGTTGGCAAAACCACGAGACTCACTGGATCAAAGCATTTGAGGAAACCTACTGAGCTGATCGGGAAGCTGCCAGGCCAGGACTCACATGGCCAAGCACAACACGTGCAGATTTACCCAACTGGTACAGGAAACACACTAAACAAACAACTAGAAACAATCTGGGGGACGGGAGGACCTTCCAGAGTCGCCACATCCTATTACTTAAACAAGAAAGAGACACAAGGGCCAGGGAAGCAGGGCCCATACACGGAGGGAGAAAGTGGCTGACAGAAACTTCTGGAATAAGCCCAGATGCTAAACTTACTAGACAAGTACTTTAAATCAGTTACTGTATGTTCATGCCTAAAGAATTAAATTGTAAGAGTGATGTTGTACCAATGGAATATCCATAACGAGAAACCAATTAAGGAAGAAAACAAAGTAGATGTTTTCTGGACTGAAAAGGCACAGTCACAGAAATGAAAAGCTCCCTAGAGCAACTCAGCACCAGACTGCAGTCGGCGGAAGAAAGAACCTAGGCCCCGGGAGAGAGGCCAACAGGTCCAGCCTGAGAAACAGAGAAAGAATGGAGAAAACCAGGCCTGAGAGGCCAGCGTGCGCACGTGATGGGGGTCCTAGGAGAGGAAGGAGGGGCAGGGCAGAAAGAATCTTTGGAGAAACAATGGGCAAAAACCTTCCAAGTTTAAAGAGAAGCCACCTCTACAAGCAAGAGGCTCAGCAAAGCCCCAGCAGCACAGACAATGAGTCCCTGACTAGACAGGCTTTAGTTACAGCAGGACGGTGAAGGCGGGGCATCTCGAAAGCAGAGAACCCAGCTCAGTGTGCAGAGGCGTCTTTCTCTCAAAGGCTGACAGCTGCCTTCTCGCCTGGGATCCTGGAGCCTAGGAAGCAGTGACATGACATATTCAAAGTGTCGAAAGAGAGGACGGTCACACCAAGAACCCCACATCCAGCAAAACTGCGCAGAATGAAGGGAGAATGAAGACATCCCCAAAGAGACAGGAGCAAAGACAGCTCACGGCTGGCAGATTCAGAGCCTCAGGGAGACACCCAGGGCGCTGGGAAAGGCAGCCCCGCGGCGGCAACACAGTGCAGACATGCCTATGAGCCTTTTCCCTTCCTACGGAGTTACAGAGCAGCTACATAAAGCGATAATCGCAGACCTGTGTTGATGGGCTGACAGCCTGTAAGATGCCACTTGTATGATAAGAACAGTGGAAAGGAGCTGGGAAGAAGCGCACTCTAAGGGAGCAGCTCTGTAGCCACTGAAGTCCAGTCGGCATTAATCCACACTCGCGAGCGTTGAAGTTGTTCAGTGTGATCCTCAATGCAACCACTGAAAAAATCACCTACGAATAATGAAAGGCATGAGGAAATTAAAGTATTACAAGGGAATTGAACAGTTATTCAACTCACAGGAATCAGCAACAGAGAAAGAAAGGGTAGAAGACAAGCAGAGAAAAGGAAAAATGGCAGACACAAATCTCATCAGGAATTACCTTAAAGGGAGACAGATTACATGCTCCACTCCAGCAACAGAGCTGGCGGCACGGACTAAGGAGCATGAACACACACACGCCGCCCATCAGCAAGACTCCAGGGTCGGAGGCGGCGAGAGGGGGGGCGGGAGGAGGATGTGCCCCGCGAGCGACAGGAGGCGCGCTCACGCCGCCCGAGACAGGCGCGAGGCAGACGCTGTCACTGAGGCAGAGCAGGCTGTGCTCCGAGACAGAAGGCCAGGCCCTCAGGAAGAAGTTCCAGATATGCACATACATGCACTCAGCAACCAAGCCCTGGAGCGCACGGAGCAGAAGCTGACAAGAGGGAGAGACAGATGGCTCCAATGGCTGGAGCTTTCAATACCCACTTTCAACACTGAGTCTAACAGCTGGGGTAAAGGTCAGCAGGAAAAGAAGGTCTGAGCAGCGCGAGACAGCAGCCAGGCCCACAGGCTCCAGGCAACACCCGCCGCCAGGAGAGCACGGGGCTGCACGCTGCTCTCCAGGAGAGCCCACGGGCCGCAAACCCTGAAGAACCGGAACCACACAAGACGTGCTCTTCAGCTCAATGAAATCAGAAATCAAGAGACATGAGGAAACTCGGGAAATTCACAAGCATGCGGGCATTAAACAAACTCCGAAATAAACAATGAGCGAAGGGAGAAATCACAAGAGAAGTCTGAAAACACTCCAAGAATAAGCGAACGTGAATACACGATATGCTGAAACGTACAGGACGGAGCTAAAGCAGCGCTTGGGTGACGTTTTATACCCATCAACACCTGCACTGAAAAGCAGGCCTCAGAACAATGAGCTAAATCCCCACTGAAGAAAGCACGGCAAAACCGAAAAATTATAAACGCAAAGCAACCCAAGGAAGAAAAGGGTAGAGTGGAGATTAACCCAGCAAAAAAACAAAACAACAGAGGACAACTTCGAATACATCAACACGACTGACAATTCTTTAGCTAGACTAACCAAGAAAATAGAGAGAAGACGCAAATTTCCACCATCAGGGATGACAGAAGAGACGGTGCAACCAGTCTTGTTTTTGTTGTTCCGTCACCAGGTTGTGTCCAACTCCAGGCGACCCCGTGGACTGCAGCACGCCAGGCTCCCGTCCCTCACCATCTCCCGGAGTTTGCCCAAGTTCATGTCCACTGAGTCGGTGATGCCATCCAACCATCTCATCCTCTGTCGTCCTCTTCTTCTGCCCTCAATCTTTCCCAGCGTCAGGGTCTTTTCCAGTGAGTCAGCCCTTTGCATCAGGCGGCCGAAGTACTGGAACTTCAGCTTCAGCATCAGTCCTTCCAATGGGTATTCCCGGTTGATCTGAAGATTGACTGGTTTGATCTCCTTGCAGTCCAAGGGACTCTCAAGAGTCTTCTCCAGGACCACCGTTCAAAAGCATCAATCCTTTGGCGCTCTGCCTTCTTCACAGCTCAGCTTTCCCAATCGTCTGTGAGAGCTGGGAAGACCGCAGCCTTGACTGTATGCATCTTTGTTGGCAAAGTGGCGCCTTTGCCTCTTAGCGCTCTGTCCAGGCCTGTCGCAGCCTTCCTTCCAAGGGCAATCGCCGTCTACTTTCAATGGCTGCGTGACCCGAGAGCCCAAGAACGGGGTTTGCCACTGCTTCCCTCTCCCCCTTCTATCTGCCATGGAGTGATGGGACCGGATGCCATGATCAGAGTGTTTCTTAATGTTTAGTTTTAAGCTGGCTTTTTCACTCTCCTCCAAGAGGTTCTTTAGTTGCTCTCTGCTTTCTGCCATTTGAGTGGCACCGTCTGCGGATCTGAGGTTGTTGCTGTCTCTCCCGGCAGCAGCATTTCTCGTGACGTGCTCTGAGGCTGTTGCCGTCTCTCCTGGCAGCAGCATTTCTCGTGACGTGCTCTGCATATGTCACGCAGGGTGGCAGTAGACAGCCCTGGCCACTCCTTTCTCAACCCTGAACCAGCCCACTGTTCCATACAAGGCTCTAAGTGTTGCTTCCTGACTGGCATATGGGTTTCTCCGGAGACAAGTAAGATGGTCTGGCATTCTCATCTCTTTTAAGAGTTTTTCACAGTTGTTATGATCCACATTGTCAAAGGCTTTGGCGCAATCAATGAAACAGAGGTAGATTCTTTTAATTCCTTTGCTTTCTGTATGATCCAGCAAATGTTGGCAGTTTGAACTCTGGTTCCTCTGCCTTTCCTAAGCCCAGCTTGGACATCTGGAAGTTCTCAGTTCACGTAATGCTGAGGCCTGGCATGAAGAATTCTGAGCACTAGCTTATTAGCATGGGAGATGAGAGTGGCTGCCCGGTGGTCTGAACATTGCTTAGCGCAGCCTTTCTTGGAACTGGGGTGAGGACTGACCTTTTCCAGTCCTGTGGCCACTGCTGGGTTTTAAAGGTTGCTGGCGTGTTGAGGTCGCACTCTGATAGCATCCTCTACGGGGATCTCAAATAGCTCTGCTGGAGCCCCGCCCCTCCGCTAGCTTTGCTGACAGCAGTGCTTCCTAAGGCCCACCTGACCTCACCGCCAGGGTCTGGCTCTGGCTGAGCGGCCGCACGGCGTGGCTCTCCGGCTCGTTAAGGGCTCTGCTACTGCAGCCCTCTGGGTTCTTCCCTTCTCTTCCGCTTCTATTGGGTCTTCACTGCTTCTGTCCTTTACTGTGCCCATCTCTGGCTGAAATGTTCCTTTGCTATTTCCAATTTTCTTGAAGAGATCTCTAGTCTATCAACCTTATGGAAACATAAGTGATTATATAAAGGGATACTATGAACTGTGTGTATAACCTAGATAAGACGACAGGTTTCTAGAAATAAGCAAATGACTGAAGTGACCTGTGGGGTTTATCCCACGAGTGCTCAAGGGTGGTCCAATGTATGGAAAGCAGTTAATGTAACACACCTGATCAGCAGAGCAAAGGGCAGAACCGGCACAATCACAATTGAAAAAAATTCAGCTCCCGTCATGACGGAACACTCAGCCAACCAGGAACCCAAGGGGATCCTCACCCTGCCGCGCAGCGTCTAAAAGAGCCCAGCCACCGCCACACTCTGCGGGGAAAGACCAGAAGCTCTTCCCTCAGATCAGGGGCGAGAAGAGGGGGCCTCTCCTCTCCAGCGGTCTCCGGCTCTGCCCTGAGGCTCCAGCCAGGGCCGCCAGACCAGACAGAGGGGTGGACGGGATCCACCTGCGAAGGGGGAAACACAACTTTCTCTTGGCAAGGTGACCGTGACCAGAACCTGGTGCTGCCAAAGACAACATCCTGAGGAATCTACACACACACGCACACACAGACACAGATACACACACACGCACACCACACAGCACCACACACACAGATACACCACCGCCACACACCACACCACACACATGCACCACACCACACCACACACACAGACACAGAATCACCACGACACCAGACACACACACACCACACACCACGCCACCACCACCCGCACCCACCCCACCACCACCCCCATCCCCAGTAGAGCTAGTAAGGAATCCACACACACACACAGCCCTGTTAGAACTAATAAGCGAGCTGAGCACTTTCAGGATATGCCATCAACGTAAAACAATCAGTTGTAACATCTACGTATTAGCAGCAAACAATCCAAAAGTGAGGTTCAGAGAACTGCATCTATAACAGCATCAAGCAGAGCAAAGCACCTGAGAACACATCTAACCAACGCAGACTTGGTGCACAAAAAACCACAAGACTGAAGATACAAAGAAAAGCTAAGTATTCGGAAAGATGCTCTACATTCACTAAGTATAAAATTTAATATTCAGTTCAGTTCAGTCACTCAGTCGTGTCTGACTCTGCCACCCCATGAATCGCAGCTCGCCAGGCCTCCCTGTCCATCACCAACTCCCGGAGTTCACTCAGAGTTGCGTTCATCGAGTCTGTGACGCCATCCAGCCATCTCATCCTCGGTCGTCCCCTTCTCCTCCTGCCCCCAATCCCTCCCAGCATCAGAGTCTTTTCCAATGAGTCAACTCTTCGCATCAGGTGACCAAAGTACTGGAGTTTCAGCTTTAGCGTCATTCCCTCCAAAGAAATCCCAGGGCTGATCTCCCTCAGAATGGACTGGTTGGATCTCCTTGCAGTCCAAGGGACTCTCAAGAGTCTTCTCCAACACCACAGTTCAAACACATCAATTCTTCGGCATTCAGCCTTCTTCACAGTCCAACTCTCACATCCATACATGACCATAGGAAAAACCATAGCCTTGACTAGACGGACCTTAGTTGGCAAAGTAATGTCTTTGCTTTTCAATATACTATCTAGGTTGGTCATAACTTTTCTTCCAAGGAGTAAGCGTCTTTTAATTTCATGGCTGCAATCACCATCTGCAGTGATTTTGGAGCCCCCCAAAAATAAAGTCTGTTTCCCCATCTATTTGCCAGGAAGTGATGGGACCAGATGCCACGATCTTACTTTTCTGAATGTTGAGCTTTAAGCCAACTTTTTCACTCTCCTCTTTCATCATGAGGCTTTTTAGTTCCTCTTCACTTTCTGCCATAAGGGTGGTGTCATCTGCATATCTGAGGTTATTGATATTTCTCCTGGCAATCTTGATTCCAGCTTGTGTTTCTTCCAGCCCAGCGTTTCTCATGATGTACTCTGCATAGAAGTTAAATAAGCAGGGTGACAATATACAACCTTGACGTACTCCTTTTCCTATTTGGAACCAGTCTGTTGTTCCATGTCCACTTCTAACTGTTGCTTCCTGACCTGCATACAGATTTCTCAAGAGGCAGGTCAGATGTCTGGTATTCCGATCTCTTTCAGAATTTTCCACAGTTTATAGTGATCCAAACAGACAAAGGCTTTGGCATAGTCAATAAAGCAGAAATAGATGTTTTTCTGGAACTCTCTTGCTTTTTCGACGATCCAGCGGATGTTGGCAATTTGATCTCTGGTTCTTCTGCCTTTTCTAAAACCAGCTTGAACATCAGGGAGTTCACAGTTCACGTATTGCCGAAGCCTGGCCTGGAGAATTTGGAGCATTAGTTTACTAGTGTGTGAGATGAGTGCAATTGTGCAGTAGTTTGAGCATTCTTTGGCATTGCCTTTCTTTGGGATTGGAATGAAAACTGACCTTTTCCAGTCCTGTGGCCACTGCTGAGTTTTCCAAATTTGCTGGCATATTGAGTGCAGCACTTTCACAGCATCATCTTTCAGGATTTGAAACAGCTCAACTGGAATTCCATCACCTCCACTAGCTTTGTTTGTTGTGATGCTTTCTAAGGCCCACTTGACTTCACATTCCAGGATGTCTGGCTCTAGGTGAGTGATCATACCATCGTGGTTATTTGGGTCGTGAAGATCTTTTTTGTACAGTTCTTCTGTGTATTCTTGCCACCTCTTCTTAATATCTTCTGCTTCTGTTAGGTCCATACCATTTCTGTCCTTTATCGAGCCCATCTTTGCATGAAATGTTCCCTTGGTATCTCTGATTTTCTTGAAGAGATCTCTAGTCTTTCCCATTCTATTCTTTTCCTCTATTTCTTTCCATTGATCGCTGAAGAAGGCTTTATCTCTTCTTGCTATTCTTTGGAACTCTGCATTCAGATGCTTATATCTTTCCTTTTCTCCTTTGCTTTTCGCCTCTCTTCTTTTCACAGCTATTTGTAAGGCCTCCCCAGACAGCCATTTTCCTTTTTTGCATTTCTTTTCCATGGGGATGGTCTTGATCCCTGTCTCCTGTACAATGTCACAAACCTCATTCCATAGTTCATCAGGCACTCTATCTATCAGATCGAGGCCCTTAAATCTATTTCTCACTTCCACTGTATAATCATAAGGGATTTGATTGAGGTCATACCTGAATGGTCTACTGGTTTTCCCTACTTTCTTCAATTTGAGTCTGAATTTGGTAATAAGGAGTTCATGATCTGAGCCAGTCAGCTCCTGGTCTTGTGTTTGTTGACTGTATAGAGCTTCTCCATCTTTGGCTGCAAAGAATGTAATCAGTCTGATTTCAGCGTTGACCATCTGGTGATGTCCATGTGTAGAGTGTTCTCTTGTGTTGTTGGAAGAGGGTGTTTGCTATGACCAGTGCATTTTCTTGGCAAAACTCTATTAGTCTTTGCCCTGCTTCATTCCACATTCCAAGGCCAAATTTGCCTGTTACTCCAGGTGTTTCCTGACTTCCTACTTTTGCATTCCAGTCCCCTATAATGAAAAGGACATCTTTTTGGGGTGTTAGTTCTAAAAGGTCTTGTAGGTCTTCATAAAACTGTTCAACTTCAGCTTCTTCAGCGTTACTGGTTGGGGCATAGACTTGGATAACTGTGATATTGAATGGTTTGCCTTGGAAACAAAGAGAGATCATTCTGTCGTTTTTGAGATTGCATCCAAGTACTGCATTTCGGACTCTTCTGTTGACCATGATGGCTACTCCATTTCTTCTAAGGGATTCCTGCCCGCAGTAGTAGATGAAATGGTCCTCTGGGTTAAATCCACCCATTGACCTCTAACACCACAGGGATTGGGGGTACCTACTGCCCCTGCATCTGTGGTTCTGCCTCCAAGGATTCACCCAACCAGAGCTTATGTGGGAGCCCAAAGTGTTTACTGTTGAAGAAAATCCTCGCATAAGAGTCAAGACAATCTGTAAAATCTCAGACACCTTTTTATTTTTTGGCAGAAATTGACAAGCTCATCCTAAAATTTATTTGGAAATGTAAAAGACCAGAATGGCGAAAACAATGTTTAAAAAGAACAAAGTTGGAGGCTTTCAAAACTCCCCACAAGGCTACATCAGGCAAGACTGCGTAGTAGCGACACAAGGCCAGGGAACAGAAGGGAGACTCCAGAAACAAATTCAGGGCTTTGGTGTCGACTTACAGTCAGTAAAGGCGCCAAGACAATGCAATGGGAGAATGAACATCTTTTTGATAAACGGTGCTGAGACAACCGGATATCCACACAAATGATGCACAGACAGAAATGAACTCAAGACGGCTGATCCACAGCAGAGGCCTGAGTTTAAGAGCAAGATCATAAAGCTCCTGGAAGAAAACATGACTGACGTTCACGACCTGGGATTAGGCAACCGCTGCTTAGACACGATATGAAAAGCGCCGTCCGGGACGGAGAAAAAGACCGGCCACCCCCCCCAGGAACACCAGCGCATCCCCCCCCCCCCCCCCCCGCCCCCCCCCCCCCCCCCCGGCGGCCCGCCCCCCCCCGCCCCGCGCCGCCACCCGTCTCCGCCATCCATCCGCCACAGATCCGTCTCCGTCTGAGTCTGAACCCCGAGCGCGACAACCACGACGCTCCGACGAGGCGGACAAAATGAAAGACAGACACACAGGATATCAGAGCTCACAGCTTCTGTGCCTCAGAGGAACTGCAAGAGAATGAGGACACAGAACGGGGGAAATAATCGCAAATCCTACAAGGGCCTAGTATCCAGCGTACACCAAGAGCTTTTATAACTCAAAACAGCAACTCAGCTGAGAATGGGCAGAAGATCTCAATGTTTCTCCAGAGAGGATAAATGATGCCCAATAAGCACGAAAAGATGCTCAACACAGGTGGTCACATGGCATCGTGACTCGCTGGACATGAGTCTGGGCGAACTCCAGGAGATGGTGGCGGACAGGCAGGCCTGGCACGATGCGGTCCCTGGGGTCACAGAGTCGGGCAAGACTCAGCAACTGAACAACAAGGCGCTCACCATCATTCATCACTCGGAAAGTGCAAGTCAAACCACAGTGAGATGCCACTTCGCACCCACTCCGACGGCTAGAATCACAGAGAGCGATGACAAGCGTGGCAAGAACACGGAGAAAACGAGTGCCTGGGCGCGGACCTCAGGGGTGCAGGTGCTTCGGAAAACATTTCAGCAATTCATTAGCAAGTTAAACACAGAGGTACTACACAACCCATCCATTTCATTTCTGGGCATAAACCCCAAAGGAATGGAAATACACGCCCATGCAAAACTTGCACACAAACGGCCACGACAGCCTCCGTAACCCCGAAGTGCGGACCACCCGCGTGTCCGATGCAGCGTGAGCCTGGTCTGCTCTCACAGCGGAGCGCCATCTGGACTGAGGAGGGCGCACTGACAGCACCAGGGGGATGGCCTTCAGGGCGCCGCGCTGCGCGGAGAAGGCTGGTGGGGCGGCGGCGCCACACACAGGCAGCGCCCAGCAGGCGGACCCAGAGAGGAGCGGAGAAGGCTGCGGCAGGGCGGGGCTGCACTCGTCCTGGGCGTTGAGCAACCCTGAGCCACGTCACAAAACGCCCAGGCCGTGCAAGACGCCCCCTGGTGGCCAGGCTGCCGCGTCCGCCCCAGGCAACCAGGCGGGTGGGCCTTAAGTGCTGGCAGAGGTCCCCGCGGCAGGAACATCCACGCCTCTGGGACACTTGGCTTAACAGTGCACGCCGGGCCCTGGACGAGGAGGCGCGGACGGCACGGGGACCCCGCGCACGGGCCTGGCCCTCTAGTTCAGGGCGTAGTTAAACTGGTTTGCAAACTGCTCGTGCTTCTTCCGGTCCATCTGGTTCATGGCGGTGACCACCCTCTGCACGGCTGCCCTGCGGGGAAGCACAGGGAGCCGTGACCAGGGAGGCTGGCCGGGCCCTGGGCCCCTGACTGCAGCCCGGTGGGACGGGGACCCCGGTGCTGGGCTGGCTGCTGCACTTGGGCCGCTTGGGAGGCCCCGGCAGAAGGGCGCCGCGGCAAGGGGCTCTGCCTCCAAGGCCACCTTGGCCAGGCCTGGCAAGTCTCCCACTGCTCACTGAGCTCCAAGGGCGGCCTCCAGACCCCAAACTCACCCATCAGAGCACGGTCCGCCCAGCAGCCAGGTGGGCAGAGGCAGCAGGACACGCCCGGTCCCCTCAGCCCGATTCCTCCTGCCTGGCTGCGCACGGAGCCCCACCCAGAGCAGACACACTGTGACAGGCCGCTCTGCCTGGGGGGAGGCGTGGCCTCCCACACAGCGTGCTGCAGGCCACACGGCTCCTGCAGGCAGCCCGCTCGGGGAGCTCAGGGAGGGTGACCCAGGCCACACTCCTCTTGGCGTCAGCACCCACCCTGCCCTCCACGCCGGCCGAGCCACAGGGAACCAGCCATGAGCCCAGAGCCCGGGGTCACGACACCCCAGACGCAGCTGCTCTCGTGCCCACAGCACAGGGGCTCTGCGGGCGCTCAGGAAGCGGCCCTCTGGGCTCCCAGACTCGGTGCTCGCTGGGAGCATGTCCCCTGGCCAGTGCAGCGAGCAGAGCGCTGTCCCAGCGTCCGGCCTGAGGACGGCCCCACCCCGGAGCCTGGGTGCTGACCAGGCGGGCATCCCTGCACCTTCCCTGGGCACTGGCAGTGGGCAGCGCCTCTGGCCACCACAGAAGCGGGATGGGTAGAGAGGCGCTGGGCGGGCAGCCCCTCCGCTGGCATCCCAGCACCCGGGGCAGAGAACAGGACACCGTGAGGAGCACTTACTTGGCGAAGACTTTCTTGGCGATGCGCGCACGTGCCGTGTCAGCCTGCCGCTTGAGGTCAGTGAGGCCCGGATGCTTCCGCCGCTTGCCCTTGCCTTTCCCGCCAGGCCTGGATGAGCCCAGATCTACCCCGGTGGCCGCCTCCACGTCCCTCAGGAACTCGGGGTCCTGCCAGTCTGCAGACAGACTGAGATTTCAGAAAACACCCGCATGAACTTCACCAAGGCCCGACCCCTCCATGGTGGGTTAAGTGGGGGGATCCCCATGGAGCCCCTAAGCAGGAAAGCAACCGAGTCTGGCGGCCAGGGGACAAGGCCACAGGCAAGCGGCTGTGTCAGCCTCCAGGTGCGCTGTGGCCACTCAGCCCCCAGCGGGGCCCTCGGCCTGTCCCTGCCGGCGGGTGGGCGCAGGCCAGCCGCGGCCAAGGGAGCTGTCCGCTGCGCCTCCTGATTGGCCTGAAGCTAACTTGGCCCCAGGCCCCTGCGAGGAGGGTGTCAGCTCACCCAGCCCCCTCAGAACAGCAGGAGCGGGTGGTCCAAAGGGAAACAGATGTCCCCCAGCCCTGGCCCGGCCTCACCTGTCCTGGCTGCACCAGGGGCCACATCCGTGTGCCCACTTGCCAGAATGGAAAGCGTTAACAGTCCAAATCTGGGAAAAGAGCTCCCAACCCACGGGCAGAGGCCTCAAGGTCCACTCGCCTCAACCTCCTTCTCTCCCAGGGGCGGGGTGGGACGGGGCTGTGCGGAGGTCCCTGAAATTCAGCGTCCATCCTGCATAGCCCCCGCCAGTGTCCAGACCTATGGACCCCGGCCCCGGCTGGCAGAAGGGTGCCAGACACCCCAGACCCCAACAGTGAGCAGCCCGAGCTGGCAGAGCGGCCGGCAGTGAGCAGGCCACGTCCAGTGGGGGGTGGCCAGGCGCCCAGATTCAGAGATGGCACGGCCTCCCCAGGGTGATTTCTGAAGTGAAGGGATATGGAGCTGCACAATCCAGGTACAGGAGCGATTAATCCAAGATTAAGGAAAACTGTCCAAACAGTTTATCTCCCAGTAATGAGAAGGCGTCACAGTTTAGGAACCCAGTGAATAGAGCAATTGTTTAAACACAACGGAAAAACGCCGGCACCCAGTAGAGATGGAATGAGCATCTCAGGAAAATGAAGGAGCAATTTAAAAGCCTTTGAAGAAAATCAATAGAAGCCAGCAGTGGGCCGTCCTGCGTGCTGACGGGCCCCGGAGCCCCACACGCATTGTCACCGAGGTGAGCGCTGGGGAAAAGAAAATTGCCCGCGTGCGAGGGAGGCGGGATCGATACTGCAGTTAGTAAAGAGACGCTATTTCACATCTGACTGGCCAGCGCTGGCCGCGGCCCTGGCCCGGTACCTGTTGTTAACAAGTCACCGAGGGCTGCAGAACCTGATACTCTTCAGGGCTGACACAAAAAATAGGCACTTAATTTGCTCCTGAGTGCAGGCCACCAGGGGAGGCCGCGGCCCCTGGATTAGCGGGTCAGGCCCCTCCCTGCCACCCTCCAGGCCCAGGGCCCAGGGGCTGGCCCTGCTGTGAGGCTGGAATCCAACGCCGACCTCTCCTGACGAAGGAAGGGCCTGCTAAAGCGGCACGTGGTCTGGCTGGGACCTGCAGGGAGCCAGCACTGCCCCGAGGACACGGCCACCCTCCGCCTCAGGGGGTCCTGGGCCTGAGCCCATGCCTTTGTCAAGAGTGGGGGCCTCCAGACCTCAACCCAGGTTGACAAACCATGGGATTCTGACACAGGGCAGGCCCCCGCCCCACCCCGAGAGAACCTGGGGCTGCCCTGGCAGGGGGCCGCTTCTGTGGGTCCCCACCCTGCTTGCGGCTCAGGAGCCTCTGGGAGCCAGGCAGCAGCCAGCCCACGCCAGAACGCAGGACCGGCTCGCGCAGAGCATGCGAGCTCCGTGAAGGGTGCAGAACAGCGCCTCAGCGGCTCCAGTCCCTTGTCCATTTTGCATGAAACTGGTCTATGGGCCAAAGACGGGGAACGCGAGGAGGTACCCCAGACAGCGCGCCACGCTCAGAGGCCCGGCAGGACCGCCTGGGACCACAGGCAGGACCTTGGCCTTCTGCTCGCACACCACACACGGTCCACACACGCTGCACACCACACGCACCCCACAGCCCCGTGTGCACGGGCTGGCCAGGCAGCAGGTGAGCAAGCAGACAAGAGCTGGCAGCCCCAGGCAGCCCCAGGCCTCAGCCATTCACCTGCCTCACGTTGTTCCCTCACAGGCTTAAACATGGGCCTAAAAACCCAGAACCCCAACAGATAATGAGAAAGCGGTTTCCAGCCGTGTGTGTACCCATGCCAGCCATCAGGAGCCGTGTGAAACTGTGGCCGGGATGGAAGCTGAAGCTGAGGGTCCCGCCAGCGCTGAGGGCCGCACATCCTGGCTGCAGCTCCTGAGCTACGGTCACCACTGTCCTGGAGGCGGCAGCTGACCCCCGCAGGTGCCACGGGCTGGCCTGGAGGCCACTGGGCACAGGGCTTCCTTACCCCAGGCCCGCCCCCGTCCCCCAGACCCACCTGGGCGCCCAGCTGGCCTTTGCAGCTGCTGCCTCTGCTCCCTGGCCCTGTCCTCCGCGTGGAGGGGCCGTCCTGCGTCGTCTCTCGGGATGATCTTCCCGTGGAAAGGGCACTGTGAGGAGAATGGAGCAGTTCTGATGCAGCACAGGCTGCCGGCCACCGCACCGACGGCTCTGAGGAGGGCGGGCCCACACCTCGCCACCCTCCAACACACGCCACACAAGGCAAGGCCCTCGGGTGCAGCGTGACGGAGCCAGGCAGGGAGGGCAGCCTGTGGTCAACCCGCCTCCATGGACCCCGGGCCCAGCACAGAGCGGGCTCAGGACCACGCAGGCGGCGACGCGGAGACTAAGGTGGAGGCCCAGCCCTGTGCCCACCCGGGGGGTCCTGGTGCCAGCAGGCTGGAGCCCAGCCCTGCCTCGTCCGCCACGGGCCCCCCAGGCCAGCCCCACCTTCAGGCGGTCCTGGCGCGCGCAGAGCTGGCCGTCGGGCCGCGGGGCGCGGCAGCGGTGCTGCACAGGCTCGGACTGCCCTGCGGAGGTGGTGCAGCGGCTCCGCAGGGCCTCGGAGACGCTGGCGCCGTCCGCCTCGGCGTCCACTTCGCAGGGCTTCCAGCAGCGGTGCTCCGAGTCACTCCTGCACACAGACCCACCTCTCAGCGCCCACAGCGAGGCTGGGCCTGCGAGTGCACCCAGGGCAAGCGGAGATGCCGCGCATGGCAGGGGTACGCCAGGCACAGCCCAGTGGCCTGACACCCCAGTGTGGCCTGGACCTGGGTGGGGCTCATTGATGGGCGTTAACAAGACACAGACCCCGCGTCCCCACCCTTCAGGTCTGCAGACACAGTGCGGGCGGCGCAGCAACGCAGCAGCGTCCAGGGAGCTCCTTGTAAAGCCCTGGGCCCGGCCCACAGGAGCCCAGGCAGAGGACAGGAGACGGTGACGCGGGCTGGGCCGGGCCGGGCCAAGGCCCTCATACCTCTCCACGCTCCACCATCAGGGCGGGGACAGGGGAGGCCCCTCAGGGGGCCACAGGGAGATTCAAAAAGCCCACAGGCCTCTGGGCAGGGCCGGACCACCACCCAGCCCTGGGGCTTCCAAGGCCCACTGGCCTCAGTGGGCAGGGCACTAAGAGCTGTGTCCACTGCGCACAGAGGGGTGGAGTGCAGTACCCTCACTCACTTGAGGACCTTGCCGGCCGTCGGCTCCTCCTGGTCCACCCCGAAGGGGATGACAGGCGCCCGGGCCTGCTCTGCCGCCCGCCGTGCAGCCTGCTCCGGGGCCAGCGGAGCCCTGGAGAGTGAGCAGCGCTCAGGGATGGGGAGCCCAGGGCCACCCCGGCCACCCGCCTCTCCTGCCCCCCAGGTCCTGGGGAGCCCCTTGGGCCCTGACCCCCGACCCCTACACCTCAGGCCTGGACCAGGGGAGCCAGCCTCACACCGCGCTCCTCACGCGGGCCTTGGGGTGCCCCGATGTCTGTCCCTCTCGCCCCGAAGCCTCGAGCCTTTCCTCGGGGCAGACCTAGCCTGCACGCCAGCAGTGAGGACTCAGGGCTCCAGGTCCCCACCCTAGGCAAATGCGGTAGGCACCCGCCCTGCACACGTGGGGCTGCCTGGGCATCACCTGGGGCTCAGGGGCGAGGCTGGGGACCCGTGGGGTTGGAGCCGGTGCAGTTGGGCGGCCGCAGAGGTGGGGTCGCAGGCCTCCATGTCACTCCCAGGCCTCTTCCTCGCCTGCGAGCCTGGTGTGGCCAGACCTTCCTCCAGCCCTGGAACACAGAGATGTCTGCTCTCGGTCGCCACCCCGGATCCTGCACGGAGCCCTGCAGGGCGCCCCGCCCCCGGTGACGGCACAGCCCGTGAGCGCACCTGTCCGGCCAGCCCAGGCCCATGGCTGGCTACTCATTGCCGAAGCCACCAGACACTGACCTCTGTGGGCCAGGCGTTTGCGCCGAGTGCCCAGAGCAGTGGAGGCCGTGTCTCTGACGCCCCTGGACCCCATTCACCAGGACCCCTGCCCACTGGTGCCGGTGTCCAGGCTGTCCCTGACCCGCCAGCCCTGCCCAGCTGGGCACGGGGCCAGCGTCCCGGGAGGCAGGGGGCGGAGCCATCAGGACCCAGAGGCGCTCCACCCCGAGGGCCCCGCCCTCTCTCTGAGCTTTCCTCCGCACAGCAGGAAGAACCGCGACCAACGCACCCAGGATACGGGAACTGAAGAGGGGCTGGAGACGCAGCAGAAGACAAGAGGGGATCCAAGCAGCCTGGGGAGGACGGCCCCCGGCAGGGATGCAGCATGGGAGGCGGCCACACACACGTGCAGACAGCTCTCCGTGCATGGAGGCGTGACGCGTGACGCGTGCCCACGTCCTCATCACCTGACCCCAGAAGGAGAGGAAATGACTGGAATGGGGGAGAGTCCAACTTCCTGGAATCAGAAGGAAACTGAGGAGTTTCCTGAGGGCAAAAAGGAGACAGAGAAAGAACAGGCAAGTCACTCAGGAGAGCAGTTAGAAACATCAGAGGGGAAGAAAAAGGTCTGAGCAGCTTTCCTCCAAAAGCCGTGAACATCCATGGGCACCACGAGCAGTTGAGTATGAGGTCTGAGGAATGATGTTCAAACTTAAGACTTTTTCAACCAGCTCCGCTAGGTCGCGGCTTCTATGGCAGATACCGTGGACCTCCCATCCAAGAAATCCTTCCCAGGAACACAGAAAACTGACAGGACGGCCAAGTGGGCAGCTCCAGGGGCCACAGGGCTGCCGGAGAGCAGAGCTAGAGGACATCAACACAGGACAGCCCACCACGCCCTGTGCCTGGCCTCCGGACGGCACCTCCATCCTTCCATCTGCGTGCAGGGACTCACTCAGAGAAGCGAGAGACAAAACAATCAACGATGCAGCCTGGAGTCTGCACGCGGCCTCCCTGTGTGCACAGAGCCTGGAGTATGCACAAGGCCTCCCGGCACACAGAGCCTGGAGTCTGCACGCGGCCTCCCTGTGTACACAGAGCCTGGAGTCTGCACAAGGCCTCCCCGTGTACACAGAGCCTGGTGTCTGCACGCGGCCTCCCTGTACGCACAGAGCCTGGAGTATGCACACGGCCTCCCTGTGTACATAGAGCCTGGAGTCTGCACGCGGCCTCCCTGTGTACACAGAGCCTGGTGTCTGCACGTGCCCTCCCTGCACACAGAGCCTGGAGTCTGCACGCGGCCTCCCTGCACACAGAGCCTGGAGTATGCACACGGCCTCCCTGTACGCACAGAGCCTGGAGTATGCACACGGCCTCCCTGCACACAGAGCCTGGAGTCTGCACGCGGCCTCCCTGTATACACAGAGCCTGGAGTCTGCACACGGCCTCCCTGCACACAGAGCCTGGAGTCTGCACACGGCCTCCCTGTGTGCACAGAGCCTGGAGTCTGCACGTGGCCTCCCTGTGTGCACAGAGCCTGGAGTCTGCACACAGCCTCCCTGCACACAGAGCCTGGAGTCTGCACGTGGCCTCCCTGTGTGCACAGAGCCTGGAGTCTGCACACAGCCTCCCTGCACACAGAGCCTGGAGTCTGCACGTGGCCTCCCTGTGTGCACAGAGCCTGGAGTCTGCACACAGCCTCCCTGCACACAGAGCCTGGAGTCTGCACGTGGTCCCGTGCACAGAGCCTGGGTCGCACCGCCACAGAGCCTGGTGTCTGCACGCGGCCTCCCTGTACGTAGAGCCTGGAGTCTGCACGCGGCCTCCCTGTATACACAGAGCCTGGAATCTGCACGCGGCCTCCCTGTACGCACAGAGCCTGGTGTCTGCACGTGCCCTCCCTGTATACACAGACCCTGGAATCTGCACGCGGCCTCCCTGCACACAGAGCCTGGTGTCTGCACGTGCCCTCCCTGTACACACAGACCCTGGAATCTGCACGCGGCCTCCCTGCACACAGAGCCTGGTGTCTGCATGTGCCCTCCCTGTACACACAGACCCTGGAATCTGCACGCGGCCTCCCTGCACACAGAGCCTGGTGTCTGCATGTGCCCTCCCTGTATACACAGACCCTGGAATCTGCACGCGGCCTCCCTGCACACAGAGCCTGGTGTCTGCACGTGCCCTCCCTGTATACACAGACCCTGGAATCTGCACGCGGCCTCCCTGCACACAGAGCCTGGTGTCTGCATGTGCCCTCCCTGTACACACAGAGCCTGGAGTCCGCATGCAGCCTCACACCCACCCAATGCTGTCTGGCGCTTTTGCAGAAGCCCCACGATGCCCACAAATCTGACAACGTTTTCTCCAAGTCTTTCATGAGACTCGCCCGCCCTTCCTGCTCCAGACGCCCTCCAAGCTCACACACAGACTAAGCGTGGGGTTCACCCCTGCTTCTCGAGTGCCTGTGGCTGAGAGCAGAGGACCTGGGGCAGAGCCAGTCCTCAGTAGGGCAGCTCCGCGTGGGTCACCGGCAGCCCCCAGCTCTGAGCACACTCGGAAGGCAGGCTGGGACCAGGCTCTGCCACCAGCAAACCCCAGGTCCAGGGACGAGGCCTTCCAGGCGACCCACCCGGGATACTGGCAATGCCGCACTCCCAGCTGGTACAGACGCACAGCCATGCGCACACGTGGGGAGGCAGGCTGACAAGTGGCCGCAGTGGCACTTATGAAGATGGATACAATCAGTGCCCAACAATCGATGTGAGAATTCCTAAGAGTTACAAGAATGAAATATACTTTTCATGATTTGTTGTTTTAAACCATTAAAAAGATGAGGAAGCGTGTTGAAGCAGGGTGAACAGGGCACTAAAGACACTCCCATTCTCACACTGTTGTAGAAAATCAATCTCCATGCCATACTTTCAAGTAAAAATCCGAAAAGCAGGTGAGTCCACGGCCCTGGGAATGGTGCTGTTGGGGAGAACACCGACGGGGAGCCCGGCGGCCGCGGGCCCCACCTGCCGACTGGGGCGTCAGACCCAGGCCCGGACCTCAGCTCAAATTCACTCCCGCAACGGCTCTTAAGAAAAATCACAACAAACGTCTAAATCCCTTTTGTTTGAAGTAACCAAGTAGCACCTATTTGCGCTGCGGCAGGCGGGGTGGTGGGATCGATGGCAGGAAATGGGAGGCGGGGGCTGAGCGCAGAGCTGGGCTCAAGCCTGACACTATTGATTTTACCTAGTTCAGCTGGCCTTGTAATTAAAATGTAAATTTGAGAAAGAGATTATGTCCTGACAGAAATGGTAGGATTAAGGAGAAGATAAAAGCCCCTCAGTGAAAATTCAGAGAAAGGAATGAGAAAGAAACGGGCGCCGTCTCCCCAGCTACGGGCTTAGACGGACCGACTGCAGAGTCATCGCCTTCAACTGAAAACCAGTGACGACGATCAACTGGCACCATGAACTGGCGCCCAGCATTTCCTGCGCTGCCCCTGCGGCACCAGGGTCCATGGTGCAGACCCAGCCCTGGACCCCTTGAGGAGCAAGGGGTCTCCTGCCGCCCGCTGTCAAGAGGCCTGTCCTGGGGCACAGCGGCCCCTCCTGCAGGGGGTCCCAGGCGCCCGGCCCACAAACCCCCGGGGAGCAGCGCGGCTACACTCTGCGCACCTGGCTGCCGTGAGGACAAGCGGGAGCTGGCAGCACCCGGGGGTGGTCACCTACACTGGTGCCTCGAGACCGAGCTCCCCCTCAAGGGAGGCGGCCAAGGCGGACTGCAGAGACGGGCCGGGCCCCTCAGGGCTCCAGCACCCGCCCCTGCCACCTCGTGGGCGCAGGATGAGGCCTGCGGGTGGCAGACCCAGACCAGGCACCTGGAGGGGCATGTCAGAAGGCAGGGCCCCAGAGACGGCCCAGGGCTCAGAGGAGACCTGCGCTGGGACGGCGTGGCCAGCGAGGTCAGCGTGAGGGCGTGGCGGGGGCTAGAGGGCTGGGGTGGGCAGCAGCTGCACCCTCAGGCGCCCAGGGAGGGCCTCAAGGCAGCAGACGGGGGGCCTTGAAGAGCAGGTGGGGGACACCCTGGTCACATCCACACCTCAACTGCCTGAGCACCTAACTCCTGGACAAACTCACTTTTAGCTCACATGCCAACTCAAACCTCGAGTCGACAAGTCGCTCACTCCCCACACAAGCCCCACGTGGCGTAGGCTTCACTCGCTCCCTCTGCACACAAGATGCTCTGTGCACATGCGGCTCCTGGAGGTGTTTGGAGAGAAACTCCGGCAAAGGCAGGGGGCAGCAGCGCCTTCCCGAGGGGCCCTGGGGCTCCTGGACCAGAGGCTGAGCCGCGACCCCACCGACAGGACCAGGACTCAGGGAGGCCTGCGTCAGCAGGTGCCTGACCTCGTAGGGAGAATCACGGTTTCCAATGGAAGTGGCTCCGCAGGGGCACCCAGTGGGGCGGCAGAGACCCCAGGACGACGTGGCACGGACTGGGCACCCTGTGGCCGGCCCCCTGCTCTGCGGCCCCAGGCTGGACCCAAGCCCGCCCTCAGGGGCCGCGTCCTGAGGGCCCCCCTCCCGGGCCCATGCCGCTGCTCACCGCACTCAGGCCGCAGGTGCTCCGGGACACAGGCCTCGTAGCCCTCCTTCTCCGGGACCTCCACAAAGTCGTCCTCGTCTTCATCCTCGTCCCCGGGGGCTGCCATCTGGGGAAATACCCCAAGCTGTGAGTGACAGCCGCAGGCAGAGCCCCAGCCTCGCTTCTGTGGACTGCCTCCAGGGTGGGGCTCAGCGTGTACCACGTGGCCCCATTCACAGTCTGCCTCATTCCCTAAACCGCAGCAGCCCACATGCGCCTCCGCTGGCTGGCCCGCTGAGACCCACAGACGGGCACGCTGCAGCCCAGGGAGCCCCACGGGCCCGAGGTCCTGGCCCTCCACCCAGCTCCGGCCAGACCAGAAGCACCGCCCCCAGGCGTCCAGCGCTGCGGCTGTGACCACGGCACTTCCAGAACGTTCCATCCTCGAGAGCAGCTTGTTACAAGGCCACTGAAGAGAAAGCCTCCCCTGGACGGGGCAGGCCTTCCTGCTGCTCTCCGAGCCTGGATCCCCCCACCCCCCCACCCCTGAGTCCAGTGCCCCAACATCCACTCCCCCACAGCACCCTCCCTGGAGGCACCCAGCTGGGCCAGAGTGGCAGGGACCCTGGGGGGGGGCTCACTGCACGGGGCAGGGGCTCCTCCAGAAAACAGCTTGGAGGCGGCCTTGCACTCCCGCCACGCGCTGGGGCCACACGAAGCCTGAACCAGGGCTCAGCAGCCTGCGCCTCTCAGGGAGAGCCCCTCCCCTTACATTCTCAACCCCCGCATCCCTACGACGACGGGGCGTGGGGCCCGTTCTTCCCTAGAGGGCGCCGCTCGGATGTGCCTGGGAGCTGGGCTGCACAGCCAGTGCCGCCCAGAAACACCCCAGAGTCTGAGGGCCCGCAGCCCCAGGCCCAACTGTAGAAAATGTTCAGAGACCGTGGCCGGGCTGATGTCCACTGGACTCTCACCCTCCCCTCCAGGGTCCATCCCGATAGCCAGGCCCTGGGGCACACGGCTGCCCGGGGCAGACAGACAGGGGCCGGCCCGCCAACCCCAGGGTAGGCGGCCAGCCAGGCCACAGCCGCCCAGGACCCAGAGGCTGAGGAGCCGCTGGGAGGCCTAATCAGATGCAAATGCTCAGCTTGGGTGCAAGCCGCGGCGCGCGTCTGGGAGGCACGGAGACATTAATCATTGGAAACTGTAATTTTTGTTATCAGTCTAACACTGATCAAAAGGGAAGCCTGTCTCCACCGCTGACCTGTGAAACGTCCCAATTATACTCTTTGGAAATGACAGGGGCACTTAACTCCAGAGCCGAGCAAATGACGACGATCAATCACGTTTGAATAACAATGAGCCGCGGACCTGAAAATTATTTTTGTATAGAATCTACCCAGGAATTTATGAAAGGTGGAAAGCAGCCCAAGGTTTTCGGGCATTACGGTCCCGGCTAGTGCCGTGCGTATCAAACACTAAACAGAATTTATGTGTTTTAATTTTCCAAAAGGTGGATGTGGAATGCGTGCCGCGGTGCACGACACCCGCGCCAGGCCTTAAACACGGAGCCCCTTTCATAAGAGACTGTGCTTATCGCGCACACCCTTGACTTCCACCCGGGACTTTTATTAAATTTTCATTTCCTAAAAAACATTTGGATGCTTAGCTAACTGTTAGGAATTATACCCTCTCTCTCCCCAGGTAAAACTGTTTATCCCTGTGACTAAGCCCGGGAGTCCTGGGCTTAGATGCGCGTGAGGCCCGCGGGCCTGCAGGGCGGCCTCCTCAGGCCCCAGACCCTGGCGCACAGCTCTGCAGGGCGGTGCCAGCGACCTCCCACAAGAGCTGCTGCAGGGGTCGCTGCCACCCTTACGTCCCAAATACCTCGGAGGCTTGGGTGACCCTCAAACCAGGCCCCCGGGGAAACAGGGGTCCCACTCACAAGGAAGGTCTAGTTCTCCGGGCTACGCAGGGCTCTGCGGTGCTGAGCCCCGGGGGCACCCCATCCCTGGAGGGCAGCGGAAGGAAACCCCCCATCACCCAAGCCAGGCAGTCCTCTCCCATCCTTAGAGGAGCACTTGGCTGGGGACACCCGGCCCACAGAAAGTGTCTACCTGCACTTGAGGGGCCAGCCCAGGGCTCCCAGGCGCCATAGTGGCAACCTCCTCTCGAGGTTAAAGGTCACAGATCAAGTCAGAAGTTACACTGGGCATGGGTGGGAGGCAGCTGGGGGCAGAGCAGGGGCACGGAGACCCCTGAGGGTCCTGGGGGACGTCACAGCCTGCGAGCATCAGGTGAGGCAGGAGGCCTGCACAGCAGGGTCAGACTTGCTGACGGTCCTCAAGAGCAGTTTGCTGGGAGTCGAGCTTCCCCGTTGTGAAGAGACCATCAGACACGCTCGAGAAAGCAGCCCGCCCTCGCCCAGGGGCCCAGAGGTGCACCTCCCTGCCAGGTCCAGTCCTAGGCCAGGCAGGCAGGCCAGGCCCTGCGGCTGATGCCCAGGCCCCGGGACTGAACCCTCAGGGCCCCAGGGAAGCAGAGGATGCCCCAGGCCTTCCTCTCATTCCACACAAATTGATTCTCACCCAGTTAAAAGGATTTAGAAAAATGAGGCTCTGAAATCATAATTAAACAAGCACTGAAAGTGCTAAAACATGCGACATAATCCGATCACAGAAGGAGGGCAGCGGGCTGCTAATTACTCGAGAAGGACGCGAAGGGCCACCTCCCAGACCTGCCCGCCCAAGGCCTGCCCGCGACAGAGCTGGACCGTTAAACACATTCTGTGCGATCTAATTAACTTGGGGCACCACTGCCATTACTTTTCCCCCAAGAAATCACTTTTGTTCAGTTTTACGCGTGTATGTTTCCCTTTAAAAAAAAAAAATGATGTAAGGCCCCGTCAGACAAGTGAGCGCCAAGCTGCATCTGTCTCCTCAGCTTGATGGCAGCGCACTTAAAGCCCATTCTATCTTATAAACCAAAAATTAACCGTGCTCAGCTGTGAGGGTCGTCATCACAGCTGCTATTTATATGCTAATGCCCTCCCTGGACCGCGTGCAAATTGCCCAGCTAGGCCAATATCTCACGCGCATCTCCGCTGCCTGGACGCACCTTGGCAGGTGTGGGCCTTCTGCGGGCGGGTGGTGACCATCACAAGCCTCGAGTGGGCGCGGGGCGCTGCCGCCCTCCTGCATGGAGGAGCCTGGAGCCACCAGCCCCTCTCTCACCAGCTCCCGCCGCTCCAGCACTGAGGCCAGCCAGCTGGGATGTGCGAGGCTGCCACCGCCCTGTCAAGCCCACCAGGTGCCAGGCCACCGTTTCCAGGCAGAGGCAACAGCTTCCTGAGTCTATCCTGCGTCCAGACGGGCAGCCCATGCTCCTGGGACCCCACCTGGGGCCTGATACGGGCTGGCTGGCCTCACCCAGCCCAGCCTCTGGGCGAGATCGCGTGCTCACCATGCACCTGGCCTTAACAAGAAGATCCATGCAACTCCCCCCAGACTCAGCCTTCCCATCTGTAAAACAGGGTTAAGGATGGAATCAACCTCACAGGGCTGACTCTGGAATTAAGGAAACCACCTGTGAAAGTATTCAGGAGAGAGCAGCCACCCTGGAGGGCGCTGGGGAGCTGGGCTGTAGGGCAGGGATGGCCCAGGGCCTGCGGGGGCGGGGGGCTGCCCCCATAGCAGCCAACATGCTCCCAGTCCTCGCGAGAACACGGGCACCCCCCCTTGCCCCAGCTGCCGCCCCTGCACAGCGGCCTTTGGCGCGAGAGTGATGGAGAGAGCAGTCCCCAGGAAGGTTCACTGGCCCGGCCAGGCCCAAGCCCCTCATGGCAGCTGATTCAGCTCCCTGCCTCCCTGGCGCCGCGGCATGGTCAGCACTTCACCCCGAGGCTCTCTGCTCAGGAAGCCGGCACCGAGCGGCATCCAGCCCAGCACAGCCGCGAGAGCCCAGCACACCCGGCCACTAACAGAAGTCACGCGGGATCTGCGCCCTTGCAATGAGTGGGAGTGTGTGGGGGTTAAACCCGAGGCTGCCGGCAGACTGGCAACAGGAGAAGGGGAGCATTGTGGGGGCGCTCCAGCGGCTGCAGCGAGGAGCCCGGGGCTGAGAAAGCACCTGCTCTGCAGAGAGTCTGCACAGACTGATGCAGAGAATCATTACTTTCTGTCTTACTGGAGGAGAGGGGGTTACTATTTTATGAATCATACGATACAAAGTAAGTGATGATCATAGCTACATAATTAAACAACAGGCAATTTAAAAGTTTCCCAAGGATTTTATCAGCATAACAGATGTAGCAGCCACGGATTATTAGGCCTGTTCTCCAGCAACAGGGCTGGAAACTAAATTTACCAAACTATGCTCCACATCGACCTAGCTAAGACCGATCTCTACCCGCTTCCACACGGAGCTGGGACAAACACACCGTAAAACAAAAAGTTACACACACTTAAGCCGGCTTAAATCCTCTTTAAAGACAGAACACCTACATCGAAAGGAAAAGAACACGGCAACACAGGCTAAAGCGGGGAGCCTGGCCAGAGAGCCCAGCCAGGCGGCGGGGCAGAGGTGCCGCACACACGGCGCCTCCACAGTGGGAGCAGCAGGACCTCAGGCCTGCCCGTCTCCCGCGGTGTTAGGGTCCCAAGCACTGAACTGCACACTCCCAGCTCAGCCTGCTAGCGGAGACACCAGGCAGAGACCAAAGCTGCAGCCGTCTCACGGGAAGACGACCAGGCGAAGACGCCGGTCTGTGTGTCGTCACCGCGGCCGCGCAGAGCCGCGCAGACACCGCAGCGGGGCTGTTCTGGGAGGCGGGCTGCCTGAGCAGGCGCTGCCTCTTAGCTGCACGCCCAGTCACTCCACCCGCAGGTCCGTGGCCGGAGAACGGACAAGCACGTGCTCAAGAGCTTCAAGCCTCTAAGCTGGGGCTTAGAGGAGAAGACAGGGCAGCCCCCCCGCCTCCTCCTGCTGAAGCCACCACGCAGACCCCACGTCCCCTGGCCCGACTGGACCCCCCGAACACCCCTTGCATCCTCAGTCTCCTCTCTGCAGAGGGCCCCCTCTGACCTGACCACGTGCCTCCCAGGCCTTGGGGCTGCCCGGCTGCGGCCAGTGACCTGCTGACGCTCAAGCTGGGTCAGGCCCAGGGGCCACTCAGGGCTGGCTCCCTGCAGCTGGCCTCTCCGAGCGGCCCTCAAGGGAGCCGCGGCAGGACGCCCGGAAGGCTCTGCTGCCGGTCCTGGGCCTGGAGTCCTGCAGGGCAGGCTGGTTCCGGGCTACAAGGAGCAGGCATGCCGCTGGGGCCCCCTCATGGGCCTCCCCCAAGCCCTGGCTGCCTCCAGCCCAGCAAGCCTAGGAGCCACCGGGGCGGGCCACCCAGCCCCAGCAGCACAGCGACCGAGAGATGGCCTCTGCATGAGATGGGCCGGGCTGAGCTGGCCGTGAAGGGGCGCATGGGGCTGCCCCCAATCCCCACAGCACGGGCCGCTCTCGGGCCTGACGCCCCGCCCCGACACCGCACCCAGGCTCTGCTGAGGCTCAGAGACAGGGACGCACACGCAGGACTAACTGCTCTCCTGTGCCCAGAAAGCACCCTCTCTCACTGTGAAACAAGCATCGAGGTCACAACCCCCAGAACTGACTGACTTCTCACTGAGCTGTGTACTCAGCAAAGCCCTGTAAAGAGGCGGCCTCCGGAGCAGCCGGTGACCAGGTCCGCCCGCCCGCCCGCCGCCGCAGGAGAAGGGCGAGAGCGCCCCCTGCCGGCCCCCGAGGGCCGCGCGGCGCGGGGCGGAAGGCGGCCTGAGCTCAGAGGCAAGGACGAGGGTGCGGCAGGCTCCGGGCGCTGGCCGCTCTCCATTATAAGTGCGGGGTCCTAAACCTGACCTTGTCCTCAGCAAAGAACGGCGCCTGCCCACCCCAGGCCCCCTCGAAAAACGGGAGGGGGCAGGGCCCGTCACCCCACACCCACCGCGTCTCCTCCAGGTGGCAGAGCTCCCTTCTAATCACTAAGGCAGTCAGCTGCAGATCCCCTCCCCCAACACACACACACACGCGTGTGCATACACACACACACACACACCCTGCAGCTGTGGCTCCCCTCAACCCAGCGCCCCCGTCGCCTCCGTGGCCTCCTGCCCGAACCCTGGCCCAGCCCCGCCGCCTGCGGGCAGGGCCTGGCCACGGTCTCTGGCACTCAGACGAGTCTGCTCCCGGCGAGGAGACACTAAGACCCACAGGGCTGAGCTCGGATGGGGGATGGCCCCTGGCTATCCTCACAGCCAGCTGGGGGCACTCACCTCCCTGCTGCGGCCCTCCTCGGGCACGATGTCCAGCTCCCGGGACCTCTTCAAGGCCGCTTCCAGCTCGGTCTTCAGGTGGATGGCACCCTCCAAGGGCCCACCGTGCATCCCCGCGCGGGTGAACAGCTGCGCGGACAGGACAGCACCTCCTAGGCCAGGCACTCACTCTCCCCTAGGACCAGCCCTGCACCCGCTGTCAGCCCACGCGGCCCATCTGGACCCAGGGGCCTGCCCTGACCCAGGCGCACGCCCAGACCCCGGCCCGCCCAGAGCCGGGAGCACGCCCTGACCCCGGAGCCCGCCCAGAGCCGGGAGCACGCCCAGACCCAGGGGCCAGCCCGCATCCAGGAACACACCTGGACCCAGGAGCATGCAGCCGGCAGGAGCTTGTTCTGGATGAGCCTGAGCGCATCCTGGGCCGCACGGATGACGGCCGAGTTGTCCTCGCTCTCACGCACCCTCAGGCTGTCTGCAGCAAAGGCATGGACGGTCAACGGAGGGCCTGCCCCCCAGGCAGGTCACGGGGTATCCCAGACTGGACCACCCGCCAGCCACTCATCATCTGGCACCCAAACCTGCCAGCCAAGGAGACTGTGTCTTGTGGCTTTTGCCACAGCAGGTTTAGCCTAACCCCAACGGCCCTCTCCAGACCATGAAGTCAGGGGAGGCACCCCCCCAACGGCCACACTGCCCTCAGGATGGAGGCCCCACCCGCCCCTCAGCCCAGGGTCCTCCCTGTGAGCTCTGCCACCCCAGCAAGCCTCAGCCAGCACCCCCTCCAGCGTGACCCCTGTGTTGAGGCCTTGGTGCTTCCTTGCAGGGCAGAAGGTCTCGCTGTGGCTGCAGAGGCTGGGTGGCCTCCAGCCTCAGCCTCACCCCACCTGAGGGGCCTGAGCCAGGTGGGGTGGGACAGACAGTCAGTGCCCCTCACCCACGGAAGCTGGAATGCAGGAACCCACGGCGCCAGCGTGGGCACGGCCCATGTTGTCACAAACATGGCAAAAAAAAAGTTTCTCTCGATTCCTCCTCCCAGCTGCCCTCTGGCCCATGGAGCGCCCTGCACGTCAGAGAAGACTGGCACCCTGTGCCCTACACGCCGGAGTGCCTTCCCATGCTCACCTCACAGCCCAGAGGCCGGAGCACCGGAAGTGTCCCAGGGCCTGTGGCCGAGGCAGCCTGGCGTGGGGGCAGCCCTACCTGAGGACAGCTCCACGTCCAGCGTGTACTGCCAGGAGCCCAGCCCGTGGTGCCGCACGAACCCCTCTGGGTCGCTGTCCTCCTCCTCCAAGGGTGGCCCTCCCGCGCCCGCGGCTCCCGGGCGGCCTGAGCAGGCAGGCAGGCTCTTGCTGCAACAGGGCTGTTCCTCGTCCCCGTCACCCTTCTCGGGCACGGGGCACCAGGTGGACCCGGGCACCGGGTTGAGGTCGAAGGGCAGCAGCAGTCGGAAGCAGCTCTCCAGCTCGGTGAGGCAGCCCCGGATCTCCGTGGACATCTCTGGGAGAATGGGACGCGGCTCGATGGACTCCGGCAGGAGTGGCGTCCAGGAGGGGACAGAGTGCGCCCCGCCCCCTCCCCCACAGGCCGGCGGGTGCCCTGCTCCGGAGACCACTCCGGGATGTTCGGGGCGACACCCTCAGCCGTGCCCGGCAAGAGCCTGCCTGGACGGCACTCCAGCCGCTGGCCGCCGAGCTCAGCTCCGCCCCACCAGCCCACTCTGGCTGTGGCTGCCCGCGGAATCTCCCAGCTCTGTGGCCTTCCCAATACCAGGCTTCTGGAAGGGCCTTCGACCTGCCGCCCTTCAAGCTGCTCCCACCCTGGGTGCCGCCCACAGGGAGGGCGGGCACAGAGATTTGGGGAGCAGACTGGCAAGACTGCAGTTGAGGGGTGTCAGGGTCAGACGGACGGCGACGCTCAGGCCACCATGGGGCGCGCGTCTGCAGCGTGGCCGCCGGGGCCGCAGGAGAGGGTGGGCGGCCTGCAGGGGCCCTCCCCCACCCTCGACTTGAGCCAGCTCTGTCCACCCTGTCTGCCCACCTGCCCCCAAACCCCCAGCGAGCCTCAGCCGGCGCCTCCCCCAGCGCGACCCCTAGGCCCATGGCCCTGGCAGTCCCTTGCAGGGTGCCAGGTGCCCGGGGATCTAGGTCTTCCTGCAGCTACGGGGCCAGATGACCTCCAGCCTCCTCCTCACCCCCCGCCCCCACCACACTCCCAGAGCAGGCCCTGTGACAGGGGCGCAGTGTTGGGCAAGGACCTGAGCTCTGCCTGGGAAGGAGCGGCAGGCTGGCTCGGGGTGGCGCCCCACTCCCCACAGCTCACCTTCCATCTCCCGCGCTGCCCACTGGGACCTCTCCTTGTAGATTCTGTCCAAGCGCTTCTGTCTCTCTTCTGCTCGCTTTCTTTCTGACAGAGTGCGAGCGTCCACGTCCTGGAAGTCTACCTGAGAAGTTTAGGTAAAGGTCAGGTCCAGCTACAAAAAATCTAACGAAAACGTGAGTTGCAACCAGGCCTAACAGCAGGCGCAGCAGCGCAGCTCTGCTCAGGAGCTACAGGCCGAAGCGCTGTGGCCTCAGGCTCACGCGTGCTGCTGTAACGCGCAAGGCAACACCCTCAACGGGAACACTAACCCCCAGAACGAACACAGCCGTCGGCGTCTCCTAGTCAAGTCAGGTCAAAAGGCTTCTAGCCACACACATGCCGCAGTGGGAAGGGAGGCTGCTGGCCAGACCCAGAGGCCTGAGGACACTCGAGGGGACCCCAGGGGGCAGCGGGAAGGGCAGCAGCCACAGGCCTGGAGTGGGTGGGGAGGGAGGGGCAGTAACCGGTCCTAGCAGGTGTCGTCCACCCAGACTGGCTAGGCCCAAGGGCAGAGCCTGGCAGAGAAAAGAGCTGTGTCTGAGCAGATGGCTCTCACGCTCCTGTTCACCTTGTGGAAACCAGGGCCAAAGGCTCAGCCCCACCTACACGTGGGGACGAGCTGAGGCCCTTCCCTCACAGCTGCTCCTCCGGCTCCAGGCCACCCCCTGCCCAGACCGCATGGGCCGGTGGTGCAGTGCAAGGCCTGCCCACCTGTTTGCTGTGCTTGAGGAAGTGGAAGCCCAGGGCCAGCTTCTTATAGGCCGCACCATACTTCTCATTCCAGCCATGGACGGCCTGGGTGGCCGCTTGCCTCAGCCTCTGTGCCACCTCCCTGGGGGGCGGCAGGGGCCGCTCATGGTCAGTACCCAGCGTGAGCTCCAGGAACTCCTGGAAGTTGGAAATGACCAGTGTCCTGAACTGGTGAGACCTGGCGAAGAGCTGGACCAGGACCTGGAAGGCGGACAGGCGGATCTCTGCGTGCTCCTGGCTCAGCTGGGCCATCAGCAGGTGGTAGGCGTGGCCAAGCTGCTCTTCCGAAGACCTGGAGACACAGCCGCAGTGGCAGGGACGCGGGCACTTCCAGAGCCATTTGCCCTTCCCCCGGGGCAGACGAGCACTGCCCACGTGCCAACCCTGGCCCCTGCCTATTGCTAGATAGCCCACAAGGTGAGCTTTTAACTACTTTCATGAAGACAAACAGAAACAAACATTCCCTGACACAAGAAAACGCCGTGAAGCTCAGGGTCAGGGCGCACGGTTTCACGGGACCCAGCCAGGCGCTGTCATTCATTCCGGGGCTGACCGCCCATCCACAGCCAGGTGCCTGGGAGCCTGAAGGACTCTTGGCCCGCCCAGCTAGCAGCGGTGCAGAGACCCCACCCCAAGGGGAGACCACCCCCAGCCCCCCAGAAAGCCCTGTGACCTTCTGGGAGCTACCCCGGGAGGCGTGCACACCGCAGCCCCTCTCTCGTTCCTCCTCCCAGCTACCCTCCCCCTCCCCACCCTGCACGCCCTGCTCTTTCGGGGTTTCCAGGGAATGCAGCAAAGCCTGGCCTGAGTCACCGTTTTTAACCAAAGTGTAAATTCTTGTCACTGAAACGATCATGTAAGTTCTGTTCTGTGAACATATGGCAAGGACCACCAGCAGAGTTCCTCGCTTCTGCTGCTGGTGCCTGAGGCTCTTGGGTAAGAGCAGTGTCCAAAGACAGACAGGACCTACCCCCCAACGCAAGAGTCCACCCGTGTGACCTCTAACCTTCCTTCCACACGTGTTCCAACACTGAGTAACCCTTCAATCATACACGTGCGCTCAAGGTTAGGCACCCACACAGAGAACTGAACAGACCTGTTCTTCCTAAGAACACCCCTGCCTCGAACTGCTGCCCCAGAACAGGACCGAGCACTGCAGGGCCCTGGGGAGATGTCCTGGGGGGTATTCCTTTGCTGGTTCTTCCCCAGCAGGGAAGCTGACCCCAGGGTAGCCCCACAGTCTCCTAGGGTTGGCACAGACTCGCTGAGACAGAGCCTTAACACATACTTGCAAATTTTCTTCAGTTGCTTCATTTTCTCAGGGTTCAATTGGGGCTCTCCTGAAGTTGTGAGCTCTTCAACCAACTCTGAAAGTTTCTGATCCATATCTAGAAACAGGAAACGCAGAGACGCTGAACAACCACCTAGTATTTCACAGCTCTGGGTTTTATTAGATGTCGCTGGGTTCCACTGTGTGTCAGGCACAGGGTATCGGCACAACGCTGAGGGGGTCCTTGCGACCTGGCCTCTGTGACATGACCCCCTGATACTGAAACAATTCAAGGTGAGATTCCGGGCCGGGTCAACAAGACATTTTTGACGGTAATTAGGAAAAGGGGAACAAGAGACCGGGGCTCTGCAGGTCTACAATCCGAGAGCCACGCAGCACGCGGTCACGCTCGGCGGGAAGGCAAGGACCAGAACGGCTGAATTACACTCAAGCTAGCTTTCCCGCAGGACTGCAGGCGCACCTCTTCCCTCGCCAGCTCGACCATCCCTCCGAAAGCCACGGGGTGGCCCCCAGACCCGCAGGGCGAGTTGCTGCCTCTCGAGCTGCTCGCGGGCAGCCGCCCGAGGCGGGTATGCAGGGGGCCGGCCGGCGTCGGGGGCAGCGAGGACGCCCGGCGCTCCGCCGCGTCTCCCACCAGCAGTAACGTCTGCCGTCGCCGATGCCGGGCCGCCGGGGCGGGCCCGCCCTCCGGGGCAGAGCCCCAGCGCCCCGCCGCCCTCGGGCCAGTCAGGGCCGACGAGCCCCGGCCCCGAAGTCCGCGGCGCGGCCGGACCGAAGAGGGCGGCGCCCAGGGCAGGGCGCGCCGGGGGCATCACGGGGCGGGGGACGAAGGAGGCGCCCCCGAGAGAAGGCTGCGCTCCGACCCCGGCCCGCCAAGCCGCCCCTCGGCCCCACCTACCGCGCTCCCTGCCGCTCGCCTCAGCCCACCCTTCCGGCGAAGGGCCCGCCCCCCGTCACGTGCCCCGGATCGCGACAGTCATTGGCCCGCCCCAGCCCGGCGGCGCGCGGGGAAGGTCGGAGCGGCCGAAGCCCCGTCTAACCCGCTTGGCGGCAGCTCTCTGCTTAGCCCGCCCCTTCCGGCGCAGGCCCCGCCCTCCTCCTGTCACGTGACCCCCAGCGTGGCGAGCAGTGGCCCGCCTGGACCCCGAGGCGGGGACGCGGGGTCAGAGCCGAGACCTGCGCGGTGACGCAGGCGCGCTCCCGGCCGAAGGCGCGTGCGCGGGGGAGGGGGGGGCGGGTCTGACGACGCGCGAGAAAAAAGAAGGCGGGCGGGCGCGGCAAGGCCTTAAAGGGACCGTGTGCTCGTGGGCTGGGCCGGGCCCGACTGCGGGTGCGCGCTCGGCTTTTCGGCGTCGGCCCGGAAGCGTGGCGGCTCCGCGCTCCGGGCCGCCTGGCGGGCGCACTTCTCCCTGCTGGCGCTGCCCAGAGGGCTCCCCGGGCCGGGTCCTGGGCGGACGCCCCAGCCGTCCCCGAGAGGCGGTGCCCCCGCTGGCAGCGCCCTCCCCGGTCCGTGGGCAGCGCGCGGAGGCCGGACCCGGGGGGCCCTCCCCAGAAGACCCGCCCTGGCTCGTGTGCCAGCCGCCCGCCGGCCGCACGCCCCGGGCCCGGGACCGGCGCGGGGCCGGGCGTAGGTCCTCCCGAGGCCGCGGCGGGGACGCCCCCGGGCCTGGCGGCTCCGGCGTGCTCGGACGCCCGCCGTGGCCGGGCCCTCGGGACGCTCCGCGGGCCCGCGGCGCCCGCACGGACCGGCGAGCGGCCGCTGGGCTGTGTGCGGGGGCCTGGGTCGGGCAGAAGGGGCCGACGGCGCCGCAGGCCAGCCGGCCCAGCGCCTCCGCGGGCGGCGGTGCCCGACGCGCCGGACTCCCGTCTCGGGACGGAGAACAGGGCGCCGCTTGGACCGTGTGGTAGCGTTGACACAGAAGGCCCAGAAGAGGGGCCCCCGAGCGGAGGGAGGAGCGGGGACCCGGGATCGGAGCGGGGGGCGGTTGCCCAGCCTCGTCTCCGTGTTGAAATGTCGCGCTGTATCTTTGGAAAGGGTGCTCTTGTGGTTCGTGAATTACATCTTAATAAATAGCTGTTACGAAAGGGGGGCGGGAAGGAACGAAAAACGAGACAAAACGAAATAAGAAGCGAAAGAAGAAATGAGCGCCGGCCTCCCTGCGCAGGCCCCCGCCTCTGGTCTCCCTTCTGTGGCTACAGGGTGTTTCCCTTGCGAGGAGGACCCCCTCTCTCCAGCTCCCCTCCCCGGACTCCCCTCCACGGCCCTGGCCGCCCAGCTCCTGGAGACCTGAGTCTGCCCCACCGCCCGCTCGTCTCAGCTGATGGAAGCTCCTCTGTCCTTCCAAGCGCTTGGGCCAATGACCCAGGAGGCCCCCTGGACCCCTCTTCCTTTCCCACAGCCCAGATGTCCGGACAGCCCCACCTTCAGGGGGAATTCAGAATCTGCGCACTTGGTCGCCCTGCGGCCACCGCCAGGTCCCTGCCGCATACCCTCAGCCGGTCACCGCAGTCACCTCTGCCCTCCTGCCCCCTAGAGACCATTCACCTCGCAGCAGCCAGGGGGCCCCCTAGAAGCTGAAGTCAGATCGTGTGATCCCCTCGCCCCTTCAGTGGCTCCCGGCCCAGGGTGAAGCCAGAACCTTTAACAGAGCACGGGGCCTTCCGGGTCTGCTCTTCCTGCCCCTGCAGCCGGCGGGGCTTCCGGAAGCCACCTCATGCCTTCAAGGCTGTGCATCCTGCCTGGCATGTCTTGCTTCAGCCTCTCACCTCCCTTACTGTAACAGGACCGCCCTGGCCCAGCCCCCACCTGTGCTTTCTTTTTGGCTGTGTTGGGTTCTGGCTGTGTTGGGTCCTGGTGCACACATGGGTCTTTCTCTGGTTGCGGTGCACGGCTTCTCATCATCGTGGAGCACAGGCTCCGGGTGTGCAGGCTTCAGTACTTGTGGCTCCCAGGCTCTAAACACGGCTCGGTCCTGGGGACACACCGCTGTGTTGCTCTGCGGCCTGTGGAACCCTCTGGCCCAGGGATCAAACGTGTGTCTCCTGCACTCGCAGGCGGATGCTCTACTCCAGAGCCACCAGGGAAGCCGCCCTGCCTGCCTGTCCTGGACTTGGTCCACTTTGTCCCGCAGTACTTGTAACCTCACACAGGCTTGTAATCTCATCCGTGGTCCACTGGAGAAGGGAATGGCAAGCCACTTCAGTATTCTTACCTTGAGAACCCCATGAACAGTAGGAAAAGGCAAAATGATAGGATACCAAAAGAGGAACTCCCCAGGTCATTAGGTGCCCAACACGCTCCTGGAGATCAGTGGAGAAATAACTCCAGAAAGAATGAAGGGATGGCGCCAAAGCAAAAACAACACCCAGCTGTGGATGTGACTGGTGATAGAAGCAAGGTCCGATGCTGTAAAGAGCAATATTGCATAGGAACCTGGAATGTCAGGTCCATGAGTCAAGGCAAATTGGAAGTGGTCAAACAAGAGATGGCAAGAGTGAACGTTGACATTCTAGGAATCAGCAAACTAAAATGGACTGGAATGGGTGAATTTAACTCAGATGACCATTATATTTACTACTGCGGGCAGGAATCCCTCAGAAGAAGTGGAGTAGCCATCATGGTCAACAAAAGAGTCCGAAATGCAGTACTTGGATGCAATCTCAAAAACGACAGAATGATCTCTCTTTGTTTCCAAGGCAAACCATTCAATATCACAGTTATCCAAGTCTATGCCCCAACCAGTAACACTGAAGAAGCTGAAGTTGAACGGTTTTATGAAGACCTACAAGACCTTTTAGAACTAACACCCCAAAAAGATGTCCTTTTCATTATAGGGGACTGGAATGCAAAAGTAGGAAGTCAGGAAACACCTGGAGTAACAGGCAAATTTGGCCTTGGAATGTGGAATGAAGCAGGGCAAAGACTAATAGAGTTTTGCCAAGAAAATGCACTGGTCATAGCAAACACCCTCTTCCAACAACACAAGAGAACACTCTACACATGGACATCACCAGATGGACAACACCGAAATCAGATTGATTATATTCTCTGCAGCCAAAGATGGAGAAGCTCTATACAGTCAACAAACACAAGACCAGGAGCTGACTGTGGCTCAGATCATGAACTCCTTATTACCAAATTCAGACTCAAATCGAAGAAGGTAGGGAAACCGCTAGACCATTCAGGTATGACCTCAATCAAATCCCTTATGAATACAGTGGAAATGAGAAATAGATTTAAGGGCCTAGATCTGATAGATAGAGTGCCTGATGAACTATGGAATGAGGTTCATGACATTGTACAGGAGACAGGAATCAAGACCATCCCCATGGAAAAGAAATGCAAAAAAGCAAAATGGCTGTCTGGAGAGGCCTTACAAATAGCTGTGAAAAGAAGAGAGGCGAAAAGCAAAGGAGACAAGGAAAGATATAAGCATCTGAATGCAGAGTTCCAAAGAATAGCAAGAAGAGATAAGAGAGCCTTCTTCAGCGATCAATGCAAAGAAATAGAGGAAAACAACAGAATGGGAAAGACTAGAGATCTCTTCAAGAAAATTAGAGATACCAAGGGAACATTTCATGCAAAGATGGGCTCGATAAAGGACAGAAATGGTCTGGACCTAACAGAAGCAGAAGATATTAAGAAGAGGTGGCGAGAATACACAGAAGAACTGTACAAAAAGGATCTTCACGACCCAGATAATCACGATGATGTGATCACTCACCTAGAGCCAGACATCCTGGAATGTGAAGTCAAGTGGGCCTTAGAAAGCATCACAACAAACAAAGCTAGTGGAGGTGATGGAATTCCAGTTGAGCTGTTTCAAATCCTGAAAGATGATGTTGTGAAAGTGCTGCACTCAATATGCCAGCACATTTGGAAAACTCAGCAGTGGCCACAGGACTGGAAAAGGTCAGTTTTCACTCCAATTCCAAAGAAAGGCAATGCAAGATAATGTTCAAAACCTCACAATTGCACTCATCTCACACGCTAGTAAAGTAATGCTCAAAATTCTCCAAGCCAGGCTTCAGCAATACGTGAACCATGAACTCCCTGATGTTCAAGCTGGTTTTAGAAAAGGCAGAGGAACCAGAGATCAAATTGCCAACATCCGCTGGATCATTGAAAAAGCAAGAGAGTTCCAGAAAAACATCTATTTCTGCTTTATTGACTATGCCAAAGCCTTTGACTGTATGGATCACAATAAACTGTGGAAAATTCTGAAAGAGATGGGAATACCAGACCACCTAACCTGCCTCTTGAGAAATCTGTATTCAAGTCAGGAAGCAACAGTTAGAACTGGACATGGAACAACAGACTGGTTCCAAATAGGAAAAGGAGTACGTCAAGGTTGTATATTGTCACCCTGCTTATTTAACTTCTGTGCAGAGTTCATCATGAGAAAGGCTGGACTGGAAGAAACACAAGCTGGAATCAAGATTGCCAGGAGAAATATCAATAACCTCAGATATGTAGATGATATCACCCTTATGGCAGAAAGTGAAGAGGAGCTAAAAAGCCTCTTGATGAAAGTGAAAGAGGAGAGTGAAAAAGTTGGCTTAAAGCTCAACGTTCAGAAAACGAAGATCATGGCATCCAGTCCCATCACTTCATGGAAAGTAGATGGGGAAACAGTAGAAACAGTGTCAGACTTTATTTTTGGGGGGCTCCAAAATCACTGCAGATGGTGACTGCAGCCATGAAATTAAAAGACGCTTACTCCTTGGAAGGAAAGTTATGACCAACCTAGACAGCATATTCAAAAGCAGAGACATTACCTTGCCGACTAAGGTCCGTCTAGTCAAGGCTATGGTTTTTCCTATGGTCATGTATGGATGTGAGAGTTGGACTGTGAAGAAGGCTGGGCGCCGAAGAATTGATGCTTTTGAACTGTGGTGTTGGAGAAGACTCTTGAGAGTCCCTTGGACTGCAAGGAGATCCAACCAGTCCATTCTGAAGGAGATCAGCCCTGGGATTTCTTTGGAAGGAATGATGCTAAAGCTGAAACTCCAGTACTTTGGCCACCTCATGAGAAGAGTTGACTCATTGGGAAAGACTCTGATGCTGGGAGGGATTGGGGGCAGGAGGAGAAGGGGACGACCAAGGATGAGATGGCTGGATGGCATCACGGACTCGATGGACGTGAGTCTGAGTGAACTCTGGGAGTTGGTGATGGACAGGGAGGCCTGGCGTGCTGTGATTCATGGGGTTGCAAAGAGTCAGACACAACTGAGCGACTGAACTGAACTGAACTGAACTGAAGGTTTTTGGGGAGTTTACTCTCCTGTTCTCGCGAGGTATGCTCCATGAGAACAGGGATCTTTGTCTTGTGCTGGTGACGGAATGAAACACCAACACTGCAGAGTGGTTTGAATCTTTATATTTTAACACTTGCTTCTTACAGCTGCTTTATTTTATATCCCTCGCACAACAACCTACAGGGAAGCTGCCAAGCACTGTGATTCGGAGACTATACAGTGCGCAGGCGCAGGGCAAGATAACCTTTACCTGGACTTATTTACTGCAGCTAAGACTTTGTTTGGGGGAACTTCCTTATCAACTTGGAATCCGTTTTGTCCCTGGGTCTGTTCCTTTTGAGGAATCAGAGAAACATCCTTGTGTGCAAGAAATGTTCTTTTCCCACGGGAACAGAGGATTCTTAGCTGAACATCTCGTTTGCAGGAATGTTCAGCCCTGGTTGAGAGTCTCGTTTGCAAGCACTTCTCAACCTTCCTTATCCCTCGTTCCCTACACTGGGCAGAACATCTCGTTTGCAAGAATGTTCAGCCCTGGCTGAGAGTCTCGTCAAGCACTTCCCAACCTTCCTTATCCCTCGTTCCCTGCAGTTTTGTTTCATGATGTCAGGCACAGAGTAGGTGCTCAATACTTGTTGAATGTTGAATCGACAAGAACAAGGAAGCACCTTACAAGCAGTTGGAGAGAAAAGGGACGTTACAAAGAGAAGAGAGCCGCAAATTTCTTGGCCAAACCAACACAAGCTGCAAGGCCATGAAAGAAAGCCCTGCAGCAGTCGAAGAGAAGACGCCGTCGACCTGGGGGCGCGCGTGCAGCGGAGCGCGCCCGACCGACGAGGGTGGGATGGAGCCGCTGCAGACAAGAGCTGAGGGGATTCGTCACCAGCAGTTTTACGGTTTAAGAAATGTTACAGAACTTCTTCAGAAGTAAATTAGAATTTAACAACGAATATTTGGAAAATTTCCACATATTTGGAAATTAGCCATCAGACATCTAAATAGTCCATGCTGCTGCTGCTGCTAAGTCACTTCAGTCGTGTCCGACTCTGTGCGACCCCACAGACGGCAGCCCACCAGGCTCCTCCATCCCTGGGATTCTCCAGGCAAGAACACTGGAGTGGGTTGCCATTGCTTTCTCCAACAGTCCATGGGTCACGTAAAAAAATCACAAGGGAAACTAAAATATTTTTAACTGCATGAAAATTAAAACATTAAAATGTAGGAATGTTTATGTTAGAAGTAAAAGGTTCCACAGCAGTAGTCTTCCCCTTAAGAAGCTAGAAAAAGAATAATTAAATCCAAAATAGACTTTATTTTCTTGGGCTCCAAACACAGTGTGGATGGTGACCACAGCCATGAAATTAAAAGACGCTTGTTCTTTGAGAAAACTGTGACAACCCTAGACAGAGTATTAAAAACCAGAGACGATCACTTTGCGAACAAAGGTCCATCTAGTCAAAGCTATGGCTTTTCCAGCAGTCATGTATGGGTGTGAGAGTTGGACCATAGAGAAGATTGAGCACCAAAGAATGGATGCTTTTGAACTGTGGTGTTGGGGAAGACTGGAGAGTCCCTTGGACTGCAAGGAGATCCAACCAGTCCATCCTAAAGGAAATCAGTCCTGAACATTCATTGGAAGGACTGATGCTAAATCCAAAGCTCCAATACTTTGCCCACCTGATGCAAAGAGCTGACTCACTGGAAAAGACCCTGATGCTGGGAAAGATTGAAGGCGGGAGGAGAAGGGGACGACAGAGGATGAGATGGTTGGATGGCATCACCAACTCGAAGGACATGAGTTTGATCAAACTCCAAGAGACTGTGAAGGGCAGGCTGCGTGCTGCAGTCCATGGGGCTGCAAAGAGTCGGACACGACTGCGCGACTGAACAACGAACAGAAACTAAGCAGGAGGAAGGAGACAATTAAGAGCGGAAATCAGTTGGAAACAGTCAAACAACGGGAGGAAATAATCCACAATGTGCGCTGTGAGGTCTGTGAGACTGAAATTCTGATTGATAGAAAGCCGACTGCAGCTGAACGGGTCGAGGAACAGTTAAGGAGAGACGAGTGACCCGGGAGAGGAAGGGCAGCACCTCGCGACGTGTCCTGCCGGCGTCGCAGACAGTGGAGCACAGTGCAGGTGCCGGGCTCAGGGAAGCCCCAAGCAGACCAAATCCAGCAGCTCAGAAAAAACGACACCCCACGTGGGATTCATCCAGGAAGGCAAGTTTTGTTTAACCATTCAAATCAAAGGATGTAATTCTCCGTATCAACAGAATAAAGAAGAAAAATCACATGGTAATTTCCTTAGACAAAAAAAAAAAAAGAACATTTGACAAAATTCATCAATTCACGATGATAGGAGACTCCCTCAACCTGATAAGGAACACCCAGGGAAACCCGCAGAAACAGCAAACTTCTTAACAGTGAAAGGTGACACTTTCTGCCCAAGAATGGAGACAAGGTCACGATGTGCCCCCTCCTGCTGTAACCATGAGCTGGAGGCTCTGGCTGGTACAAGAAGGAAAGAAAAAGAGACACAAGACATGGACATTGGGAAGAAAGAAGTAAACTGTCTCTATTTACAGATGATACAATTGTGTACATAGAATAGGTCTTAAAATTTACCAGGGAGTAAGACTAATGAGGGACTTTTGCAAGGTCACAGGCTACAAGGTCTACATACAAAATCACTGTGTCTGTTACCACGTTGGAACTCCTGGAAAGGGAAATTTAACGATTAAGCAAACAATAGCATTACAAATCTTGAGGTAATTAGGGTAAATAAAATATGTCCAAGGAATGTACGCTAAAAACTGAAAAATGTGAGTGAGGAAGATCGAGGAAATCTGAGTGAGTGGTGAGACACGTGTCGTGGACGGCAAGACTCAGAACTGTTGACTCTGAGTCCCTGTTATGGACTAAATCAGGCCCCCCTCCTTCAAACCGTACTCTCCCTCCCTCTCTGTTTGGAGGCAGTTGAGTGAGGTCACCAGGGTGCGAGAGTGGGACCCCCGATGCTGTAGGACCGGCGTCCTCCTGAGTGGACAGGGGGAGCAGGTGCTGGACAGGGCCTCCCCAGGATCCAGCTGCCGGCACCTTGTTCCTGGACCTGTGGCCTCCGGGGTCACAGGAATATCCCTACATCTCAAGTAGACAGAGGCCATCCTCAAGTTGGTCTAGAGATTCTACGCAATTCCAGTTTAAACCCCACAGACTGGTTTTTTCCCGGAAGACCCTTATGAGCTGATTCTAAAACGCAATCTAAAAAACCTAGAAAATGAGTCAACAAAAGGGGCCCACACTCCCTGGTTTCAAGGCTTCCGGGACACCTGGACACAACAACTCTACTTCCAGGCGTCTACCCAGGAGGAATGAAGACGTGCCCGGAGTCCTGGGTATCAGCCGTCCTGCGTACCAGCTGTCCTGGGAACCGCCTGCATGTCTGTGGCGGGCAGACAGCCAGGCTGGGTGTGTGTGGAAAAGCAGGGCCGCAGGAACCATGAGTGTTTCTGGGTGGGACTTAGACCCAGAGCTCAGTCTGTGATTCGTTTTGAGTGGAGGTGAAACTCAACCTCAGTCATGAAGACAGGCGCGACAGCTGCGTGGGGCAAGTAGAGTCTGGGGGGGCCGGGGTGCTGGCCACGTGGGCCTGCTAGCTGAGGTGTGTGAACATTCAGCAAATCTCATCCAGCTGTCGACTCAGGACCCACGCTCCCACACATGCCACGCTCACAGCTGAACAAGCCCATGGCCAGCAGCGCACCCAGCACGCATGGGCGGTGGGCGCCGAGCCTGACGAGGGTGTGGGGCCCACGCTGGCCAGCTGCCTGCCTAGCAAACGCTAACACACAACCAGCAACCCCACATCCTCCCGTAGAGCACAAGTGCACGCTCAGCAAACGTCGTGCCCGAGAATGCTCATGGCCGGTTTACCTGGAAGCGACGATGTCAACCGGTGTGCAGATACGAAGTCACTCACGCACCAGTGGGCACCACGGGCAGCGGAAAGGGCGAGCTGCCCTGCCTGTGGGTGGGCCACCAGGGCCCCGACAGTGGGGTTCTGTGTGCACCATTATGAGTGGCCTGGCTGAGCCACTCTTACCAAGAAACAGGGTTGCCCAGGACACTGGCCTGGGAAGGTCTTGGGGACAGCCCAGAGGGCTGGACTGGCTTGCAGGCCACGTGCACCAGACGCGTGGCCGACATCCATCTCCTCCACGTGCTCTTAAGACCTACTTCCATAGAGAGCAAAGAGCAAGAAAGCAGGCAGAGATGGGGGCGAGGCCAGCAGAGACCCCCACTGTCCCCCTCCCTGGGTATGGATGGCAGCAAAGAACCCATCAGCCCACTACAGCTCTCCCCAAGTGCCTGCACAGCAGCGAGCCCACGCGTGTGCCAGACCTGACGGGTGGTGTGTGGGCGCAGGGCCCGGGGAGACCCCACTTAAATAGTGCTCTATCCTTGGCTGGTCCCAACTAAGCAGAGCACAGTCACATCCTGGAGGCCACGCTCCCCTTGGGACGTGGGCCCAGGGCACAGAGGTCAGCGTGGGCAGCTGGCAAGGAAGCAGAGAGCCAGACCGAGGCTTGAAGCTAGAGTAGCCAGCACCAGCAAGGAGCCCAGGCGGGCTGAGGGCCAGGGCAGTGCCGTGGTGAGTCCAGGAAGGAGGCGGCCAGGGAACATGGCGGAGAACAGGCTGAGGAGGCAGTCAGCAGAGGCCACGGAGCCCACCCTGGTCCTCACAGAAGGCGTCTGCAGGACGGCGGGGATGGAGTGAGTGGACCAGAGCTCGCCCAGGCTGGGCACTGGGGACTTGGTGGACCAGGCGGCCCAGGCAGTACGCCCTGCCTTCACCAGGCCAGGGTGGCCTCAGCTGCTTCCAAGCCCTCTTTGGCCACCGTGACAGAAGCTGCGCCGATTAAGAAAAGGAATTTGTCCAAGGGAGCTGGGCACTCCTGGACTGCGGGGGCCAGAGTGGTGGGCGGAGGGGCCCATGTGGCCCCTGAGTTCTAACCCTAACCCCCCAGGGCACCATTCCTGCTGACGGTCAGCAGGCAGGGATGCACACCCCCATTCCCGCTCGGGAGGAGGCTCCTCAAGATGTCTCCAAGGACCCCAGGAGACCCCCAGTGTCGGGAGTTGCTTGGGATGCCACGAGGCTGAGGGGCCCCTGGAGCAGGGCGCGGTCCCGTGAGTGCAGTTCTAGGGCGTCCGGGGGCCCACCCTGGACCGACGGGCAGGTGGCAGACACCCCCCGGGCGGTCCGACGTGCTGCCGCTGCACACGGAAGTAGAGACACCTTTACTGGCGAGTCTTACGTTTACAGTTTATTAGCTAATCAACCTCAACATGCAAAAATAAGCGCTGAGTACAAACCTCTACCGTACGGTTTCATATAAACTACAACAGTTCGTCCGATTTGAAAAGTCATTGGTGGTTACTTCAACTGAACTACTGGCTTCTGTAATGAATAGTGTTTAGAGCTAGAGTTACTGAGCCGTCGGCAAGGCCTCTGCAGACACCGGTCCAGTGGGTTTCCACGAGATACATTCTCAGGCAGGAGACGAGGCGGCAGGAGTGGCGTGACACTGAGCCTACAGGGCTGAACGCGGCCCCTCGGGTGCGGCCTCGGGCGGGCGGCGGTCCTGGAGGCCAGCGCCGCCTGCAGCCGCGGTGCCGGCGTTTTGGCAGCAGCTCTAGAGGAGTGACAGGGTCCCTCGTGGCACCAGGTCACCACAGGTCAGCCTGGCGTGGCCACTGCCGCTCCCGGGCCATGGCCGAGGACCAGTCCGCCCGGCGGCTCCTTGTTAGCAGAAGGGCAGGGGCTGTGAGAACACGCGGAAGGAATCCGTTCCTGTTGTGAAAGGTTCCAGCCTCCCTCCGCGTGGTCAGTCTGTAAAGAAGCTTCTCTGAAAGCTGAAGCACTTCAGAAGCATCAACAGCTGACGTGTTTCAAACCCGAGTGCGCGCGTGTTCAGTCTCTCCTCCTCTTCCCAGGAGTGTTGTCGTTGCTCAGATCTTTGGTCGCAGAAACAGAAAGGCAGGTCGGCGGGGCCTGAGGCCGCTCGGCGAGGCGGCCCTACATGATGTACACCTTCTCGGCCTGGGAGAAGTGGAAGACCTCTTTGGTTCTCGGGCAGACGACCTTATCATCCTGCCGGATAGAGAGCAGGGACTGAAAAGAAAGACCAGGCGCATTAGGAAGGGCCAATCCAGGCTACATCCACGCTTATGAGAAGCCCAGAGAACCGACTCTCAGGAAACAAATCGCTTCACTTCACGAAAGTCGCTTTCTGCAGGCACCCCTGCCAGGAACTCCTGAGCTTTCTCCACTGCCCCTCAACCCGCCTTGCAAAGGACAGCTCAGGCCCCAACCCCCGGGGCGCTCGGCCCGGCCCCGCCCCCTCCGCACAGGCCCCGCCCCCGGCCCTCACGTTGTAGCCGTAGACGTAGCCGTTGGGCAGCATCATGGGCGGGTTGTTCTCATTCATGACATCTCCCGAGATCTTGCAGACGAGGCGCGAATTGGCGCAGTGCGCCATGGGTAGGGGCTGCGCCAGCTTGTTCAGCGAGCGGCTGCACACGGGGCAGTCGGGGCTCCGCGAGCTGCCGTCCTCCTTGTAGCACTGCCTGCGCACGGGTTAAGGAGGGCGGGCCAGCCGAGGTCCCAGGATGCCGAGCACCCCGAGGAGGCTGCTGAGCATTATGGTCCCTCTCTGGGCACGGGAGCCCTCCTGCACTGGGGCTGCAATGCAACTAAGGCACGGTCTGGGGGGCGGGGGGCACTGCAGAAGTTTCAAGGACAGGGGCTAAGGCTGGTAAGGAGCGGGGTCTGGACGCCAGCCCCGCACTAGAAGGGGCACGTGGGGAGCACTCCCGCAGAGAAGGATACGGCGTCTTTATAGCGGAGAGGCCGGCCTGCAGGGTGAGGGTGAACACGGAGTTGTTTCCCAGCTGGTGCAGCCGGTAGTTGTCGTACCGGAACTGCTGGATCAGCATCCGCCACCGCGCCGGGTCCAGCAGGTCCTGGAAGAAGCGGGGCAGAGTCGATAACAGGAAACAAACAAGCTTAAAGTCTCTTCTCTGCAGACGCAAAATGAGAGCCACCCGGCTCAGCCACGCACCAGCGCCCAGAGGGCAGCCTCGACTTCCGCCCGCAGCCAGGCCACGGCTGACTCCCTTTCTGGGACGTCGACTCGATCCGAGCCTATGCTGATGCTCCGGAGTGTGGGTCCTGTGGCCCAGAGGCAAGTCAAGGACTCGCGGCTGGGAGGAAAGCCCCTCAGTGAACAAGCTCCAGAGCCTCTTGCTGAGGGCGTTAAGGTTTGCAAGGAGAAGCCTTATTCCAGGGGACAGCTTAGTAGAATAGAAAGTTAAACCTGGCTCATGTGGGTCCCTAAAACCACCCAGGTTTAGACTCAAGAAGGGGTGGAGGCAGGGAGGGAGGGGAAGGCAGAGGTTCTGTGAGCCCCTCAGAGCCCTGGCACAGGGCTCACATCACACTCCGAACATTTAAAAAATGGTTTTAACATGTCTTTTATCCAACAGTCCATGGTGAAGGAGGACCGCCCCTAGGGGCTGCTGCACCCAGCACCAGCTGTGAGCCCTGCAGTGTCTGCTACAGCCCTCTCAAAACAAAGCACTTTGTCCATTCCCACCGTGACCCGTCTGGACATGTCTGTGACCTCTTGCCACGAGGGACGAAGGCATCGCTCCCTTGATGAGGCGGCTCCAGCACGTCAGGAATGCCTGGTCCCCTGCTCCTGCTTCCAGAACAGCCGTCCCAACTGTTTCCGAGCTCCCTGCACCTGAGACCCCCCGCTACCTGCGCGGGGTCACGGCTCTCCTGTCACCCAGGCCTTCTCTTTGGAGCCAGGTAACCTGCCAGACCAGCTTTCCTGGGCCATAAAGAAGGCTGAGCGTGGAAGAGCTGATTCTTTTGAACTGGGGTGTTGGAGAAGACTCTTGAGAGTCCCCTGGACTGCAAGAAGATCCAACCAGTCCATCCTAAAGGAAACCAGTCCTGAATATTCACTGGAAGGACTGATGCTGAAGCTGAAACTCCAGTACTTTGGGCACCTCATGCAAAGAACTGACTCATTGGAAAAGACCCTGATGCTGGGAAAGATTGAAGGGGAGAGGAGAAGGGGACGACAGAGGATGAGATGGTTGAATGGCATCACCAACTCGATAAACGTGAGTTTGAGCAAGCTCCGGGAGTTGGTGATGGACAGGGAGGCCTTGCGTGCTGCAGTCCACGGGGTCGCAGAGTCGGACATGACTGAGCGAATGAACTGAACTGAACCTGCCAGACCAACTTTAACAGCCAAAGGTTGTCATGTCTCAGTTGGTGGAGAACTCTGCCCAGGGGAGGGGAAGCCCGCCCTGGGGTCTATTCTGAGGCTCGGTCCCTCTGGGTCCAACAGCAGTGATGACATCACTGCCTAGCTCTTTACAGCTGCTGTGAGACCTCACCAAGGAGTAAAGAGATCTGCTCCACACCCTCCTGAGCTGGGCACCTCATCCCCAAGGGCAGCTGGCCTTTGCTGCACTTTGAAGAGAAAACGCTGTGAGTTAAAATCTGAGTTTAGACCTGAAGATCTTTGTGACCTGATGATTTATTATATTCCCAAACACCACAGAAAGCGTGAATTCAGTTGGGAAGAAGCTTCCAGCAGCTTTCCAACGGACCTGCAGGCACTCTGGGCGGTGGGGGCTGGGTCTGCCCAGAGGGTCCCACAGACACTGAGGGGCAGCGGGGCTGCAGGGAAACACTCGGCCTTGGACAGAGGCCAGCTTCACGGCTCAGAGGACACGGTGGTCCACCACCCAAGGGTTTTACTCTCTCCCCCACAAGTACACCGCTGAAACACTGAGGCCCCAAGTGATGGTCGGGAGAGGCCCTCTGGGAGGGAAAGAGGTCATGGGCAGGGGGCTCACGAACAGGACTGCTGTCCTTCTAAGAAGAGCCCCAGAGAGCTCCCGACCCAGCGGAATCCACTATGGCAGGACCCAGCGGACTCCACCACGGGAGGACCCAGCGGACTCCACCACGGGAGGACCCAGCGGACTCCACCACGGGAGGACCCAGCGGAAGTCGTGCCTCAGGCTGGCACCTGACCTTGGACTTCCAGCCTCCCAAGCCCTGAGCAGTGCATCCTGCTATTCACAGCCCTGGTCTGTGGTACGGGTTGCAGCTGCCAGAAGGGACTAGCCCAGAAAACAGCTGCCAGGAGTGGACGCTGTGGCGACAAGCGCCTGAACCCGGGGGTGGGGCTTCACCACCCGGGGCAGCAGCTAGGCCGACAGAATGGGCCACTGACAGCGAGGGCTCAGGGAGAGAAGAGCGTGGCAGAGCGCACCCCCGTCTCTGCAGAGAGACCTGAGAGCTGTGCACCATCAAGGCCACTGTGATGAGACCTCAGACCCGACGAGGACTGAGTTACTGGGAACTGGAGCAAAGGCTCCTGGTTACAAAGGGTGGCGAGCCTGGCAGAGGTGTGCTCGTGGACGGGGCTGCGGACGACGAGTCTAGCATCTGGCTGAAGCCGTCTGTGGGCAGAGTGGTGAAGGTGGGGCCGGGCTTCTCTTGGGTGTTTATCCTGGGGGTGGGGGGGATGAGGGGAGATGAGCCCAGTGATCCTGACGCAGGGAAGAGAACGCAGGGAGGGAACAGGTGAGCTCAGCAAGGACGCCAGCCGAGCCTCGCAGAGGCTAGGCCTGTCCAGCCTTGACCAGGCCTCCAGAGGAGTGAGCAGGCACTCGGAACTGCCCTTTCCAGCTGAAGTGCTTTAGGAGCTGTTCTGATCAAAGATTTTGCCAGCAAAATGGGAACAAGATGGGAAAAAAGGCCTGGGTGGTGTGCGGGCCACCCTGGTCAGTGGCAGTGACTGCAGGCCCAGCCCAGCCCCGCGCCCAGGGCATGCCGTACCTTGTAGGGGGAGATGTGCGTGTCCGGCGGGAAGGCCAGCATGCCCATGACCTGGCGGACCTCATCCAGCTGGCTCCCCTCGGCCTGGCTGAAGTGCTTCCTCGCGTGTCTGGAAAGGCACAGCGCCGCCTGGAGACGCCCGCGCCCCCACAGCCCCGCCCCGGCGCTGGCTGCGCCTGCCCACACCTGGCCCAGGGGCGGCCCGGGGGCCTGCCCCGCACGCTCGGGGGCCCCACCTCACCGCGTCCAGCCTCTTGTTCTGGCGGATGAGCTCAATGAACTCCTGGATCCTCAGGCTAAACTCCAGGCAGCTCTGAGGGTGAAGACAAGACAAGGGTCGGCTTAGCCAGGCTCACCTGAAGCTGTGTCCCGGCTCGAGGCTGCACGCACTGCTGCAGAAGCTCGGCACTGCCAAGGGAGGCAGGGCTGCTGCTGAAATCCTAATTTCAACCTGCAGCCAATACTTGCTGGGTCCTGACAGGCCATGGCCTGGCCCCAGCCCACATCTCTCAGGGCCAGGCCGGGGGGGCCGGGCGGACATGGGGTGAGGAGCAGCAGGGGTGCTCCCAAGCTGCAGCTGGCTGCACAGACACGACAGCCTGGTCAGCAGAGTCAGCACAGCGCCCTCACCACCCCCTCCTACCCGCAGGTCTCCTCTTTCCAGCCCTGGGCCACACCGAGGGCTCTGGGGAACAGAGACCCGCATGAGGACCCTCACAGTGTGGGCCACGGCGACTCTGCGAACGAGCTAGCTCAGAGGCCCTGGGTGGGCGGGGCCTCGGCACGTGGCCAGGACCGGGCGAAGATGGCAGAGGTGAGCAAGCAGGTCAGGGCCGGCTCCTGGAAGAGCCCAGATCGTGCCGCGGGTGCGAGGGCCCCGGGGCTGGGGCTGCTGTGCTGGGAGGCGGCCGTGGCCCAGCTCCATCTGGGAGGCTTCTGTCCCAAGGCTCTACAGGAGACCCCGGGGGATGCTAATACGGCCGCATCAGTGGGGTAGCTTGTAAGGAGCCCAAGTGAACTTTGAAACCTTAGCAGTATCAACCCAATTTGGGCTAAAACTCCTGCAGCTAGGGGTATAGGGCAACCAGGCAAAATTAACTTTTGTGACCTAAGATGGAAAAACTGGATTATTTTACCACAAAACTAAGACCACATAACATCTCCAACACAGCTTCAGAAAACACCCAGTGTTTCCACCCAGAAACGGAGCATGTGGAGCGCACGGCACGGAGGCGACCTCAGGGCCTCCGCTCAGCCGCCCACAGTGCCCAGGCCCCGAGACGGTGTCAACACTGCCCTGTGCCTGCTGCTTCCACAAGTATGCCAACCTCGCGCCTTGCTCCCTGCCCCCCAGCCTGGCGTACACACTGCTTCTGCGGAGGTGCCTGGGCTGGAGGGGCCCTGGGAGGGCACCCTGCACAAGCCCCGGGCCCGGCGCCAGGCGTACCAAGTGGCGCACAGGCTGGCCTGACTGCAGACCATGGCGCTGGCGCCGGGCACGGCAGAGGTGCAGAGCCACTCACCTGGCACCCACACATCCACTCCGCAGGGGCTCAGAAAAGGTGGTCTGCCTCCCTGCCCAAGCCTTCCTCCCCACCCTGTGCGGGGCACTGCGCCCTGGGCAGCAGTCTGTCCTGACCCCACATGGGTGGGGCAGGGCGAGAGTGGCGTGGCAGGCACCCCATAAACCAGTGAAGAAAATCCCAGCCCCTTTCAGAGGCCAGAGGAGCACGGCTGAGCCGGGGACGGAGGGGAGGGGCGCTGCCTGCCTCCCAGGGAACGATGACCACTTCCATGTGGGGCTCCCGGCCGCGGAGCGTTACCACTAAACCCTAGGTCAGCTCTACAGAACCGCCCCGTGGAAATGTGTCTCCGCGTTTACGGTGGCTCTCTGCTCTCCGAGTTAACCCTCAGACAGTCCCGAGAAGGCAGGCACGAGCGGGCGTCCAGACCGGACAAGGACTGCCGCCACCCAGTGAGCGCATCGCAAGCGGCCTGAGAGGCTCTGCGCACTCCCACTCACGGCCCCACTGAGGCTGCAGACGCAGTGCGCACGGGGCCCCCGCCGGCCTGCCTGCCGTGTCCAAGACCCGCCTCAACTCAGGAGACTTCTGCGGGCTGCACTCACTCCTTTGGAGGCATTTTCAACGACAGGAAACGTGGGTCTCAAAGATTCTTTTCTCGTCTAGACCCTTAGCACAGGTCTGAGGGGCCCCTGGCATCTGGCGTGGGGCCCCTGACACCCCGCCCCCAGCCTGCACGTGCGATCAGGTACCGGCGCTCACGTGTGCCCACAAGGGGACACGCGGGACGGAGCGTGCACACCCGCTCGCGCTCAGCGGAGCTCTGCCCTGAGCGCACCCTGGCGCCCCCTCAGCCTCCGGGTGCACTTCCGGACAGCTACTTAGGCTCCCTCCGGGTACGTGGCGAGACCACAGGAGCGCGCCCTGGGGGGCTCGCCCCGCCAGCCCACCCCCGGCAGGCAGGTGCAAGGCTCCCCGCTGCGACCCGACCCCCGTGGCGTGCCTGGCCAAGCAGCAGTGTTCTCGGGGAGGGAGCAGGGCTTGCAGAAACTGCCTGTTGCACCGGAGGCGTTTTCCTTCTGCCCTGGTTCCCGCCGAGCGCACAGCCTTGGGGGTGGAGCAGAGCGCGGGCGCGTGTTACATACCAATTCTGGCTTTCCTTTTATGGATTCCATACCAAGATCCTCACTCTCTTTAGGGGAGCCACTGGCCACTCTACTTTTCCGTCCCGTCTTCGCGTCGTGCTCGCTTTGGCGGCCCTGAGTGGCAGAGAGTGTCACCCTTGGCTGGTGACTATGTGCACACGACAAGCTCAACGGGGCGGGGTTAAAGGCACTCAGTTTAGAACACAGTTTTTCTAATTGGAGGCAGGAAAGGTTAATACAATCAAGCATTTCTGAAAGCCCTAAGGCGCTGACACCTTTCAGGAAACAAGTTTAAATCCTGCAATTTATGTTTAAGTGTCTATTTTTTAAGCTGCTTCTGGGTCTCAAGAAAGGCTGTATTTGAGAATATCCCAGCCTGGAACTCTGCACCCTCAGAGGCGGGCATCCACTCCTCGCAGGGTGCCTTCCAGAGTCAGTGAGTGGGTGGGTAGGAGCTGGGCCCACCCGGCTCCAATCCCCGGCAGCACATGCGTGGGCCACACCACGTGCCTTCAGAACTTTACTCAACATCTGTCCAAACCATAATGCAGAGAGTGCTTTCCCTAAAACCCAACACCACCCTCTCATATAACAACCCCAAACCCGCACCAAACCCAACAACGGGGACGTATGCATCCACACAACTCCGAAACGACAGGCTCCGGTGCAGCTGGCGCCGCCCCTCCCGACTCGGCAAGCTCCGCCCAGGCACGACCCGCCCCTCCGGGAGCCTCGCCCCGGCGCAGCCCTCGCACCTTCATCTTGCGCAGCCGGGACTTGTTGTCATGGCACCAGGCCAGGCAGGTGGCGGTCTCGCGCCTCTCCAGGGACTCCTCCACCTCTTTGGCAGTCAGGAACATCTCGATGTTCACTAAGTCCTGCAGTGAAGGGAGCCCTGGCTCAGAGCACTGGACCCCGGACCCGCCCGAGGCTGCACGGACACGGCGCCCGGCAGCTGGATCCTCTCCGGCGCTGGGACACCGCGCCGCGGGCCGGGTCTGCACAGCGCGCGGGCCAGGTGACAGCCCAGGTCCTGCCAGAACCTGGGGCCCCACCAGCTCTCACAGGGCCCACATATGGAGATCCCGGCGGTCCACACTAGCAGTTTCTATGCGTTTTACTCTGCAGATTGATTTCAAGTTTAGGCTTTTGAGAAGGGGCAGCTGGGTCTCTCGCCTCTGCGGTCCGCTTCTCTCCCACCCCGAGGCGTGCAATCTGTGCGGGCCAGCCCAGTGCCGCCGAGCTGGAGGAGCCCAGCAGAGCCAGGGACCCACAGGAGCGAGCCCAGCCACTCGAGTGCACACCCGCCAAGTTGAGGGGGCGCTGTGGTGCCAGGAAGTGCGGGAGAGAGGAAGCGCGGGGCCCAAGCAAGAGGCTGGGGTAGCCTGGGAGAAGGACCTCCCTGGCCACGCTGGGCAGGTAATGGACGTTCCGACATGACAAATGAGGGGTCGCCGTAAGATTTCGGAAAGGGAGTCTCTCTTCCCTCAGGCGCAGACTGACCAGGCCATTTTCTGTCACCGGGCGGAGGGACACCAGGCACACAGCGGCCCCGGACTCCCGCGTCTCCAGAGCCTCCACTTCGGCCTCGCGGCCACTCGGACCGCAGAGCATGGGGCAGGACACCGCCTCGCCCGCGCGCTCTCGGCCAAGGCGCGCCGCGCAGAGCAGCTCGGAGCGCGCCAGGCCGAGCTCCGCGCGAGCTGTGCTGCAGAGGGACGCAGAGCCCTACCGGTGGACGCAGCGCGAGGAAGGGCTGCCTGCTCCACGCCGAGACAGAGCCAGTGGAGGCGCCCGGCCAGTGAGGCTGCCGCGAAGCCAGGCACTGACAGCGAAACTAACTAGAGGCTCCACCCGCGGCCCCGGGAGGGGCAGTGGCAGACGCTGGCAGATGCTAGGGCCTGCAGGACGCGCCCCCAACCGCCCCAGCCTGACCCCTCCTCGGCTCCACGTCCTGACTGCCAGACAGAGCAGGACGCGGTCAGACAGGGCTGGAGCGTGGCTGGGCCAGCTCCGGACTCCAAGCCTTCCCGCCAAGGCCCCTGCTCCGCGCAGCTGCTCTCCTGCTTCTCCCTGAGCACGGGGTTCAGGTAAGGAAGTGGCCTGTGGCTGTGCAGCCGAGACTCGCTAGTCCGGCCCTCGCGCACGGCCCTTCCTACAGCGGGGCTGCAAGGCTTCCAGCCGCGGCCGCGCCCCGCCCTCCCGACAGAGGGGGCTGTGCTCTGCGGCTCCCTTGGCTGTCTCTCCACGGCCTCCTTTTTCCGGAACGTTTCCCGCTAGGCCAAGGCCAGGCTGTCTTCCTTCTCTCCCGTGCCCCATCCTCCCCAGGCCTTCTCTGACTCCCAGGCGGTGGCCTCTCCTGCCCACACCCCTGGAGTCTAGCCTTTCCCAGCCTCTCCCGTTCCTGTGGACAGTCCTCTGATGACCGTGGACCCTGGGCTGTGGGAGCCACGGTAAAAATGTTACACCAGCCCGCCGAGAGTGAGCCAGTGAGCGAGCACCGCCCACGGCCCCTCCGGGGAGGCGCCACCACAGAGGCGGCTAACAGGGGGCCTCGGCTGACCCCATCAGGCCTGCTGCCCACCACAGCCCCAGCGGGGCCCGGGCGCCCTTCCCTCTTCACAGTGTCTTTGGATGAGGAGGAGGAGCCCCAGCGCTACAGCCTGTTCCTGGGAGGCCTTGCCCACCCCAAGGCCAGGAGGGTGCCCTCCTGTGTCTGCTGCAGAAAGCAAGCTCCTTTCTGTGCTCAGTGTGAGGCTGGGGGCTCCACGGGGAAACCCCTTCTGGGACTGGCTCCGAGACATTCACACCAACTGACCATCTGGGGCCCCTGCCTGCCCGCCACTGCAGACGGATGACCACCGGCCCCCGCCCGCCCCCCGCTGCTCCTCTCGGCGCCTCTGCAGATGGCTCACGTTCACTGCATCTGGTCTGGCTTCGCGCTTCCCCCCACGGTGCACACCTGGGGGCCAGGAGGCACAGGGAGCTTGGGCATCACCAGCCAGCGAGGGTGGGTGAGCCTGGCCACGCCCTTGCAGGTGCAGGGGTGGGTGCAGGAGTGAAGCCTGACCGACGGACAGGCTGTGCCGAGGTGAGGCAGGCAGAGCCTGTGGTGAGGCGGAAGCTGGCATGGTGGGCGGGGGATTGGGCGCTGGGGACCCCTGGGCACCAAGCTGAGACTGGAAGCCCTGCCATCCACAGCAGGAGTCTGGGCCCAGGCACGCCCAGCTCGAGGAGCTGCCTGGGGTTGGGGTGCAAGCGGGAGGACGCCCACCCCCGACCCCCCTACACGAATGTATCAGCCACGTTGGAGGAAAGGCCTGGAGCTGTAACTAGGTGAGGACAGGAGCCCGTGGGAAGCAGCTGGGCTGGGCATGTTGCTGGAGACCCCAGGCACCTCCTGGGACGGGAGCAGGGTCACACCACATTCGGAGCCACCAGGGCTGAGCCCCGTCAGCCCAGGGCGGGAGCCACGCACACTGGATGGGGATGGGGTTGTGGTGGGGGCCGGGGGGCCTGAGGACACGAGGGCACGGAGGCTCAGGCCCAGGGGTCCCAAGCGCAGCAGAGGAGCTGGCTGGGGCGGGACCCGGGATGCAAAGACAAGGACACCGCCCTCAACAAAGGTGCTCCCACCAGAAGCTCCAGTCGTTGGAGGTGGGCACACGGGGTGACCACGCACTCCTGCCAGGCACGCCTGACTATGCCCACCGCAGTGAAGGCTGCCCTTGGGACATTGAGGCGCCGCCGCCCCCAGCCAGCAGCCTGAAGACAGGGGGACCCGCAGGGGCAGTGCAGGGCACCGGCGGGCCAATCACCACTGCACGCGGCCTGGGGCATCGAGTGCTTCAACACCTGCACCCTGGGGCCGCCACAAAGGGACAGACAGAAAGCACGCCCGGCCCAGAGAGAAGCTCACACGCGGGGCAAGGGCATGGGAGGTCACCACGCGAGGGAGGGGCTGCCCGGCTCAGGACAGGGCGAGGGCCCTGCCCGCGCCCACCTCGATGCCGCTCTGGCGCGCCAGCTTCACGGCTGTGTTGTAGTAGCCGCAGCGCAGCAGGTGCTCCACCATCATGCGGTCCATGCGCTTCCTCTTCCACACGCTGGCCGCCGCCGGCTGGTCGCTGCTGTGCTCCTTGAGGTGCTCGATCCGGCGCTTGCACAGCTTGGCGCTCTCATCCTCTGCCTGGATGGACTCCACCGCCTGTGCCAGTCACAAGAGCTCAGGGTTCTCCGGCTGCCACCGGCCGCCTGGACGGCCCACCTAGACCGCCCACCGGGACCACAACGGCTAGGCAGCAGGGAGGCCAGAGCGGGCAACAGGCCCCTGGGCTGCACGGGAGGGGAGGGACGGGAGGGGAGGAGACGGGAGGGGACGGGAGGGGAGCGGAGGGGAGGGGACGGGAGGGGGCGGGAGGGGACGGGAGGGGACGGGAGGGGACGGGAGGGGAGGGGGAGGGGAGGGGACGGGAGGGGACGGGAGGGGAGGGGAGCGGAGGGGAGGGGAGGGAGGGGAGGGGAGCGGAGGGGAGGGGACGGGAGGGAGGAGGGGAGCGGAGGGGAGGGGACGGGAGGGGACGGGGAGGGGACGGGAGGGGAGGGGAGCGGAGGGGAGGGGAGGGGAGGAGCTACTGCTTCCAAGGCGATGGCAGGGTCTGTCCTTCCCCACAGGGACGTTACTTTCTGTTTCAGGTACTCAAGCTGCACTGCCCGAGACAGAGAACTTCACCTTTCTCCAGCTTCGCGGTTAATGAATCCACTTGTCATTATAACCTGAGTTTCATCTCTTATAACGCTCTCTCTATTAACACTTTCTCTAAACACTCTCTCTACTTAGCTCTCTCCGAACTAAAGGCTACTTAGTCCGGAATTGCGATGGCCAAGTGGCCGTGTTCTGTGCCTGCTTATCACACAGCAGCCGCTGGCGACCACCTGAGGTGTGGCCCTGGGGCCCTGGCACCGGGTCCCTGACTTCTCCACGGGAGCGTCAGTGACACCGGCGGCTGGTGCCTACGTGCTGGACGCCAGGTCCGGAGTCCTGGTCAGCCCTTGGCTGCTTCCAGCACATTCCACCGTCAAGAAGCCAGCTGTCGGGGCGTTCGCTGCTCCTTGACAAAGGGCCTCTCCTCTACCTGCTGTTCTAAGCTCTTCAGTCTCACTGAGTGAACATCCCAGGTAGGCTCGCTTGCAGTTACTGGGTTGAAGTCCCTGAGCTGCGGACCGTCAGTGGAAACCTCCCAGTCATCTCCCCGCACTCGGGGCCCAGGGCAGGCTCTGCCCGACTCGCCCGCCTCTCGCCCTCTTCTCATCTCTGCGCTGTGTCCCAGGTCATCTCCTCAGACGATCTTCCAGCTCTCCAACTCTCTGTTTAGCTGCATCCGATTGTTAAATGTAACATGTTTGTTGTGAGTAAAATCTGAGTTTCTCATCTGTTCTCTTTCTTTTCTTGAATTTTTACTTGGCAGTTTTTAACTTCAAACCACTTGCGCTTTCTACTCCCTGCAGGTATCTCCGAGCTGTTTTTCCACCCTTTAAACGCAGTGAAGCGTGGCGTCTGCTAGTTTCTGCCTCTGAAGTCTGTGCGGACTTCCTATTCCTTCTGAGCCTCCCTCACGGTGTCCAGTGTACCTGTCGCCTCCCACTGTGCTGGCTAATGTCGCAGAACCACCCGAGGCTCAGACTGGAGGCAGCCTCCACCTGGGAGAGCCTGGAGGCAGCAGCTGCTGGGACCACGCCTACCAGACGGAGGCTGGGGGTGGAGTCACAGCGCACAGTTTAGGCTGTGAACCTGGGTGCCAACGCCTGCTGGGCAAACCGCTTCTGGGCTCCCTCGCCCGAGGTACAGCGTTTCTGCCATCAGACCCCCGCTCTCAACGGCCCGAGGCCCGGGCCAGGGAGGCCCTTGCGGGAGGGGGGGCCTCTCCCGAGGCAGCAGAGGTCCCTCACCTTCTGCCCCATCCCACCCCGGACCGCGTGTTCTCCAAACCTGATGCTTTCTGTCTCATGAGCTCCCGACACTTTTGATAAAATGTTTTCAAAAATCTTATCTCACTCGGGGGGTTATCTACCATCCTCAGAAACAGGAAGGCCAACGTGCTGTTTTGAGGTGAAACAGAGGAAATGATAACCCTGCTCCCATCCTGGACCCAGGACACATGGAGACGGGAACTGGAAGGGGGGCTCGGGAAGCCAGCCTCGCGGCGGCAGAGGCCCAGAGCAGGACGGGTGGGGGGGGCGGACAGCCTCCGCACAGCGCCCCCCGGGGCAGCCGGGGAAGGGGGCGCCCGCGGGCGCCGGCGGCTGGGGGCAGGGCAGGCGGGCCGCGCCGCGGGAGCGCTGACCTTCCTCTTGAGGACGCTGAGCTTCTCCACCACGCCGTCCAGGAGGCTGACCACGGAGTCCACGGCGGGGCAGCCGCCCAGCGTCCGCTCCAGCTCGGCCACCGCCGCGCTGACGTGGCTCGTCTCCCGGTCGATGCTTTTCTGCGCGGCGCGGAAGCGCTTGTTCAGCGTCTCGTAGGGCACCTGCGGGAGACGGGGGCGGGAGGCCGCTGCCGCCGGCGCCGGGGCGGGCGGGGCCTTCTCATTCGCTAAAAATGTGTCTCCTCTAAAGCCTGCCTGGGCCCCACAGAAGGCCCATGTGAGCGAGGGCCACCTGTGTTCCCAGACAAGGACATAAAGGCTGGCATGCGCCCAACCCGCGTGAGACGCAGGGCAGCCTCCACTCTCCCCAGAAACCCCCATGTGCTGGTGAACAGAAGCGCCCCCGAGTTCATCTACAACAGCACACAGTTAAGGCAAAGACCACACTGGGGGCGGGAAAGCCCACGATGGCCCCCGCTCAGCGGCCGGGACGCTGATGAGGCCAGGAGCACGGACAGGAAGCAGCATCTTGGACGCCGCGGTCAGGAAAGCGGAGGCGGGAGTGCTCACAAGAGACGACGCCCATTCCCCAGAACCCAGGATGGCAGACAGCCCCCGGAGCGCCACTGAAGTCACAGCACCTGGGGACTCCGGGAGGGACTCCCTACCAAGAGGGGGGCTCCCCGCCGGCACACGCTGCCCACAGGGCAGGCCTGCGCGGAGCTGGGCAGGGGCTGCCCCAAACCCGCCCTGCCTGGGGCAAGGACCGCTCACGGGGGCCCCGCCGGCTGCCCCGACACTCAGGGGGAACCGACCCTGTGCCAGGTGCTGTGCGGGGCGGGGAGGAGACAGGGCCTGACCCAGGGCCTGGGCTTCCCGGGAGCAGATATCCCTGGGTGACGGCGGGGCTGGGGCGGGGACTGGCCAGGAGACCCGGCAAGGCCACCACCTGCCTGCCCCGGCTGCCACTCCCACTCGGCATGGAGACCCGGCTGCCCACACCTCGGCTCGTCAACGGGAAGCTGAGCCGACCCGCCAGGCCTCGGGCTCCCTGATGGCCGTGGGCAGGGGGGTGGCGGCTCTCAAAACAACCCGGCTAAGAGCACGGGCCCAGCGGACACGGCGACGGCCTGACAGGGCGTTCAGGGCCCTGCTAGCGGCGGACGGCACGGGCCCCCTGCGCAGACCACCGACTGGTCCCCTGGCCCGCCCGCACACTGCCGCCCGCCTGGACTCACTGCTCGTATCAGCAAAGCGGAGGCTGCTGGGGGCCCGCAGCTCAGGAGTGACCACCACGCAGCACCGTGGCCAGCAGCCGGCACAGGCCCTGGCTCGAGGCAGACGCGCAGCCAGGACTCAGCCCCTCGGTGGAGGGCGCACCCGCCTCCAGGTGCGGCTTCTGGAGGGAGCAGGCACACCTGGCCTCCAACCACTGCCTGCGGGAGACCGGACTCGGGGAGGGGGGAGCGTCTCTGCAAGGAGCCGAGCGGCAGGCAGAGCCCCCGAGACCACACGACTCACACCAGGGAAGACGCCTCAGGGCGCTGAGAGGCCTGGGATCTGCGACCCGGCCCGCGTGGGGAGAGCATGCAAGACGCCGTGGGGGCGCAGGGCAGGGGCCCCCTTCGAGAACCTGGGCCGCCTGTGAAACCCAAGTGGCAGTGGTGGCTCCACTGCCTGCCCGAGTGAGCGCTCGGCTGCAGGGACCCCCTCACCCGGCAGCTGCACCCCAAGGACCCCCCCACCCGGCAGCTGCACCCCACGGACACCCCCACCCGGCAGCTGCACCCCAGGGATCCTCCACCCGGCAGCTGCACCCCAAGGACCGCCCCACCCGGCAGCTGCACCCCAGGGATCCTCCACCCGGCAGCTGCACCCCAGGGAAACCCCCACCCGGCAGCTGCACCCCAGGGACCCCCCCACCCGGCAGCTGCACCCCAAGGACACCCCCACCCGGCAGCTGCACCCCAGGGACACCCCCACCTGGCAGCTGCACCCCAGGGACACCCCCACCCGGCAGCTGCACCCCAGGGATCCCCCACCCGGCAGATGCAACCCAAGGACCGCCCCACCCGGCAGCTGCACCCCAGGGATCCTCCACCCGGCAGCTGCACCCCAGGGATCCCCCACCCGGCAGCTGCACCCCAGGGAACCCCCCACCCGGCAGCTGCACCCCAGGGATCCCCCACCCAGCAGCTGCGCCCCAAGGATGCCCCCACCCAGCAGCGGCACCCCGGGGAACCCCCCACCTGGCAGCTGCACCCAGGGATCCTCCACCCGGCAGCTGCGCCCAGGGTCCCCCCACCCTGCCTGCTGTGCTCCAGGGACCACCACGCCCCCCTCCCGCACTCAGGGGCCACACACACCCAGTGCTGAGTGTTCTGCTCCCCTTTCTGCCGCCCAGGCCTCCCACAGACCTGGCCTCCCTCCCCACCATCCCTTCACAAGCTCCTGGAACCCATGTCCTTTCCGGGCCACCCGGCCACCCAGGCTTTGCCTCTCGCACTGTCCCCAACTGTCCTGTCGTCACCAGCTCCACAGGCGCCTCCTGAAGGGCTTTTGCCAAAAGGGACAGAATTCCAGAAATGCTGCAGACTAGAGAGCCTCCTGGTGAGAGTGAGAGAGGAAAAGCCTCCTGATGAAGGTGAGAGAGAGGGAAAACGCCGGCCTAAAGCTCAGCGTTCAGAAAACTAAGATCATGGCATCCGGTCCCATCCCTTCATGGGAAATAGATGGGAAACAGTGGAAACACTGTCAGACTTTATTTTGGGGGGCTCCAAACTCACTGCAGATGGTGACTGCAGCCATGAAATTAAAAGCCGCTTGCTCCTTGGAAGGAAAGTTATGACCAACCTAGACAGCGTATTCAAAAGCAGAGATATTACTTTGCCAACTAAGGTCCGTCTAGTCAAGGCTATGGTTTTTCCTGTAGTCGTGTATGGATGTGAGAGTTGGACTGTGAAGAAGGCTGAGTGCCGAAGAATTGATGCTTTTGAGCTGTGGTGTTGGAGAAGACTCTTGAGAGTCCCTTGGACTGCAAGGAGATCCAACCAGTCCATTCTGAAGGAGATCAGCCCTGGGATTTCTTTGGAAGGAATGATGCTGAAGCTGAAGCTCCAGTACTTTGGCGAAGAGTTGACTCATTGGAAAAGACTCTGATGCTGGGAGGGATTGGGGGCAGGAGGAGAAGGGGACGGCAGAGGATAAGATGGCTGGATGGCATCACGGACTCGATGGACGTGAGTCTGAGTGAACTCCAGGAGATGGTGATGGACAGGGAGGCCTGGCGTGCCTCGATTCATGGGGTCGCAGAGTCGGACACGACTGAGCGACTGAAGTAAACTGAAACCACTCTAAGGAGAAGGCAGCGGCCCCCCACTCCAGTCCTCTTGCCTGGAAAATCCCATGGACAGAGGAGCCTGGAAGGCTGCTGTCCACGGGGTCGCTAAGAGTCAGACACGACTGAGCGACTTCACTTTTACTTTTCACTTTCACGCACTGGAGAAGGAAATGGCAACACACACTAGTGTTCTTGCTGGAGAATCCCAGGGACGGGGGAGTCTGGTGGGCTGCCGTCTGTGGGTCGCACGAGTCGGACACGAGTGAAGCGACTCAGTAGCAGCAGCAGCAGGCCAGTGCAAAGTGTCACTGAGAAGAAGGCAAAACGGAGATGCTTCCCGAGCAGTGAGACTCCAGGCTTGGCTGCCAAATCCTCTGGAAGGAGAATTACTCAGAGACAGTCCTGGTGCAGATGACAAAAAAATCACGGAGACACGAGAGACGGCAGTGAGGGTGGAACCCAGGGAAGAGCCAGACCCAAGAGGAGGTGCCGCTCCTCCACTCGCGCCCATCAGGACAGGCGGCAGAGACAGGATGAGCAACGTTCAACTTCAGAACTTTGTGAAACGAAAGAAACCAGCATCAGAGGGAAAAGGCAAGCCAGAACAGGAGGAAATGTGTGCGAAGCCCACGACCAGGACGGGTGAGCATCTGGGCTGCGTGAGGAGCCTGACGGCCCCCGTGACAGACAAGAGCAGGCTGGAAACCAGGCAAAGGACGGGGACTGACGCTGCTCTGAGGCAGACAGACACCGCCCCCACACTGAGCATGGGCGCTCAGCCCCACCTTCGCGGGGCAACGCCCCCCAGGCCTCCTGGAGCACCTGGGACCCGCGGAGGGACGGGGGCAGCAGTGCCGGGGGCGTGCGGGTCCCCCCTGCCCTGGGTCCCTCCTCCAGGACCGGGAGGAACACGTGTGCTGTGGCACGCCATCTGATCATCAGAAGCCGACCGAGACGGGCACGGAGCTCCCTGCACGACACAGCCCTGCTGGACGGTCAGAAACGATGAAGATGGTCACCTGGTTTTGACCACAGTAAAAAAAGACTCTGAATGATTCTGTTAACATACGGACAGTGGTGCCTGATTCACAGCACTGGCCCAGGGAGGCTCGGAGACCAAGGAGGGGTGGACCTGGTGGGAACCCACAGGCACAGTCTGTGTGGCCAACCAAGGAGGCAGGGCCACTCGGGCAGAGGACCGACCGCCTCCGCAGCAGAGGCACCAGACGGAGCCCGCTCGGGCAGAGGGCCAACGTGCGCTGCCCAACGTGCACTGCCCAACGTGCGCTGCCCAACGTGCGCCTCATACCATCTGTACAGATTCCCTCGAAGGGGACTGCAGACAAAAGGTAGGCGCTGCAACTCTAAGGCTCCCAGCTGGAAAGCACAGGGGGAGAGCTTCCTGGCCCTCAGGGAACGCTCTCCCGCAGGGATACAGACAGCACCCACTGTAAAAGACCAGTCAGTCTTTATCCAAACTAGGACTTCTGCCTTCGAAAGACAACTTAAGAATAAGGACAATCTACAGTAAGCCGCATCGCTATTTTACAAATTTCTGACATATACTTCAGACACCATAAAATTTACCCTTGTAACTCAAGAATAGAGCCCAGCGGAGTTCACTACAACCCCAAGGCCATGCAACCAGCAGCACCATCTGCTTTTGGAACATTCTCCTCACCCCGAAACAGAAACTCCTGCCTACAGAAGTCGTGCCCCCAGTCAAGGAAGCAGCCCCCCCCCCCCCCCGCCCCGTGTCCACCTGGTGGACCTGCCGCTGCGGGACACTCCTATCAGCGACTCATCCCGTCTCTGCGCCCGCGAGCGCGGCTCCTCCTCAGGGCCGAGCGGCATCCCGGCACGGGGGCATCCCGGCACGGGGGCATCCCGGCACGGGGGCATCCCCGCACGGGGGCATCCCGGCACGGGGGCATCCCCGCACGGGACCGCGCTGCCTCTGCACTGCGAGGGAGACGGGCGCTGAGGCTGCTCCCGCCTGGAGAGAGGCGCCGCTCTCAGAGGGGAACCGCTGGGCCGTGTTCTAACTGTCTAAGCAGGCGGCTTTCCTCAGCCGGCGCACCGCGCGACACTCCTTAGCGAGGACCAGGGTTTCGGCTTCTCCGCATCCTCGTCCAGCAAGCCTCCCGTCCAGCTCTGTGACCGGGCCCTCCTGCGGGCGGCAGGTGCAGCCGCGCTGCGCCGCACTGTCCGCCGCCGCAGCCGCCGCCATCTCCGCCGCGCGATCAGCCACTCCTCTCTCTTCAGTCTCCTCGCAACCATCTGCTGTTTCTGCAGCTCATTCGCTTCTGCTATGGACTGTGAGAGTCGTTTGTTTATTCTGTATACTAAAGCCTTAGAAATTGTTTGCAAATATTTTCCTTCTGTACGTAAGCTTTCCTCTTCTTTAAACGGCGTCCTTTGAAGTACAAGCTTTTTTGGTTTAATGAAATTCAATCTGTCATCATTTAACTATAAACAAAATTGCTTCCTCCATTTCCCTTTCCACTGTTCATCTTCAGGGTGGAAAATGAGAGTCGTCGTTATCTGCTGGTCTTGCGTCCGAAACTGTTCTGAGCCCGGTCCTCGGCTCGGGGAGGCCTGCGGGCGCGCGGCGCACGTGCACGCCTCCGGATCTTCGGCTCACGATCATCTCATCTGCAAACTGTCACCGCTGGCTCTCCAGTCTGCCTGCCTGCTGCTTAGCTTTCTCGCCCAAGCCCCCGTGAGGGTCTCCAGGGCGACGCTGAATGGGAATGGTGAGTGGACACACCTGTCCTTCTGCTGACCTTTCCGAGTTCCACCACGGAGTGGGATGGCGTCTGCGGCTTTCTCAGAGTCGCTCTTTACCAGGCTGAGGACGTCCTCCTCTATCCCTAGCTGGCTCGCTGCTGTATCGTGAAAGGGTGATGGGCTTTGTTCAGCGCTTCCGCCTGCGCCTGCTGAGACGGTCGTGCGGTTTCGTCCTCTCTGTTTCCGGGGCAGCGATGCACCGGCTTCTGCGTGTTGAGCCAGCCTCGCATTCCCGGGGTGAGCCCCACTTAGTGACGGCGCGCAGCCCTCTTCATGTGTTGCCAGGCCCCGTCTGCAGGCACCGCTGAGAGTTCGGCACCTATATTCATCCATGAGACTCGTGCAGTTTTCTTGCGGGCCGTGTGTCTGGTCCCACTATCAGGGTAAAACTGACCTCATTAAGCTCAAGTGCTCTTCCTCTCCCGCACTTGGGTTCTTGTCAGGGAGCAATGCCTCTTCTTCTTTAAACATTTAACAGAATTCACCCGAGAAGCCATCAGGTCCTGAGTCTTTCTTTATGGGAATTTTTTTTTAATCTGTCTACTTGGTACAGAGGACCCAGCCATCATGTTCACAGAAGGGCGATTTCATGGTCCAGCTCCACACGCTTTCCTCCCATGTCTCTGCCCCGCTTCTGCAGCACTCCACTCGGAAGCGGGGCGGGGAGCTTTCTCATCAGCTGGAACCAGCTCTTCACGGGTCACAGGTGGTGGCTTTTTAAGGTCTGTCATGTGCTTTTGAATTCTGGTTTCGGGACTTTCTGGCGGCCCAGTGGCTGAGCCTACTCTGCGCTCCCAATGCAGGGGGCTCAGGTTCAGCCCCGGTCAGAGAACGCGCTCCCACACACCTCCACTAAAGCTCCCCTGTGCCAGAACCGAGACCCGGTGCACTCAAAACAAATAAAAGCTAAAATAATAATGATAATTCTGGTTTTATCTTATCTAGTTATACCAAAGACTTAAACCTGTATTAATCAAATCTACTTAATGTTTCCTTGGTACAGTACAGCTTTTAAGACTACAGGATTTCTCCACTTAATCAGCTGGTGCAACTATTCCCTCCAGCACCTCCTTGCCCTTCAGTGGCTCACAGAAAGTGACCCTGCCTGTTTTAGTAACTGAAACAGATCCTGGCAAACACCCTCCGCTGAGACCTGCAGGGAACCTCTGCAACTCCGGTCCCGCTCTCAGCCACCCTCCCACACACTGCCGTCTGCCCCAGGGTGTGCGGCTCCCACCTTCTCCAGGGCTTGCCTTCTCCAGGGCTTGCCATGGTCTCCTCGTCGTATTTGCTGACGAAGAAGCGCATCTCCCTCTGTCATCACGCTCCCACCACTTCTGCAGGCGCAGGAGGGAAGCCTCTCGCCAGCGGCACAAGGCCCTTCATCTTTCACAAGAACCTCCGAGGGGGTTCCCACATATTTATCACAAAGCTAAAGGAGTCCTCTGAAACTCTGGGCTGCACCCTAAACACAGCAGACGCCCCTCCCTGTCCTGGGCTGACCTCCCCCGGCACACACACCCCTGCAGAGGCTCGTGAAGGACAGCAGGGCTGAAAACCCCTATTTCTAAACAGGCTTCTTAGAAAAATGACCTTTCTGGTCCACGCCTGTGGGCATGGGGTGAGATGGACAAAGCTGGAGGAGGGAAGGACACCGTTGGCACCTCTGTGGCCCTCTCATCCTGATAGCCAGGGTCCTCACAGGAGTTTTTCCATGCCACCGGTCCACCTCAGCAAGGGCAACAAGCCACAGGGACACGGGGGAAAGGATTCTGCACAAAGCAAACAGCGGCACAGACTGTGAGGCCCCCAGCGCTGGCATGTCCTGTAGCAGTGGGAGGCTGCTGTGGCTCAGCGTCCAAAGGGGTGGGGGAGCAGGTGGGGAGGGGGAGTGGGGGAGGGGAGATGGATGAAGGCGGGGAGGAAATGGGGGCAGTGGGGGAGGGAGTGAGGAAGGGGAGGTGGGGAAGAGAAGGGGGAGGGAGTGGGGGAGGGGTGGTGGGGGAGGGGAGATGGGGAAGAGAAGGGGGAGGAAGTGGGGGAGGGGAGATGGGGAAGGGGGAAGTGGGGGCTGTGGGGGAGGGAGTGGGGGAGGGGTGGGAAAGAGCAGCGGGGAGGGGAGGGGAGGGGGCAGGGGGAAGCTGGAAGGAGGGGGGAGAGGGGCCCAGTCACCGCAGGCCAGGGGCCCCTCTAACAGCCCTGGAAAGTGAAAGTGTCAGTGGCTCCCTCGAGTCTCCACTCTTTGAGACCCCATGGGCTGTAGCCCACCAGGCTCCTCCATCCACCGGATTCTGCAGGCAAGCACACTGGAGTGGGCTGCCATTTCCTCCTCCAGGGTGCCTTTCCCCGGGTCTCCAGTGCTGCAGGCCAATTCTTCACCATCTGAACCACCCTGGACTTCAGTCCAAGTAAGACGGGAGCTGCCAGGCCAGAAGGACGGCCCCACTGCGGCTGTGCGGGCATGGCGGAGCCAGGACAGTGAGGGCCGCCCACAGCCCAGGGAGCCAGGGCGAGAGGCGGCCAGAGCGCGCGTCTGTCCTGCAGGCAGAGTGAGGAGGGGCGAGCTGGGAGAGTGGGGGTCCAGGAGGGCTCCGCGGCGCAGCCCTCAGGCTGGCTCAGCCAAGTCTCCCCACCGGGACTAGGGCGACGGGGTGGGGGTCTGGGGAGGCGGCGGGCACGGGAACAAGTTTAGATCCCCAGCTGCTAAGAAGCTGGGCAGACCAAGATGGGGCATCGGGCAGGCTCCAGGCCACCGCTCTGGGGCTGGAAGGGGTCCCACTGGGAGTCAGGGCATGCAAGGGGGTGCTCAGAGAGGGTCACCAGGGCTATGAGCAGCCCCGACGGGGGAATGAGGCAGGGCCAGGAGCCTGGGAGGTGGTGCTGTGGGAGCCAGGGGGAGCTGGTCTGGAGGAGGGCCCGGCAGGGGCGAGGCGGGCAGCACAGCCTGCCAAGGGTGCACCTGGAGGCCCTGCTGGGCAGTGGCGGGGCAGAGCTGGCCTGGAGGCCAGCGGCGCACGAGGCCGGGCGGCGGCCGTCTCAGAGGGCGCCCGAGAGGCTGCCCCCTCGTCACCCAGAAGGTCACAGAGCACACCTTCGGGCCGGGGCCGGGGTCGTGAGCAGACCGTCCTCCCCATCAGCGGACCCTTCGGAGAGGAAAGGGGTGCAGGCGGGGAGTGGGGGTCGGAAAGGACCCTTGAGGCCTCACACCCAGGCCGCCGCTCTCAACAACAACAGGTGGACGCCAGTGCCCGCGGGGCCCCTTGCACAGAGGGGAGGCCCACCCGGAGCAGCGGGCCCGCCCCGAGGACCAGGGGCCCAAGGAGGGTCTGACAGAAAAAGCACCAGACGCTGAGTGAAGACAGAAAGAAGAAACCAGGGCAGGGCCCAGGGAGAGCCGCAGGGCGAGGTGTGGAGGGGGCCGGCCCGGGAGAGGCCTGCTCGGGTGGGGCCAGTGACCCGCTGCGAAGGGGCAGCTCGCCCACAGGGGCAGGGCCGCAGCTGTGAGAGGAAAGGGGCGGGGGTGACGGCTGGGTCTCTGGTCCATGAGGCCCCTGGGCAGCCAGGGTCCCTCTACTCAGCGCGACACATTCCAGAGTCAGGGAGTGAGACCGTCACCAAAGGATCTCTTTAGGGACCGACTGGTCCCTACTCAGCAACACTGAGTTGTTAAGTAACAGCTAGCAGTGATCGAAAACAGTGAGCAGCTCTCCTTTTCAAAAGATTCTGAATGACCTACACCTGAGAATAACTGCCCATTCCCGGGGAATCTGCTCGGCCAGGTGCAGGGCGGGGTCAGACATCGCCCTGGGCCTTTTCTGCCCAGGCCCCTGTGCCGTCTCTTCCCTGCCCCAGGCACGCAGTGCCCCTGCCCTCTGCAGGGCTTCAGGGGCGCCTGGAGACCCCTGCTCCAGCTGGACCACAAGCCTTCAGGGTCAGGCCTGCCCAGATTTCAACTCAGCCCATGCGGCTCCTCCCCAAATCCGCCAGCCCGCCCCATGGGCCCTCCCCCCTCACAGGACCTCCCTGAACCCCAGGTCCCCAACTCGAGGCCTCCTCCACCCAGTGTGCGACAGGACGACCCAACGGGGCCTCCCCCAAACAGCGCGCACCGAGACGGAGGCACCTACAGGGATTCACACTCCCCGAGTGTGCCCCAGCCGTGTCTGAGCCTCACTAGAGCACAGAGGTGACAAGCTCAGTGGTCACAGTCATGCCAGACCCGCCCGAAGCCCGGGGCCTGCAGCGCGTGGCGGCGGCAAGGCCCTCGGCCAGCACTGCCCGTGGCTAGGGTCGGCGCTGGCTCCGACAGCTACGCAGGGAACTGGAGCCCAGAAAGCTCCCCCCAGACTCGAAGCTGCTTAAGATACAGCAGCACTTAACCACAGGCAGCCTGCAGCGAGAGCACCTGCCCGGCAGGCTGCGTCTCTGCGGGAGGGCCCGGGCAGAGGACGCGCCGGCGGCTCTCCTCCAGGGAGTCCCACGTCCCAGCGTCAGCAAGCGGCGCGGCAGTGTTGGGCCGGGAGGCCGTGCTGGGTGGGCACGGGGCTTCTAGGGGGCCTTCCAGCCAAGCGCTAGGCTTGGGAGGCCAAGGCTGGGCCGGGGGCGCTCTCAGTTGACAGCAGACAGCACTCTGCAGGTGTGACGAGGCTGGACCCGCGAACGGGGGGGCAACCGCGCTGCGAGTGTCTGCGGGAGAGGCGGTCACTCTCTGATCACAGAACCTAAAGAAAAAAGCTCCCGGCTGGCGCGAGTGGTAAAGAACCCGCCTGCTCATGCCGGAGGTCTAACAGACGATCCCTGGGTCAGGAAGACCTCCTGGAGGAGGGAACAGTGACCCACCCAGTACCCTTCTCTGGAGTGCCCCTCAGACACAGGAGCCTGGAAGGCCACAGTCCAGAGGATCGCACAGAGCTGGACACGACTGAAGCGACTTAGCACGCACGCAAAGAAAAAGGAGGTGAGGACCCAGCCCGCAGCCACCATGCCCTCGTCTCCAAGGCTCTGTGCTTCGCGCCACCGGCACGTCTCAAACCTCAGACCACGCGGATCCCCAAGTCCAGCTGAGACCGAGTTTGGAAAACTGGACTGCAAGTTGTAACTTTAGGCATATACTTGGAACGCAAAGTACAAAGCCAGGATTCGAAATTGCAGATAAGTACTTGGTCAACAAAACTGTCGCCACGCTAAAAGTAGAAAACTTACATACTTCTATGGAGAATTAAAACACAGCCGAACCGTCCCCAGATAGAGTGAGGGGCGACGTGCCGGGCGGGGGGTGCTGGGAGGCGGTGCTGACTCGGGCGACCCCTGGCCGAGGCGCCCAGACGAGGTTCCGGGTGCCCGGGGGTGGGCCCAGGGGTACCCACGGGAGGAGTGAGGTGCAGGGCCGGGCTCCCATCACCAACACCACGTCCCCAATCCTGGCTGAGCGGACCCTGCTGATTCGTGGGGTGACAGACGCGCCTCTATAAAATACGATTTTCCTTCAGTTATCTGAAGGGAAAAAACAGAAGTAAAAACCCCAAAACCGAATGGGGCAGTCAGCAAAATAACTTGGAGAATAAACACAAATTGCTTTCATAATCAGAAAACACTTCCAAAGACAAATTAAAACAGGGTTTCCAGCTCACAGGTTTCCACTCCTCCTTCCCTGAGGCCCGGGGGCGTGAGCCAGAGCCCGACACCGACAGCACTCCAGGGAGCTTCGCCGGCCAGGCCAGGGCCCAGGCGCGCCCCCGGCGCCCACTGCGGGGAGGACGCCTCCCCCACAGCCAGGGCAGCCAGGCCAGCGGCTGTCAGCCGGCGGGGCCTCCTGCAGCCCCACTGCAGACACGCGCCCCAGGGTCCCCAGGCCTGGGGTCAGGGAGGAGGGCAGGTCAGAGGGCGCCAGCAGCCTCAACCCGGGCCGCGCCCCGCCGCCCCCCACCCCGCTCCTGTCTGAAGGAGGCTTGCCCGCGGCATACTGGTCCCCACTGCCTGCAGGAGGACCTGCCTTCGCGCTGGAGCTCGGCCTTCCAGCACCGGCCTCGGCCCCCTCGCACCTCTGCACCCCGCTCAGATGAGGCCAGCAGAGCTCCCGAGACAACCGCTTTCCTGTGCTCTGACTCTGCTTCCCAACCGAGCAGCCCTCGTTCCCAGTGAAACTTCCTCATCGCCCACTGGGAACGAGTCCCGAGAAAGGCTCACCAGCAGCGACACCTGTGTCAAGATGGGAGGGATTATCCTGCGGGATGTAAACAATCTGTACGGGAAAAACGGACAGAGCACCTCGTGAAAATTCTACTTTCCAAAATCATTCCAATAAAGAAGCGAAACATTTTCAGCTGGCAGGCTCACTTGAGACGACACTAGAATATTTCTCTGCCTCTAAGAATGTCGGCACGCCTCCTTGGCTCCTGTGCGCTCAGCTGTGTCCGACTCTGCGACCCCAACGACTCCTCTGTCCATGGGATTCTCCAGGCAAGAACACTGGAGTTGGGTTGCCATTTCCTCCTCCAGGGGACCCTCCTGACCCAGGGATCGACCCCACGTCTCCTGCCGCCTGCCCTGGTAGGTGAATTCTTTTCCACTGAGCCACCTGGGAAGGCTGCGTGACTACTTCAGTCAAAGTCTATTTAACAGGTTTGGAACTCAAACTGCGTTCATGGTTATGAACTGAGAGAGGAGGACCTGGAGGAGACATCCTTCCAGTCTGGTGTTTCCCACCTTCTCATGTCTCAGCTTTCTCGTCTGTCAGTGGAACGGCGGGCCTGAAGGGGTCTGAGTGAGACAATGGGTCAGCAGCTAACGGCTCCCTACTCACACTTTTTCTGGTGGTGGTGGGGGCACTTAGTTGGGTGCATGGGGCAGCAGAGAACCCTGGCCTCTGAGATGCAGGGCCTTGCCTGAGTTGCGCATAAAAACACCACGCCCCACAGGGGGGTCCAGCAAACAGGCCTCTGGTTCATGTCAGCGGCACAGGGCTTCCCTCCCTCCCTCCCTTCCCGTCAGGGCTCAAGGCGTAAGGAGTGTGGCAGCTACCTCCCAAGCCAGAGCCCGCACTGCACCCTGAGCAGAGCAAACAATCTCCAAGGGTTCAGGACCCTCCAGAGGTCTCCCGAGAATCGACCAGAGCTCATGGCAATCTTGCCACAATGCACCCACCACCTGCCACCATTTTGGTGGACAGGGAAGCTGGGCCCTCCAGGAGCAGAGACGCTGCTTGACTCCCAGGGAAAGAGCTCAGACTCCACAGGCTCAGCTGCAGCTCTCCTGGGAACGTTACAACCTTGATCCTTGAAGGAATTTACTCCCAGCTGTTTCACTGCAGCCAGTCAGCGTCGAACCCTCTACTAACCAGGTAAGAACTACTGGGGGGTCCCTCTCCCAGGAAAGGCGGTGCCACTGCAGTCTACGTCGACTTGGCTAAGCGGCCATCCAAGGTCACGCAACTGTCGGCCAAGCTGCAAGAGCTGTATTTCAGGTTTGGTGACGCCCCGCGGTGGTGAGGCCTCTCTGCACAGGTCCCTAATGAGAGGCTGGAAGCCATCCGTCAGCACCGTCTGACAGAAGCTTCCGGGACGAAAGCTGGACGCAACCGCCGGCTACGGTCTTTCTCTCGCTGGGTGCCCCCGACCCCACACCCCCGAGATCCCCGCCTCCAAAGCAACCAGCCTGGCTACGGCCAGAACGGTCCCTGATGCGGCTCGCGTTCTTTCGAGGACGAAGGGCTCCAGAGGGCGAAGTGGGGCGCCAGGGAGACGCGCTCCCTGCCCAGTCGCTGCGGCAGAGACGGCCACACGCCGCGCCCGCCCGGCCCCAGAGCGCAGGCACCCAGGCCCCAGGCCCCGGGGAGCCCGGCCGCAGACCCCGGGGAGCCCGGCCCCAGAGCGCAGGCACCCAGGCCCCAGGCCCCGGGGAGCCCGGCCGCAGGCCCCGGGGAGCCCGGCCCCAGAGCGCAGGCACCCAGCCCCCAGGCCCCGGGGAGCCCGGCCGCAGGCCCCGGGGAGCCCGGCCCCAGAGCGCAGGCACCCAGCCCCCAGGCCCCGGGGAGCCCGGCCCAGGCCCTCGGCCCCCGCCCGGCGCCCCAGGCCGCGCCCCGGCCTCGGGCCCGCCCCCCGCCCCCCGCCCCCGCGCCCGCTCGCCGCCCCGCCCGCGGCCCCTGGCAGGCGCGGGCGCGCCGCGGCCACAGACCCCACCTTGAGGGTCGGGTACTCCTGCACCTTCAGGGTCATGGAGAGCTGAGCGGCGGACTCCTGCACCGCCATCTTGGATCGGCCAAAACATCAGCGGCCGAGGGGCAGCGCGGCGCGCGGCACGCCGGGTAGTGACGTCGAGGGGCGCGGCGGGCCGGCGCCCGCACCCAGCGCCTCCGCTCGCCGTTCGGCGGCCGAGGAAGAAGGCGCGGCCACCGGCCCACCCAATCCCCGCCCGCCTTTCTCCCGTCCAGCCAATCAACGGGAAGCCCGGCTGGGCGGGGTCCCTCCTTGAACCTGAGGCGGGGTGGGGCCGGCTGATCTGTGCGCGAAGCTCGCGGTTGCCTGCGGCCCTGCGCCCGGCGCGGGCGGTCGGGGGCTCCCGCGGGGTGGGCGAGCGCGCTCCCGCGAGCAGCGCGGCCGTGGCGGTCACTGGGCTCTCGCGGGCCGGCCTCCAGCCAGTGAGCCCGCTGTGCCGGGACGTCTGCAGGCTACCAGCGCCTGTCCGTGGGCTGCTCTCCGCAGAGGGGCGCGGCTGCAGCCCACAGCGGCGGCCCAGGCACCCGCGTTGGGGAGGGGAGGTGGCGGTTCTGAACTCGGTAAGGAAAGAGGCCGCCACAGTGTACAAAGGCCCAGTGCGGGCAGAGCCTCCGGCGTCCCTGGCTCCCACACCGACTCAAGTTGCCTTTCAAACCGCTCCATGTACTTATCCCCTTTTAGTCCTTGCAAAAATAGAAATTAAATTGGGTTTCACTAGTTAGAAGACTTTCAAATTAAGCCAAATTTCACACTCTTTTTAAATGATTTTTTTAAAGAAACATTAGCGTCAAAAACCCATGCACCTGAGGCGGCACAAGAAATCCACCGTTGCGGGGGGCACGCTGTCTGGACCCTCTACAGACATCTTCACCAGCCTCGCCACACACGCACACACGCACGCACGCACGCACGCACACACACACGTCAGCCTGAGTAAATACATCAGGGCTTTCAGAGTCTTCGCAGCTAAAGGCTAACTAACGAAGCCTCTGTCAGCTGTAATAGGATGACAGCCAGTTTTTTTCACCAGGAAACGAGAAATTAAGTGAAAGCCGCTCAGTCGTGTCCGCCTCTTTGCGACCCCATGGACTGTGTATGGAATTCTCTAGGCCAGAACACTGGAGTGGGTAGCCTTTCCCTTCTCCAGGGGATCTTCCCACCCAGGGATCGAATCCAGGTCTCCCGCATTGCAGGCAGATTCTTTACCAGCTGAATAAAAAGATCTGTAATTTAATAATATCTTAATTTTTTACGTGGGCAACACATTTCACCAAAGAAGGCACACGAACAGCTGAAGAACAAATGAAAAGACCCTCAACACCATTAGCCACAAAGACATGCCACTTCAAGCACCAGATTAGCTCTGACCAACACCGCGGAGGGACCAGAGTTCAGGACGCACAGAGAAGGGCCCACCACAGGCAAATCCGGAGCACAAGCCCTGGGAGCTCGTTTTCTAGGGAAAAAATCTGGGTGGGGCTCTGATAGCCAGAGTCCACTGGAGGGGCAAAGCACGGAATCTTCCAAATTAGCTGGGCTGCTGGGGGCAGGGGCAGAGGGAAGTTTTCTTCTTCCTGCCAGAAAGCAGGTAGAAGTCTCTTCCAGTCAGGGAAATTGACACGCGAGGAGGGTATGAGAGCGCCTCCTACCGGCCTGCCTTAACTCCAAAGGCTAGCTGACTATTCCTTAATGAATTCCACGTTTTCCCCTTTTGATCAACATCTTTCCTTGAAAGCATCACTGATCAAGAATCAGGGTCTTCCCACGTAGCAGACTGCCAGTGGCTTGTGGGAAAGGCTACCCACTCCAGTATTCTGGCCTGGAGACCTGCACGGACTATAAGTCAGTTCAGTTCAGTCGCTCAGTCGTGTCCGACTCTTCGCCACCCCATGAATCGCAGCATGCCAGGCCTCCCAGTCCATCACCATCTCCGGGAGTTCACTCAGACTCACGTCCATCGAGTCCGTGATGCCATCCAGCCATCTCATCCTCAGTCGTCCCCTTCTCCTCCGCCCCCAATCCCTCCCAGCATCGGAGTCTTTCCCAATGAGTCAACTCTTTGCAAGAGGTGGCCAAAGTACTGGAGTTTCATCTTTAGCATCATTCCTTCCAAAGAAATCTGAGGGCTGATCTCCTTCAGAATGGACTGGTTGGATCTCCTTGCAGTCCAAGGGACTCTCAAGAGTCTTCTCCAACACCACAGTTCAAAAGCATCAATTCTTCGGCGCTCAGCTTTCTTCACAGTCCAACTCTCACATCCATACATGACCACAGGAAAAACCATAACCTTGACTAGACGGACCTTAGTCGGCAAAGTAATGTCTCTGCTTTTGAATATACTATCTAGGTTGGTCATAACTTTTCTTCCAAGGAGCAAGCGGCTTTTAATTTCATGGCTGCAGTCACCATCTGCAGTGATTTTGGAGCCTAAAAATAAGTCCAAGGGGTCGCAAACTGTTGGGCACGACTGAGCGAATTTCACTCACTTCCCTTTGCAGGATCTTAGTTCCCCCACCAGGGATGAAACGCAGGCCTCCTCTGGAGTCTTAAGCACTGGACCACCGGGGAAGTGCCAGCTCACCCTCTCTTCTCATGACGCCCCATGTCTGGGGCTCCGCCTCCAAGTGCCTCCAGATCCAGCAGGTGGGATGTCAGAATAAGATTCCAGGAACATGAAAGCCCAGAGATTCGCATGGCAGAGACGTTGTGTGAATCCCCCTAAATCTGTCTGGGGGAATTCATACTGAGAATTCTTGTATTTGAAGATAAAGCTGCATTTTAATTACTTGGCCCATTTTGAATAACCTTTATTAGTATAAAAAAAAAGTTACCTACTTTGTGTGTGTGTGTGTGTGTGTGTGTAGTGTGCACGGCCCCTGCACCTTAATGTGCTTTCCCAGGAACAAAATACAAAGCCAGGAAAAAACAAAATCATCCAGAAACAAAGTAACAGGTGTCAGTGAAGGTGTGGACAAGACGGAGCCTGCTCACTTGCCAGCGGGCCAGGCCACTGCTCTGGAAGCCAGACTGGCAGGCTGCTCACCACGTCACACCGGAACCAGCAATTGCTCCCGGCGGAAACCCCCAAGAGCCTCCCAGAGAACCCAATTCAGTGTGGTCTGTCCCGCTTTACCGTGGGAAGCCAGTCCTGGAGGGTGGCCGGGGCCGGGCCTGGGGGCTACCAGACCGCCCAGTCCCGCTCGGAAAGACGGGTCCTGGTGCACAGCTGGCGGGACCACAGTCAGCGTGTCAGGACGTTTGGCTGTTGCTGCCGAGATCGTCCACAGCCACGCCTCATCAGTTCTGGAGCATGGATGGAAGCCACGTGCCCACAGGCTCTGTGCCCATGACAGAGAACCCTGGCCGGGGGAGAGGCCTCGAGCCGCGGGGCCACCACGCTCAGCCCCCACGCAGACGCCTGGCCGGGCTGCGGCTTCCCCGGGCTCCAAGCACCTCCCTTCCCAGGACTGGAGTCTGGGCTGAGTGGACAGCCGGGTGGCGGCCCCGACCCTGAACCTCCACATCCTTCTTCCTGGGACTGCCTTGGGCCCCGCCCCAGGGTGCGCTGAGCGCGGGCCATCCGAGCCGCGGCCCCCCCCCCCGGAGTTCTGTCCCCACGAGCCCAGGGCAGCCGGCGCCCCGACCTGTCTCCAGCCTGGCCTTGCCCACCCCCCCCACCACATTTGCTCCCCGGAGGTCTGCGTGAGCCTGGCACCTGCTGCCACAGTGTCGAGGTCCAAACCCAAGTTCTGCCACCGACTGGCTGGGATGCCTGTGCCAGAAAGGGTCTCCGTTGGAACCCCCGGGTGGGGCTCCCCTCTGCTGCTTTCCCTCCCGTCAGAGTGGCACCCGGCACTGGCCGCGAGCCCGGGGATCTGCAGTTCCGAGCCGGCTGGCTGCAGGGCGAGGACACGTGTGGGCTGGAGCAGCCCTTGACCCGGCCCAACCATCACGGGACAGTGTCTACACACAAAACTGTTTATTCAGGCCAGCTCCTTCCCGGGGTTGGGGGGACACAGACAACCTGTCCCGGGGCACAGGCTTCCAGGAAGCCCCGGAAGTTGAGGAAGAAGCCCTCCAGGTCTCGGACCCACGCCTCCTGCTGCCCCATGTGTTCAACTTGTTTTTTTAGAGCCTCCACCTCCACCTCCAGCTGGGAGAACCTGTACCTGAGCAGGCCCAGCTCAGCCAACAATTCCAGGGTGCCTATGGGTTGGGGCTCTTCTGGGACACGGTCTCGGGTGCCCTGCCCACCGTCACATATTCCTCTAAAGAGGTTTCTCATCTTCTCTTGGAGAGCAGGGCATCCCTCTCACCCTCTGGAGAAAACTCTCCAGAGCACCAGGGCACAAACCAGGAAGAGCCGGCTTAAACTGGTCCCAGGCCAGCGGCCCATCAGCGCCTCGGCACTGAGACACACCAGGCGGACCACACAGGGCATAGGTCCGAGCCCCGGCCAGGAGGTGCTGGCGTTTCCGACTCTGTCTCCCACGGTCGAAGCGGGCACCCAAGCCTGCAGAGACAGCCTCCAGGCCAGACCCGGCGATGGAAGGCCGAGGCACGCCGGGAACTGGGGTCTCGGGGTGGTCTCGCCCAGGTGAGAACGCCCTGCTTCGCCGGATGGAGGTGGCCATCCGGTCCCCATTACCAGACCTCCCGCCAGACTCAAGGGTGTCAGACTCGAGCTTTGAGGTCGTCCTTTGCTCCTCAGCGAGCTGGAGGCCCGGAGTCTTTCGCGGGCACTCTGTAGCCCTGTGCGGAGCCAGTGTGCAACCCCGGAGGCCTGAGGGTCCCCTGTGCTCCAGTTCTCAGCGCCCAATCTCGGGCTGCAGGAAGGGAACACAAAGGCGAGGGATCGGGCCAGCTCCACAGGACTGGAGTCCAAGGGGACCTTGGTGTTAAGGTTCCGAGGTAGGTCACCTGTGGCCGCAGCTTTCTGGCTGCCCTTGGCTCTGCAGGGAGCCCACCGAGAGGTTTGCTGGCTGTGGGCAGGAGTCCGGGGAACTCTCCCAAAGAGTCAGAGGCAGCCCTCCGCGGAGCAGCACATCCCAGGTGGGGACCCTGTGAAGGAGGAAACGTCACGGCCTCTATCTTGAGAGCACGATCCATCTTGGGTTGGACTGTGGACTTTGAGCTCTATGAGTATCTATGGGAACGGCATACCAATGGAAACCCAGAGCCCCGAAGAAGGAGCCTCGGGACTTGTACCTGGACTCTCGGCCGCCTAAAAGCATATGCTAAGTAACTCTAACAGAACCAAGTTGTAAACCCCATTATGCTCAGCGGGGTATGACCACAGGTTTATTGCTAACTGGCCACTGTTTAACTATGTAGGCTTATGACACATGAATCCTGGCTTAACTCCGATGCTATCTCCCTTTTACCTTGTCCAGAGTAGTTTCAAGGAATTTGGGGAGGCGGGTTTGGGATCGTACACTTAGGCTATCTGAGAATTTCAGAAAAACAGGTCAGATCCTTGGCTGAGAGGAGACTCTGCCTTGGGGCTGCCGGTGTAATAATCTGCACTCCACCATCGGCCCTGTCCTTCTGAGGGAGTTGTTTCCCCGCAGCGCGTGGTTACGACACCTGGACCTGTTGTTGGGCGCTGCTCCAAGATCGATGAGCGGCCGAGTCGGGCTTTGAGGGCGCCCTCTGCTCCGCGGCGGGCTGGAGGCCCGGAGTCTTTCGGGGGCATCTGGCGACCGCGTGGGGTGCCGGTGTGTGATCCCGGAGCTTGAGGGTCCCCTGTGCTCCGTTTCTGGGAACCGGATCTCGGGCTGCGGGAGGGGAACACAAATGACAGGCCTCGTGCCAGCTCCGTTGCCGGGAGCGGGTGCTCCGGGCGCCGCGTGCGGGTCCGGGGACTGGAGAGCCCACAAAGAGGCCCTAAAGTGGAACCCATCACGAAGGTGGATTGAGCGGTATGGGCCAGAGGCCCGGGGTAGGAGGAATGGGCGCTGGTCGCCAGAAGGGCGACCGAAGAGGCGGTGAGCCGAAGAAGAAGCGGCAGCAGCCGCGGTACAAGCGCCACGTCGACCCTGTGCTCTCTTCTTGGGAGACCGCGGCGGCGCCCAGCCTTTATACCCGCCCCGTGCGTCCCGCCGCCTCTCTGCGACGTCACGTGCACCCCCGGCCAATCGCCAGGCGGCTTTCACCGCTGCGCGCAGCGGGCCAATTGCGGGGCGCTTCTCGCCTTCTCCCTCCAGTCCGGCCCCGCCCCGCTCTCCGCGTGGTCCCTGAGGACCTGGGGGGCGGTGCAGCCACGAGCCGGTCGAAGAAGGGCGCTCCAGGGGTTGCCATGGTGATCCTAACGGTCCAACGGCTCCCTTTGGTGTCTCAGCTTCCGGTAGCTTTTTTTTTTTTTTTTTTTTTCTCTCGGTAGCTTCTGATAGCGGATGGAGGAGAGGCGGTCGGCGAAACAGAGGTGGTGTGCAGGGGGCTGGCTGCAGGAGGTGTGGAGATGGATAGAGGAGGTGAGATGCTGGGGAGGGGGCGGGGGCTCCCACCGAAGGGTCCGGGCAGCAGAGGAAACGGGCGGCCCCCTCTGCTGGTTTCCCTCCTGTCAGAGTGGCAGCCGGCGCTGGCCGTGAGCCTGGGGCATCTGCAGTTCAGACCCGGCTGGCTGGAGGGCGAGGACACGTGTGGGCTGGAGCAGACATCGATCCTGCAGCCACCATCACGGGACGCTGTCTTCCAACACTACTATTCACAACTCATATACGTGGTGAAGGTCAGGCCAGCTCTGCCCCCGCTTCCAGGCCCCCTTCCCGGAGTTGGGGGGCGCACAGACATCGGCCTTCCTACTGTGAACCTGTCCCGAAGTTGAGGAAGAAACCCTCCAGCTCTCGAACCCGTGCCTCCTGCAGCCCCAGGTGCTCGGGGTATTCCTTTAACGTCTACGCCTCCACGTCCTGGTGGGAGAACCTGGACCTGAGCAGCCCCAGCTCAGCCAACGAGTCCTGTGTGCGTGTGGGCTGGGGCTCTCCTGGGACACGGCCACAGGCGCCCTGCCCAGCGTCAGGTATTTCTCTTGAGACGTTTTTCAGCCTCTCCAGTCAGAGCGCAGGGCATCCGTCTCGCCCTCTGGAGACAACTCTCCAGAAGACGAGGACACCCCAGCTGACCCAAACACAGAAGAGCCAGATAAAACTGGTCCGAGGCCAGCGGTCTTCAGGTACACGGCCCATCAGCACCTCAGCAGTGAGGCCCCCACCCCCAGGGGGAACCACACCCTGCACGGGTCCGAGCGCCGGCCACGAGACGCTGGCGTTTCCCAGCCTGTCTCCCAGGACTCAGCCACCCAAGCCTGCAGAGACATCCGCCTGCCCAGTCCCCGCGGTGGGAGGCCGAGGCCCGCCGGGGCCCGGGGTCTGGGGGTCTCGGGGTCTCGGGGTCTCGGGCTGGTCCCGCCCGGCTGAGGATGCGCTGCTACCGTGGATGCAGGTGGATCTCCCAGCCTCCCGCCAGCCTCACCGAGTGACTGAACTGCTGCTGGGGTGAGGGGCTACTGGAGCCGGATCTTCCCTCTCTGGGGGTCGTGGCGCCACCAGGGCATCAGGGAGCCAGTGGGGTCCAAGGTCGCCTGGCGGCTTTGGAAGGGTTCCGAGGCCAGCCTTCTCACCCTCTGCAGGCTCTGGGCGCTGCTTCTGGGAGGAGTGCGCAGAGCTGGGGCGCACACTGACACACTGATGGGAATCAGGTGTTTCTCCTCCACCAGGTAGCAGTCCTTTCCAGCCAGCGCCCCTGGGCTGAACAACGGTGTCGAAGGTCACAGGCACACAAGGACTCGGGGGTCATCACGGGAGGCTCCGGGCTGGGTTTCCGGCCTGCACGTGGGTAGGGCCCTGAATGAGAGGGTGCGCGGGATGGCCGCTGCCCTTTGGTCCGAGTCGGGGTTGGAGGTCGACCTCTGCTCAGCACTGAGCTGGAGGCCAGGCGCGTTTCGGGGGCGCTCTGCTGGCGTGTGCGGAGCCGGTGTGGGACCCCGGAGGACTGAGGGTCCCCTGTGCTCCGGTTTTGGGCGCCGGATCTCGGGCTGCAGGACGGGAACACAAATGACAGTAGTCGGGCCAGCTCCGTTCATGGGAGCGGGTGCGCCAGGCGCCGCGTTCGCGTGCGGGGACTGGAGAGCCCACAGAAAGGTCCCCAGTCAGATCCGAGAATATGTGTCATCTGCACGGTACAGGCCAGAGGCCCGGGGCAGGAGGAATGGGCGCTGGTCGCCAGATGGGCGGCCGAAGAGGCTGAGAGCAGGAGAGCAAGCAGCGGCAGCAGCCGCGGTAACACAGCCATTGCTACCCTGTGCTCTCTTCTCCCTGGGAGACCGCGGCGACGCCGGGCCTTTAGAGCGGCCCCTGCCTCACCGCCTCCCTGCGACGTCACGTGCAACTCCAGCCAGTCGCCAGGCGGCTTTCACCGCTGAGCGCAGGAGACCAATTGCGGGGCGGTTCTCGCCATCTCCCTCCAATCTGGCCCCGCCCCGCTCCGCCCCCACCCCTGCCCATGGTCCCTGAGGCCCTGGGGGGCGGGGCGGTGCATCTGTGACCCTGTCGGGGGACGGCGCTCCAGCAGTTGCCATGGTGACCTTAAACCTGCCTGGATCCTGGTGCCCCATTTGGTGTCTCAGCTTCCTATAGCGTCTGGTAGCGGAGGGAGGACAGGCGGTCCGCCAGACAGAGGTGGTGTGCAGGGGGCTGGGCTGCAAGAGACGTAGAGGAATGGAGGAGGTGAGATGCTGGGCAGGGAGCCGGGACTCCCGCCGGAGGGTCCGGGCAAGAGGAATCCGGCGGCCCATCTGATCCGGCGGGTGGGTGCTCCCTAGACGGATCCCAGCACGCCCGTGCAGGTGAGTCTGTGTGCCACTGGCACAGCGAGGCCGAACATACTGAATCCTCGGAATCCGCAGCAGAGAAAGGTTACTTGCTGCACGATGCGAGGAGACGTGAGGCTCCCACCTTAAAAGCCACAAACTCCCCAAAGGTTTCAGCATAGCCCTGTCCTGAGAAAAGGGAGGGAAGGCGTGGTGAGTCTTGCCAACTTCTTGGTGTCAGATTCTTTGTTCTTGAGGTCAGGTCAAGGTCAGATAACAGTGTTCCTGTAAATGTCTCCTGAATGAATACCATTTTCTGTTCTGACGAGAAAAGACAAGGCCCAGCTTGCCCCCTCCAAGGCCCAGGTCCTGGCTAAGGGCTGGGGGGGGTGGGGGTGCGCTCCCTGCTCGGCCAGTCTCACTGCCCAGGAGTCTTCTCCAGCACCCAGTCTGGGTCCTCCCACGAGCACCCAGGCCGGGCTGAGGAGGCAGGTCTCGGCTGGTGGTGCCCATGGAGCCAGGCCCCAGGACCCTGTGCACTGTCCTCTCTGAGGCAGCTGGGCGCCCAGGACCCAGCTGGTCGCCGGTCTCCTCAGGGCCTCCAAGCAGCAGGGGCGCAGGCTCCTGGCAAACTGCAGCTGCCCTTAGGTCCCAGCGTGGGGACTGGGAGCCCTTCACTGTGGCCTCTCGGCCTGGGCCCGGCCAGCGGGCAGCACTGGCGAGGGCTGTGGAGCCCAGCAGGACAGAGCCCTGGCCGGTCCCCCACCCCCATCCACTGGCGAGCGCCAGGTGAGCAGGAGGGCTCCGGGGTGAAGGCTGGGGTCCGCCTCTTACCTCCCTCTCTGCCTGACTACCACCACAAGTGTCCGTGAAGGTGTGGACAAGACGGAGCCTGCTCACTTGCCAGCGGGCCGGGCCGCTGCTTCTGGAAGCCAGACTGGCAGGCTGCTCACCACGTCACACCGGAACCAGCAATCGCTCCCGGCGGAAACCCCCAAGAGCCTCCCAGAGAACCCAATTCAGTGTGGTCTGTCCCGACTTTACCGTGGGAAGCCAGTCCTGGAGGGTGGCCGGGGCCGGGCCTGGGGGCTACCAGACCGCCCAGTCCCGCTCGGAAAGACGGGTCCTGGTGCACAGCTGGCGGGACCACAGTCAGCGTGTCAGGACGTTTGGCTGTTGCTGCCGAGATCGTCCACAGCCACGCCTCATCAGTTCTGGAGCATGGATGGAAGCCACGTGCCCACAGGCTCTGTGCCCATGACAGAGAACCCTGGCCGGGGGAGAGGCCTCGAGCCGCGGGGCCACCACGCTCAGCCCCCACGCAGACGCCTGGCCGGGCTGTGGCTTCCCCGGGCTCCAAGCACCTCCCTTCCCAGGACTGGAGTCTGGGCTGAGTGGACAGCCGGGTGGCGGCCCCCACCCTGAACCTCCACATCCTTCTTCCTGGGACTGCCTTGGGCCCCGCCCCAGGGTGCGCTGAGCGCGGGCCATCCGAGCCGCGGCCCCCCCCCCGGAGTTCTGTCCCCACGAGCCCAGGGCAGCCGGCGCCCCGACCTGTCTCCAGCCTGGCCTTGCCCACCCCCCCCCCACCACATTTGCTCCCCGGAGGTCTGCGTGAGCCTGGCACCTGCTGCCACAGTGTCGAGGTCCAAACCCAAGTTCTGCCACCGACTGGCTGGGATGCCTGTGCCAGAAAGGGTCTCCGTTGGAACCCCCGGGTGGGGCTCCCCTCTGCTGCTTTCCCTCCCGTCAGAGTGGCACCCGGCACTGGCCGTGAGCCCGGGGATCTGCAGTTCCGAGCCGGCTGGCTGCAGGGCGAGGACACGTGTGGGCTGGAGCAGCCCTTGACCCGGCCCAGCCATCACAGGACAATGTCTTACACAGAAAACTGTTTATTCAGGCCAGCTCCTTCCCGGGGTTGGGGGGACACAGACCTGTCCCGGGGCACAGGCTTCCAGGAGGCCCCGGAAGTTGAGGAAGAAGCCCTTCAGTTCTCGGACCAATGCCTCCTGCTGCCCCAGGTGTTTGGCTTCATATTTAAGAGCCTCCACCTCCTCCTCCAGCTGGGAGTACCTGTCCCAGAGCAGCTCCAGCTCAGCCAACAACTCCAGGGTGCCTGTGGGCGGGGGCTCTCCTGGGACACAGTCTTGGGTGCCCTGCCCACCGTCATATATTCCTCCAGAGAGGCTTATCATCCTCTCCTGCTGCAGGGCAGGGCATCCCTCTCGCCCTCTGGAGAAAACTCTCCAGAGCACCAGGGCACAAAGCAGGAAGAGCCGGCTTAAACTGGTCCCAGGCCAGCGGTCTCCAGGCCCGCGGCCCATCAGCGCCTCGGCACTGAGACACACCAGGTGCTCCACGCAGGGCATAGGTCTGAGCCCTGGCCAGGAGGCGCTGGCGTTTCCGACTCTGTCTCCCATGGACGCATCCGGCACCCAAGTCTGCAGAGAGAGCCTCCAGGCCACACCTGGCGGTGGAAGGCCGAGGCACGCCAGGAACCGGGGTCTCGAGGTGGTCTCGCCCAGGTGGCCAGATGGAGGTAGCCGTCCAGTCCCCATTACCCGACCTCCCGCCAGACTCAAGAGCTGAGGTCCTCCTTTGCTCCTTGGCGAGCTAGAAGCCCGGAGTCTTTCGGGGGCGCTCTGCAGCTGTGTGCGGAGCTGGTGTGCGATCCCGGAGGCCTGAGGGTGCCCTGTGCTCAGGTTCTCCGCGCCCGATCTCAGGCTGCAGGAGGGGAACGCAAAGGTGAGGGATCGGGCCAGCTCCACAGGGCTGGAGTCCAAGGGGACCTTGGTCTTAAGGTTCCGAGGTGGGTCACCTGTGGCCGCTGGTCTCTGGCTGCCGTCGGCTCTGCAGGGAGCCCAGCGAGAGGTTTGCTGGCCGTGGGCAGGAGTCGTGGGATCTCTCCCAAAGAGTCAGCGGCGGTCCTCAGCCGAGCAGGACGTCCCAGGTGGGGACCCTGTGAAGGAGGAAACGTCACGGCCTCTATCTTGAGAGCACGAACCATTTCGGTCACACTGTGGACTTTGAGCTCTATGCCCAGTATCTAGGGGAACGGCACAGCAATGGAAACCCAGAGCCCCGAAGAAGGAGCCTCGGGACTTGTACCTAGACTCTCGGTTGCCTAAAAGCATATGCTAAGTATCTCTAACAGAACCAAGTGGTAAACCCCATTATGCTCAGCGGGATATGGCCACAGACCTATGGCTAAATGGCCATGCTTTAACTATGTAGGCTTATGACGCATGAATCCTGGCTTAACTCCGATGCTGTCTCCCTTGTACCTTGTCCAGACTAGTTTCATGGAAGCTAGGGAGGCGGGTTTGGGCTCGTACACTAGGGTATCTAAGGAGTTCAGAAAAACTGGTCGGATCCTTGGCTAAGAGGAGACTCTGCCTTGGGGCTGCCGGTGTAATAATCGGCAATCCACCATCAGCACTGTCCTTCTGAGGGAGTTGTTTCCCGAAGTACATGGTTACGACACCTGTACCTGTGTAGGGCGCTGGTCTGAGGTGTTCGATGGTCCACGCTAATCTGGAAGCCCAGAGTCTTTCGGGGGCGCTCCACGGCCATGTGTGGAGCCAGTGTTCAACCCCTGAGACCGGAGGGTCCCCTGTGCTCCGGTTTTGGGCGCCAGATCTTGGGCTGCAGGACGGGAACACGAAAAAGAGTACTCGGGCCAGCTCCGTTCATGGGAGCGGGTGCGCCAGGCGCCGCGTTCGCGTGCGGGGACTGGAGAGCCCACAGAAAGGTCCCCAGTCAGACCCCAGAATATGTGTCTTCTGCACGGTACGGGCCAGAGACCCAGGGCAGGAGGAATGGGCGCTGGTCGCCAGATGGGCGGCCGAAGAGGCTGAGAGCAGGAGAGCAAGCAGCGGCAGCAGCCGCGGTAACACAGCCATTGCTACCCTGTGCTCTCTTCTGGGAGACCGCGGCGACGCCGGGCCTTTATAGCGGCCCCTGCCTCACCGCCTCCCTTACGTCATGTGCAACTCCGGCTAGTCGCCAGGCGGCTTTCACCGCTGAGCGCAGGAGACCAATTGCGGGGCGGTTCTCGCCATCTCCCTCCAATCTGGCCACGCCCCGCTCCGCCCCTACCCCTGCCCATGGTCCCTGAGGCCCTGGGGGGCGGGGCGGTGCATCTGTGACCCTGTCGGGGGACGGCGCTCCAGCAGTTGCCATGGTGACCTTAAACCTGCCTGGATCCTGGTGCCCCATTTGGTGTCTCAGCTTCCTATAGCCTCTGGTAGCGGAGGGACGACAGGCGGTCCGCCAAACAGAGGTGGTGTGCAGGGGGCTGGGCTGCAAGAGACGTAGAGGAATGGAGGAGGTGAGATGCTGGGCAGGGAGCCGGGACTCCCGCCGGAGGGTCCGGGCAAGAGGAATCCGGCGGCCCATCTGATCCGGCGGGTGGGTGTTCCCTAGACGGATCCCAGCACGCCCGTGCAGGTCAGTCTGTGTGCCACTGGCACAGCGAGGCCGAACATACTGAATCCTCGGAATCCGCAGCAGAGAAAGGTTACTTGCTGCACGATGCGAGGAGACGCGAGGCTCCCACCTTAAAAGCCCCAAACTCCCCAAAGGTTTCAGCATAGCCCTGTCCTGAGAAAAGGGAGGGAAGGCGTGGTGAGTCTTGCCAACTTCTTGGTGTCAGATTCTTTGTTCTTGAGGTCAGGTCAAGGTCAGATAACAGTGTTCCTGCCGGGAGCCAGTGTGAGGAATCCCGCCCGTGACAAGGTCATGAGGAAGGAAGCTGACATACGCAAGGCGTGCTCAGACTTCAGGGACCTGCTATCTCAAATGGGAGTGTTACTTTTTAGCCCTGATGTAAAGTGACCTCTCAGATGTTGCAGATGGGCTATAATCCATCAAAAGGATTGGGTAAACAACAGACAGGAATAATTGAGCCAATTTGCCCAACTCCTCGCAAGCTACGTGCTGGATTGGGATATCCAAATTTATAATGGAGGCCATTGTTTTTGCTGCCGACCCCATTACATGAAAATCTCAAGATCTGGTGTGGATAGAACAATGGCCTCTGCTTAAAAAAAAAAAAAAATTACTGACATTAATTTAAAAAATTCATTCAAGTATACTGATTTATTAAATTGTTTAGTAAAGAGCCATCAAAAATTGTAATTCCATATAACAAAACAACTTGATGCTTTTCAAATGTTTGATGATTTGCAGATTGCTATAGGAAATTATTGTGGTCAAATCTTGCATCATATACCCTCACGTGCTTTGTTAATTCAAAAATTAAAAAAGGAAAAATTAAGTATAGTTTTCCCCCATCAGATTTTACAACGTGCTCTTTCTGTAATAAATCAAATGCTGATTCATCTGGAACAGTAAGATGTAAAACCATTGATGAAGTGGAAAGATCTCCTCACCAGATAACGAAAAGATCCCGACCCAGAATTTACTGCGGGTCGAGGAAGTGTTTATATTTTTTCCACAGGGTGCAGATTCGTCAATTTGGATCCCGGACAGACTGACTCGCCACAAAAGAAAAAGGGAACTTCTCTGCCGCCACCGCCACGGGAAACAGCCGTGCACTGAAAGCCGCGGGCGGGGCCAGCCTGACTGACTGACGGGACCCAGTGCTCCGCCAGCGTCCGTCTGCGAAACTATGGGATAGAGACTTGATGCGGAAAGGAGATGTATGGGAACTGTATACTATTTGCTCAAATTTTCGTGTAGCTTGGCTGCCACGCGCGATGGCAGAAGAGGCAAAACAAACATCAAGATCCCGGCGGGACTGACAGCTGCTGCAGCGCAAACTCCAACCAGAAAATGACTCTACTCACTCTATTTTGGCTTGTCTATCCTCTCCTTATGTTTTTCTTTTCACCAAAGATTCCAGAAAACTTAACGCACCTAATGTAGCGACTTGTGAGCCATGGATGCTTTCATCTTGCTTAACTCCTCAAAATAATGTCTGCTCTTCTGTGGTTTTAAAGATGTCCTGTAACTGTAACCACTTATTGGTATGATAATCATGTTCTTGCTGTGTTACAACAACTGTATGGCGGCAATCATTGACTCAACAAGCGTAAATGCCCAATATGTTAAAAAATCAAGTTTTAGGTGTTTTGGAACAGCTCAGATATTGGTTTAGACTTAGGGAAACTGCATAATCAGATTCAGACCTTGGAACACTCCCGATTAGATTTTACCACCGCAGGAGAAGCCAATGACTTTCTCCACACTTTCTCTAACTTCATTTCTGAAAAGACTGTTCTGTCTACTCTTTATAATCTTGCTCCTCATAATCATACTTCCCTGTATTGTCTAGATTCTTCGGCAGAGCATTCGGAATCTCGAGACCGAACTGCACCTGATTTTAAACATAAATAATTAATTATTTAAAATTAAAAAGGGTGAGATGCCGGGAGCCAGTGTGAGGAATCCCGCCCGTGACAAGGTCCTGAGGAAGGAAGCTGACATACGCAAGGCGTGCTCAGACTTCAGGGACCCCTCTGGAAATTCCTAAGCATGTACCCCAACAAAAATCTGCCGGCTTTTGTGCTCTGCTTTTCCACTCTTCTGACATTTTCTGGAAAAGTCAATTCAGGGCTTTAGTCTTCTGCATTTGAAAGAGTGTTTCAATCCAAAAACCCCTCCGATGGCTTTCTAGCCTGCCTGCAGAACTCGTACAGCTGCGCATGTGATTGTTTGAGGCCTCCTGACCGCAGGAGGCACAGGAAGCTTAAAACATCCTAGGAATGTAGGGGCTTCCGAGGAGTCAAAATCTTTAGAATAGGACTGATTAAAAGTTTCATTTGTTGAGTCAATGCTTGCTGCCAAATTTTCGTATCCTTTATTTTTAGATACAGTTGGTATATAGAAAAACGAGTAGTAGACCTGGTATTAGCAACATTAGATCTTTGAGTTAAGTACCTTCTTTGTTATAACCCACTGCACCTTTGTTCTATAGAGATGTAACTTTAATGCTTTAAGGAGATGTAGATTAAAGAAAACACTTCAGGGGAAACAAAATTAACATTCATTAAGGAAGAGAGCCAAAAAGTGTTAACAAGCCTCTTGGCCAGAAGATAATGTAAATCACCTGAGACCTTCTATATACAAAATGATGTACAGAAAGAGTCTGGGCTGCGAACGCTACATAATTTTGTGTTATCCATTGATCTCCATGTTTTATCAAAAGTATAAAAGGCCTTCTGAACAATAAAGGATGGGGCCAGGGGCCAGTTTCTCGGACCAGTTTCTCGGACCAGTTTATCGAACTAGTCTCTCGGCCTGGTTTCTTGGGACTCTGGCTCCCCCCGTGTCTTTCTCTCTCTTTCTTCTTCTCTCCATTTCCTTCTCTCTGCTCTTTACTTTAACTTCAGGCTGAATCTCCACCTGGGGCACGGAGGCTCGCCAGGTCTACTTACTTGCCCTGGCTGTTAAGACCCGCACGAAAGGGAGCTTAAGGCGAGGCACCCTTAGATATTCAAGCGGGCGCCGGTGGCCCAACGTAGATGGTGCAGATTCCTTGTCTGGAATTTTATTGGTCTTCCACGTAATCCAAGTTATTCAGCCCTCTTCCTCCACTTAATCTTCCTACTACGCTACAGTTTCTTAATCTAATCTTATATTAATAAATGAACAAGTCTTTCCACGCCAACGCCGTCCACCCTTCGAATTCCCTGGATCCACCGGGGCTGGACCCCGGCATCTTCCTGTAAATGTCTCCTGAATGAATACCATTTTCTGTTCTGACGAGAAAAGACAAGGCCCAGCTTGCCCCCTCCAAGGCCCAGGTCCTGGCTAAGGGCTGGGGGGGGTGGGGGTGCGCTCCCTGCTCGGCCAGTCTCACTGCCCAGGAGTCTTCTCCAGCACCCAGTCTGGGTCCTCCCACGAGCACCCAGGCCGGGCTGAGGAGGCAGGTCTCGGCTGGTGGTGCCCATGGAGCCAGGCCCCAGGACCCTGTGCACTGTCCTCTCTGAGGCAGCTGGGCGCCCAGGACCCAGCTGGTCGCCGGTCTCCTCAGGGCCTCCAAGCAGCAGGGGTGCAGGCTCCTGGCAAACTGCAGCTGCCCTTAGGTCCCAGCGTGGGGACTGGGAGCCCTTCACTGTGGCCTCTCGGCCTGGGCCCGGCCAGCGGGCAGCACTGGCGAGGGCTGTGGAGCCCAGCAGGACAGAGCCCTGGCCGGTCCCCCACCCCCATCCACTGGCGAGCGCCAGGTGAGCAGGAGGGCTCCGGGGTGAAGGCTGGGGTCCGCCTCTTACCTCCCTCTCTGCCTGACTACCACCACAAGTGTCCGTGAAGGTGTGGACAAGACGGAGCCTGCTCACTTGCCAGCGGGCCGGGCCGCTGCTCTGGAAGCCAGACTGGCAGGCTGCTCACCACGTCACACCGGAACCAGCAATCGCTCCCGGCGGAAACCCCCAAGAGCCTCCCAGAGAACCCAATTCAGTGTGGTCTGTCCCACTTTACCGTGGGAAGCCAGTCCTGGAGGGTGGCCGGGGCCGGGCCTGGGGGCTACCAGACCGCCCAGTCCCGCTCGGAAAGACGGGTCCTGGTGCACAGCTGGCGGGACCACAGTCAGCGTGTCAGGACGTTTGGCTGTTGCTGCCGAGATCGTCCACAGCCACGCCTCATCAGTTCTGGAGCATGGATGGAAGCCACGTGCCCACAGGCTCTGTGCCCATGACAGAGAACCCTGGCCGGGGGAGAGGCCTCGAGCCGCGGGGCCACCACGCTCAGCCCCCACGCAGACGCCTGGCCGGGCTGCGGCTTCCCCGGGCTCCAAGCACCTCCCTTCCCAGGACTGGAGTCTGGGCTGAGTGGACAGCCGGGTGGCGGCCCCCACCCTGAACCTCCACATCCTTCTTCCTGGGACTGCCTTGGGCCCCGCCCCAGGGTGCGCTGAGCGCGGGCCATCCGAGCCGCGGCCCCCCCCCCCCCGGAGTTCTGTCCCCACGAGCCCAGGGCAGCCGGCGCCCCGACCTGTCTCCAGCCTGGCCTTGCCCACCCCCCCCCACCACATTTGCTCCCCGGAGGTCTGCGTGAGCCTGGCACCTGCTGCCACAGTGTCGAGGTCCAAACCCAAGTTCTGCCACCGACTGGCTGGGATGCCTGTGCCAGAAAGGGTCTCCGTTGGAACCCCCGGGTGGGGCTCCCCTCTGCTGCTTTCCCTCCCGTCAGAGTGGCACCCGGCACTGGCCGTGAGCCCGGGGATCTGCAGTTCCGAGCCGGCTGGCTGCAGGGCGAGGACACGTGTGGGCTGGAGCAGCCCTTAACCCGGCGCAACCATCACGGGACAGTGTCTACACACAAAACTGTTTATTCAGGCCAGCTCCTTCCCGGGGTTGGGGGGACACAGACAACCTGTCCCGGGGCACAGGCTTCCAGGAGGCCCCAGAAGTTGAGGAAGACGTCCTTCAGTTCTTGGACCAATGCCTCCTGCTGCCCCAGGTGTTCGGCTTCATTTTTAAGAGCCTCCACCTCCTCCTCCAGCTGGGAGTACCTGTCCCAGAGCAGCTCCAGCTCAGCTAACAACTCCAGGGTGCCTGTGGGCGGGGGCTCTCCTGGGACACGGTCTTGGGTGCCCTGCCCACCGTCATATTTTCCTCCAGAGAGGCTTATCATCCTCTCCTGCTGGAGGGCAGGGCATCCCTCTCGCCCTCTGGAGAAAACTCTCCAGAGCACCAGGGCACAAAGCAGGAAGAGCCGGCTTAAACTGGTCCCAGGCCAGCGGTCTCCAGGCCTGCAGCCCATCAGCGCCTCGGCACTGAGAAACACCAGGTGCTCCACACAGGGCATAGGTCTGAGCCCTGGCCAGGAGGCGCTGGCGTTTCTGAGCCTGTCTCCCACGGGCGCAGCCGGAACCCAAGACTGCAGAGAGCGCCTCCAGGCCAGACCCAGCAGTGGAAGGCCGAGGCACGCAGGGAACCAGGATCTTGAGGTGGTATCGCCCAGGTGGCTGGATGGAGGTAGCCGTTCGGTCCCGATTGCCCGACCTCCCGCCAGACTCAAGAGCTGAGGTCCTCCTTTGCTCCTTGGTGAGCTGGAAGCCCGGAGTCTTTCGGGGGCGCTCTGCAGCCGTGTGCGGAGCTGGTGTGCGATCCGGGAGGCCTGAGGGTGCCCTGTGCTCAGGTTCTCGGCGCCCGATCTCAGGCTGCAGGAGGGGAACGCAAAGGTGAGGGATCCGACCAGCTCCAGAGGGCTGGAGGCCAATGGGACCTTGTTTTTTAGGTTCCGAGGTGGGTCACCTGTGGCCGCTGGTCTGTGGCTGCCGTCGGCCCTGCAGGGAGCCCAGCGAGAGGTTTGCTGGCCGTGGGCAGAAGTCGTGGGATCTCTCCGAAGGAGTCAGCGGCGGTCCTCGGCCGAGCAGGACGTCCCAGGTGGGGACCCTGTGAAGGAGGAAATGTCACGGCCTCTATCTTGAGAGCATGATCCATTTCGGTCGGACTGTGGACTTTGAGCTCTTTGTCCACTACCTATGGGAACGGCATACCAATGGGAACCCAGAGCCCCGAGGAAGGCGCCTCGGGACTTGTACCTAGACTCTCGGTCGCCTCAAAGAATGTGCTAAATATCTCTAACAGAACCAAGTGGTAAACCCCATTATGCTCAGCGGGATATGACCACAGACCGATAGCTAAATGGCAATTGTTTAACTAGGTAGGCTTATGAGGCATGAATCCTTGCTTAACTCTGATGCTGTCCACTTTTACCTTGTCCAGACTAGTTTCAAGGAAGCTGGGGAGGCGGGTTTGGGCTCGTACACTAGGGTACCTAAAGAGTTCACAGAAACCGGTCGGGATCCCTGGCTAAGAGGAGACTCTGCCTTGGGGCTGCCGGTGTAATAATCGGCAATCCACCATCGGCACTGTCCTTCTGAGGGAGTTGTGTCCCGGAGCGCGTGTTTACGACACCTGGACCTCGTGTAGGGCTCTGGTCCGAGGTGGACCATCGTCCCAGTCGGGCTTTCAGGTCGCCCTCTCCTCCCCGATGACCTGGAGGCCCAGAGTCTTTAGGGGATGCTCCGAGGCCGTGTGCGGAGCCGGTGTGTGACCCCGGAAGCCTGAGGTTCCCCTGTGCTCTGGTTCTCGCAACCGATCTCGTGCTGGGGGCGGGGAACCCCAAGGCGAGGGATCGGGCCTGTTCCACGGGGCTGGAGGCCAACGGGACCTCGGTTTTAAGGTTCCGAGGTGGGTCACCTGTGGCCGCTGGTCTGTGGCTGCCATCGGCCCTGCAGGGAGCCCAGCGAGAGGTTTGCTGGCCGTGGGCAGGAGTCGTGGGATCTCTCCGAAGGAGTCAGCGGCGGTCCTCGGCCGAGCAGGACGTCCCAGGTGGGGACCCTGCGAAGGAGGAAATGTCACGGCCTCTATCTTGAGAGCACGATCCATTTCGGTCGGACTGTGGACTTTGAGCTCTTTGCCCAGTATCTATGGGAACGGCATACCAATGGGAACCCAGAGCCCCGAGGAAGGCGCCTCGGGACTTGTACCTAGACTCTCGGTCGCCTCAAAGAATATGCTAAGTATCTCTAACAGAACCAAGTGGTAAACCCCATTATGCTCAGCGGCATATGACCACAGGCCTATGGCTAAATGGCCATTGTTTAACTAGGTAGGCTTATGAGGCATGAATCCTGGCTTAACTCCGATGCTGTCTCCCTTTTACCTCGTCCAGACTAGTTTCCAGAACGCTAGGGAGGCGGCTTCGGGCTCGTATACTAGGGTATCTAAGGAGTTCAGAAAAACTGATCCGATCCTTGGCTAAGAGGAGACTCTGCCTTGCGGCTGCTGGTGTAATAATCAGAAATCCACCATCGGCACTGTCCTTCTGAGAGAGTTGTGTCCCGCAGCGCGTGCTTACGACACCTGGACCTCGTGTAGGGCTCTGGTCCGAGGTGGACCATCGTCCCAGTCGGGCTTTCAGGTCGCCCTCTCCTCCCCGATGACCTGGACGCCCAGAGTCTTTAGGGGACGCTCCGAGGCCGTGTGCGGATCCAGTGTGCGACCCCGGAAGCCTGAGGTTCCCCTGTGCTCTGGTTCTCGCAACCGATCTCGTGCTGGGGGCAGGGAACCCCAAGGCGAGGGATCGGGCCTGTTCCACCTGGCTGGAGGCCAACGGGACCTCGGTTTTAAGGTTCCGAGGTGGGTCACCTGTGGCCGCTGGTCTGTGGCTGCCCTCGGCCCTGCAGGGAGCCCAGCGAGAGGTTTGCTGGCCGTGGGCAGGAGTCGTGGGATCTCTCCGAAGGAGTCAGCGGCGGTCCTCGGCCGAGCAGGACGTCCCAGGTGGGGACCCTGTGAAGGAGGAAATGTCACGGCCTCTATCTTGAGAGCACGATCCATTTCGGTCGGACTGTGGACTTTGAGCTCTTTGCCCAGTACCTATGGGAATGGCATACCAATGGGAACCCAGAGCCCCGAGGAAGGCGCCTCGGGACTTGTACCTAGACTCTCGGTCGCCTCAAAGAATATGCTAAGTATCTCTAACAGAACCAAGTGGTAAACCCCATTATGCTCAGCGGCATATGACCACAGACCGATGGCTAAATGGCCATTGTTTAACTAGGTAGGCTTATGAGGCATGAATCCTTGCTTAACTCCGATGCTGTCCACTTTTACCTTGTCCAGACTAGTTTCAAGGAAGCTGGGAAGGCGGGTTTGGGCTCGTACACTAGGGTACCTAAAGAGTTCACAGAAACCGGTCGGGATCCCTGGCTAAGAGGAGACTCTGCCTTGGGGCTGCCGGTGTAATAATCGGCAATCCACCATCGGCACTGTCCTTCTGAGGGAGTTGTGTCCCGCAGCGCGTGCTTATGACATCTGGACCTGGTGTGACCATCGTCCCGGTCGGGCTTTCAGGTCGCCCTCTCCTCCCCGATGACCTGGACGCCCAGAGTCTTTAGGGGACGCTCCGAGGCCGTGTGCGGAGCCGGTGTGCGACCCTGGAAGCCTGAGGTTCCCCTGTGCTCTGGTTCTCGCAACCGATCTCGTGCTGGGGGCGGGGAACCCCAAGGCGAGGGATCGGGCCTGTTCCACGGGGCTGGAGGACAATGGGACCTCGGTTTTAAGGTTCCGAGGTGGGTCACCTGTGGCCGCTGGTCTGTGGCTGCCCTCGGCCCTGCAGGGAGCCCAGGTTTGCTGGCCGTGGGCAGGAGTCATGGTATCTCTCCGAAGGAGTCAGCGGCGGTCCTCGGCCGAGCAGGACGTCCCAGGTGGGGACCCTGTGAAGGAGGAAATGTCACGGCCTCTATCTTGAGAGCACGATCCATTTCGGTCGGACTGTGGACTTTGAGCTCTTTGCCCAGTACCTATGGGAACGGCATACCAATGGAAACCCAGAGCTCCGAAGAAAGAGCCTCGGGACTTGTACCTAGACTCTCGGTCGCCTCAAAGAATATGCTAAGTATCTCTAACAGAACCAAGTGGTAAACCCCATTATCCTCAGCGGGATATGACCACAGGCCTATGCCTAAATGGCCATTGTTTAACTATGTAGGCTTATGAGGCATGAATCCTGGCTTAACTCTGATGCTGTACCCTTTTACCTTGTCCAGACTAGTTTCCAGAAAGCTAGGGAGGCGGGTTTGGGCTCGTACACTAGGGTACCTAAAGAGTTCACAGAAACTGGTCGGGATCCCTGGCTAAGAGGAGTCTCTGCCTTGGGGCTGCCGGTGTAATAATCGGCAATCCACCATCGGCACTGTCCTTCTGAGGGAGTTGTGTCCCGCAGCGCGTGTTTACGACACCTGGACCTTGTGTAGGGCTCTGGTCCGAGGTGGACCATCGTCCCAGTCGGGCTTTCAGGTCGTCCTCTCCTCCCCGATGACCTGGAGGCCCAGAGTCTTTAGGGGACGCTCCGAGGCCGTGTGCGGAGCCGGTGTGCGACCCCGGAAGCCTGAGGTTCCCCTCTGCTCTGGTTCTCGCAACCGATCTCGTGCTGGGGGCGGGGAACCCCAAGGCGAGGGATCGGGCCTGTTCCACGGGGCTGGAGGCCAACGGGACCTCGGTTTTAAGGTTCCGAGGTGGGTCACCTGTGGCCGCTGGTCTGTGGCTGCCCTCGGCCCTGCAGGGAGCCCAGCGAGAGGTTTGCTGGCCGTGGGCAGGAGTCGTGGGATCTCTCCGAAGGAGTCAGCGGCGGTCCTCGGCCGAGCAGGACGTCCCAGGTGGGGACCCTGTGAAGGAGGAAATGTCACGGCCTCTATCTTGAGAGCACGATCCATTTCGGTCGGACTGTGGACTTTGAGCTCTTTGCCCAGTATCTATGGGAATGGCATACCAATGGGAACCCAGAGCCCCGAGGAAGGAGCCCGGGACTTGTACCTAGACTCTCGGTCGCCTCAAAGAATATGCTAAGTATCTCTAACAGAACCAAGTGGTACACCCCATTATGCTCAGCGGGATATGACCACAGGCCTATGGCTAAATGGCCATTGTTTAACTATGTAGGCTCATGAGGCATGAATCCTGGCTTAACTCCGATGCTGTCCACTTTTACCTTGTCCAGACTAGTTTCAAGGAAGCTGGGGAGGCGGGTTTGGGCTCGTACACTAGGGTACCTAAAGAGTTCACAGAAACTGGTCGGGATCCCTGGCTAAGAGGAGACTCTGCCTTGGGGCTGCCGGTGTAATAATCGGCAATCCACCATCGGCACTGTCCTTCTGAGGGAGTTGTGTCCCGGAGCCCGTGTTTACGACACCTGGACCTCGTGTAGGGCTCTGGTCCGAGGTGGACCATCGTCCCAGTCGGGCTTTCAGGTCGCCCTCTCCTCCCCGATGACCTGGAGGCCCAGAGTCTTTAGGGGACGCTCCGAGGCCGTGTGCGGAGCCGGTGTGCGACCCCGGAAGCCTGAGGTTCCCCTCTGCTCTGGTTCTCGCAACCGATCTCGTGCTGGGGGCGGGGAAGCCCAAGGCGAGGGATCGGGCCTGTTCCTCGGGGCTGGAGACCAACGGGACCTCGGTTTTAAGGTTCCGAGGTGGGTCACCTGTGGCCGCTGGTCTGTGGCTGCCCTCGGCCCTGCAGGGAGCCCAGCGAGAGGTTTGCTGGCCGTGGGCAGGAGTCGTGGGATCTCTCCGAAGGAGTCAGCGGCGGTCCTCGGCCGAGCAGGACGTCCCAGGTGGGGACCCTGTGAAGGAGGAAATGTCACGGCCTCTATCTTGAGAGCACGATCCATTTCGGTCGGACTGTGGACTTTGAGCTCTTTGCCCAGTATCTATGGGAATGGCATACCAATGGGAACCCAGAGCCCATGAGGAAGGAGCCTCGGGACTTGTACCTAGGACTCTCGGTCGCCTCAAAGAATATGCTAAGTATCTCTAACAGAAGCCAAGTGGTAAACCCCATTATGCCTCAGCGGGATATGACCACAGGCCTATGGCTAAATGGCCATTGTTTAACTAGGTAGGCTTATGAGGCATGAATCCTGGCTTAACTCTGATGCTGTACCCTTTTACCTTGTCCAGACTAGTTTCCAGAAAGCTAGGGAGGCGGGTTTGGGCTCGTACACTAGGGTACCTAAAGAGTTCACAGAAACTGGTCGGGATCCCTGGCTAAGAGGAGACTCTGCCTTGGGGCTGCCGGTGTAATAATCGGCAATCCACCATCCGCACTGTCCTTCTGAGGGAGTTGTGTCCCGGCAGCGCGTGTTTACGACACCTGGACCTCGTGTAGGGCTCTGGTCCGAGGTGGACCATCGTCCCAGTCGGGCTTTCAGGTCGCCCTCTCCTCCCCGATGACCTGGAGGCCCAGAGTCTTTAGGGGACGCTCCGAGGCCGTGTGCGGAGCCGGTGTGCGACCCCGGAAGCCTGAGGTTCCCCTCTGCTCTGGTTCTCGCAACCGATCTCGTGCTGGGGGCGGGGAACCCCAAGGCGAGGGATCGGGCCTGTTCCACGGGGCTGGAGGCCAACGGGACCTCGGTTTTAAGGTTCCGAGGTGGGTCACCTGTGGCCGCTGGTCTGTGGCTGCCCTCGGCCCTGCAGGGAGCCCAGCGAGAGGTTTGCTGGCCGTGGGCAGGAGTCGTGGGATCTCTCCGAAGGAGTCAGCGGCGGTCCTCGGCCGAGCAGGACGTCCCAGGTGGGGACCCTGTGAAGGAGGAAATGTCACGGCCTCTATCTTGAGAGCACGATCCATTTCGGTCGGACTGTGGACTTTGAGCTCTTTGCCCAGTATCCTATGGGAATGGCATACCAATGGGAACCCAGAGCCCGAGGAAGGAGCCTCGGGACTTGTACCTAGACTCTCGGTCGCCTCAAAGAATATGCTAAGTATCTCTAACAGAACCAAGTGGTAAACCCCATTATGCTCAGCGGGATATGACCACAGGCCTATGGCTAAATGGCCATTGTTTAACTAGGTAGGCTTATGAGGCATGAATCCTGGCTTAACTCCGATGCTGTCCACTTTTACCTTGTCCAGACTAGTTTCAAGGAAGCTGGGGAGGCGGGTTTGGGCTCGTACACTAGGGTACCTAAAGAGTTCACAGAAACTGGTCGGGATCCCTGGCTAAGAGGAGACTCTGCCTTGGGGCTGCCGGTGTAATAATCGGCAATCCACCATCGGCACTGTCCTTCTGAGGGAGTTGTGTCCCGGAGCGCGTGTTTACGACACCTGGACCTCGTGTAGGGCTCTGGTCCGAGGTGGACCATCGTCCCAGTCGGGCTTTCAGGTCGCCCTCTCCTCCCCGATGACCTGGAGGCCCAGAGTCTTTAGGGGACGCTCCGAGGCCGTGTGCGGAGCCGGTGTGCGACCCCGGAAGCCTGAGGTTCCCCTCTGCTCTGGTTCTCGCAACCGATCTCGTGCTGGGGGCGGGGAACCCCAAGGCGAGGGATCGGGCCTGTTCCTCGGGGCTGGAGACCAACGGGACCTCGGTTTTAAGGTTCCGAGGTGGGTCACCTGTGGCCGCTGGTCTGTGGCTGCCCTCGGCCCTGCAGGGAGCCCAGCGAGAGGTTTGCTGGCCGTGGGCAGGAGTCGTGGGATCTCTCCGAAGGAGTCAGCGGCGGTCCTCGGCCGAGCAGGACGTCCCAGGTGGGGACCCTGTGAAGGAGGAAATGTCACGGCCTCTATCTTGAGAGCACGATCCATTTCGGTCGGACTGTGGACTTTGAGCTCTTTGCCCAGTATCTATGGGAATGGCATACCAATGGGAACCCAGAGCCCCGAGGAAGGAGCCCGGGACTTGTACCTAGACTCTCGGTCGCCTCAAAGAATATGCTAAGTATCTCTAACAGAACCAAGTGGTAAACCCCATTATGCTCAGCGGGATATGACCACCGGCCTATGGCTAAATGGCCATTGTTTAACTAGGTAGGCTTATGAGGCATGAATCCTGGCTTAACTCCGATGCTGTCCACTTTTACCTTGTCCAGACTAGTTTCCAAGGAAGCTAGGGGAGGCGGGTTTGGGCTCGTACACTAGGGTACCTAAAGAGTTCACAGAAACTGGTCGGGATCCCTGGCTAAGAGGAGACTCTGCCTTGGGGCTGCCGGTGTAATAATCGGCAATCCACCATCGGCACTGTCCTTCTGAGGGAGTTGTGTCCCGCAGCGCGTGCTTTACGACACCTGGACCTCGTGTAGGGCTCTGGTCCGAGGTGGACCATCGTCCCAGGTCGGGCTTTCAGGTCGCCCTCTCCTCCCCGATGACCTGGAGGCCCAGAGTCTTTAGGGGACGCTCCGAGGCCGTGTGCGGAGCCGGTGTGCGACCCCGGAAGCCTGAGGTTCCCCTGCTGCTCTGGTTCTCGCAACCGATCTCGTGCTGGGGGCGGGGAACCCCAAGGCGAGGGATCGGGCCTGTTCCATCGGGGCTGGAGGACCAACGGGACCTCGGTTTTAAGGTTCCGAGGTGGGTCACCTGTGGCCGCTGGTCTGTGGCTGCCCTCGGCCCTGCAGGGAGCCCAGCGAGAGGTTTGCTGGCCGTGGGCAGGAGTCGTGGGATCTCTCCGAAGGAGTCAGCGGCGGTCCTCGGCCGAGCAGGACGTCCCAGGTGGGGACCCTGTGAAGGAGGAAATGTCACGGCCTCTATCTTGAGAGCACGATCCATTTCGGTCGGACTGTGGACTTTGAGCTCTTTGCCCAGTACCTATGGGAACGGCATACCAATGGGAAACCCAGAGCCCCGAGGAAGAGCCTCGGGACTTGTACCTAGACTCTCGGTCGCCTCAAAGAATATGCTAAGTATCTCTAACAGAACCAAGTGGTAAACCCCATTATGCCTCAGCGGGATATGACCACAGGACCTATGGCTAAATGGCCATTGTTTAACTAGGTAGGCTTATGAGGCATGAATCCTTGCTTAACTCCGATGCTGTCCACTTTTACCTTGTCCAGACTAGTTTCAAGGAAGCTGGGGAGGCGGGTTTGGGCTCGTACACTAGGGTACCTAAAGAGTTCACAGAAACCGGTCGGGATCCCTGGCTAAGAGGAGACTCTGCCTTGGGGCTGCCGGTGTAATAATCGGCAATCCACCATCGGCACTGTCCTTCTGAGGGAGTTGTGTCCCGCAGCGCGTGCTTATGACATCTGGACCTGGTGTGACCATCGTCCCGGTCGGGCTTTCAGGTCGCCCTCTCCTCCCCGATGACCTGGAGGCCCAGAGTCTTTAGGGGACGCTCCGAGGCCGTGTGCGGAGCCGGTGTGCGACCCCGGAAGCCTGAGGTTCCCCTGTGCTCTGGTTCTCGCAACCGATCTCGTGCTGGGGGCGGGGAACCCCAAGGCGAGGGATCGGGCCTGTTCCACGGGGCTGGAGGACCAACTGGGACCTCGGTTTTAAGGTTCCGAGGTGGGTCACCTGTGGCCGCTGGTCTGTGGCTGCCCTCGGCCCTGCAGGGAGCCCAGCGAGAGGTTTGCTGGCCGTGGGCAGGAGTCATGGGATCTCTCCGAAGGAGTCAGCGGCGGTCCTCGGCCGAGCAGGACGTCCCAGGTGGGGACCCTGTGAAGGAGGAAATGTCACGGCCTCTATCTTGAGAGCACGATCCATTTCGGTCGGACTGTGGACTTTGAGCTCTTTGCCCAGTACCTATGGGAACGGCATACCAATGGAAACCCAGAGCTCCGAAGAAAGAGCCTCGGGACTTGTACCTAGACTCTCGGTCGCCTCAAAGAATATGCTAAGTATCTCTAACAGAACCAAGTGGTAAACCCCATTATCCTCAGCGGGATATGACCACAGGCCTATGGCTAAATGGCCATTGTTTAACTATGGTAGGCTTATGAGGCATGAATCCTGGCTTAACTCTGATGCTGTACCCTTTTACCTTGTCCAGACTAGTTTCCAGAAAGCTAGGGAGGCGGGTTTGGGCTCGTACACTAGGGTACCTAAAGAGTTCACAGAAACTGGTCGGGATCCCTGGCTAAGAGGAGTCTCTGCCTTGGGGCTGCCGGTGTAATAATCGGCAATCCACCATCGGCACTGTCCTTCTGAGGGAGTTGTGTCCCGGAGCGCGTGTTTACGACACCTGGACCTTGTGTAGGGCTCTGGTCCGAGGTGGACCATCGTCCCAGTCGGGCTTTCAGGTCGCCCTCTCCTCCCCGATGACCTGGAGGCCCAGAGTCTTTAGGGGACGCTCCGAGGCCGTGTGCGGAGCCGGTGTGCGACCCCGGAATCCTGAGGCTCCCCTCTGCTCTGGTTCTCGCAACCGATCTCGTGCTGGGGGCGGGGAACCCCAAGGCGAGGGATCGGGCCTGTTCCTCGGGGCTGGAGACCAACGGGACCTCGGTTTTAAGGTTCCGAGGTGGGTCACCTGTGGCCGCTGGTCTGTGGCTGCCCTCGGCCCTGCAGGGAGCCCAGCGAGAGGTTTGCTGGCCGTGGGCAGGAGTCGTGGGATCTCTCCGAAGGAGTCAGCGGCGGTCCTCGGCCGAGCAGGACGTCCCAGGTGGGGACCCTGTGAAGGAGGAAATGTCACGGCCTCTATCTTGAGAGCACGATCCATTTCGGTCGGACTGTGGACTTTGAGCTCTTTGCCCAGTACCTATGGGAACGGCATACCAATGGGAACCCAGAGCCCCGAGGAAGGCGCCTCGGGACTTGTACCTAGACTCTCGGTCGCCTCAAAGAATATGCTAAGTATCTCTAACAGAACCAAGTGGTAAACCCCATTATGCTCAGCGGCATATGACCACAGGCCTATGGCTAAATGGCCATTGTTTAACTAGGTAGGCTTATGAGGCATGAATCCTGGCTTAACTCCGATGCTGTCCACTTTTACCTCGTCCAGACTAGTTTCCAAGGAAGCTAGGGAGGCGGGTTTGGGCTCGTACACTAGGGTACCTAAAGAGTTCACAGAAACTGGTCGGGATCCCTGGCTAAGAGGAGTCTCTGCCTTGGGGCTGCCGGTGTAATAATCGGCAATCCACCATCGGCACTGTCCTTCTGAGGGAGTTGTGTCCCGGAGCGCGTGCTTACGACACCTGGACCTCGTGTAGGGCTCTGGTCCGAGGTGGACCATCGTCCCGGTCGGGCTTTCAGGTCGCCCTCTCCTCCCCGATGACCTGGAGGCCCAGAGTCTTTAGGGGACGCTCCGAGGCCGTGTGCGGAGCCGGTGTGCGACCCCGGAAGCCTGAGGTTCCCCTGCTGCTCTGGTTCTCGCAACCGATCTCGTGCTGGGGGCGGGGAACCCCAAGGCGAGGGATCGGGCCTGTTCCACGGGGCTGGAGGCCAACGGGACCTCGGTTTTAAGGTTCCGAGGTGGGTCACCTGTGGCCGCTGGTCTGTGGCTGCCCTCGGCCCTGCAGGGAGCCCAGCGAGAGGTTTGCTGGCCGTGGGCAGGAGTCGTGGGATCTCTCCGAAGGAGTCAGCGGCGGTCCTCGGCCGAGCAGGACGTCCCAGGTGGGGACCCTGTGAAGGAGGAAATGTCACGGCCTCTATCTTGAGAGCACGATCCATTTCGGTCGGACTGTGGACTTTGAGCTCTTTGCCCAGTACCTATGGGAACGGCATACCAATGGGAACCCCGAGCCATGAGGAAGGAGCCTCGGGACTTGTACCTAGGCTCTCGGTCGGCTCAAAGAATATGCTAAGTATCTCTAACAGAGCCAAGTGGTAAACCCCATTATCCTCAGCGGGATATGACCACAGGCCTATGGCTAAATGGCCATTGTTTAACTAGGTAGGCTTATGAGGCATGAATCCTTGCTTAACTCTGATGCTGTACCACTTTTACCTTGTCCAGACTAGTTTCCAGGAAAGCTAGGGGAGGCGGGTTTGGGCTCGTACACTAGGGTACCTAAAGAGTTCACAGAAACTGGTCGGGATCCCTGGCTAAGAGGAGTCTCTGCCTTGGGGCTGCCGGTGTAATAATCGGCAATCCACCATCGGCACTGTCCTTCTGAGGGAGTTGTGTCCCGGAGCGCGTGTTTACGACACCTGGACCTTGTGTAGGGCTCTGGTCCGAGGTGGACCATCGTCCCAGTCGGGCTTTCAGGTCGCCCTCTCCTCCCCGATGACCTGGAGGCCCAGAGTCTTTAGGGGATGCTCCGAGGCCGTGTGCGGAGCCGGTGTGCGACCCCGGAAGCCTGAGGTTCCCCTGCTGCTCTGGTTCTCGCAACCGATCTCGTGCTGGGGGCGGGGAACCCCAAGGCGAGGGATCGGGCCTGTTCCACGGGGCTGGAGGCCAACGGGACCTCGGTTTTAAGGTTCCGAGGTGGGTCACCTGTGGCCGCTGGTCTGTGGCTGCCCTCGGCCCTGCAGGGAGCCCAGCGAGAGGTTTGCTGGCCGTGGGCAGGAGTCGTGGGATCTCTCCGAAGGAGTCAGCGGCGGTCCTCGGCCGAGCAGGACGTCCCAGGTGGGGACCCTGTGAAGGAGGAAATGTCACGGCCTCTATCTTGAGAGCACGATCCATTTCGGTCGGACTGTGGACTTTGAGCTCTTTGCCCAGTACCTATGGGAACGGCATACCAATGGGAAACCCAGAGCCCCGAGGAATGGCGCCTCGCGACTTGTACCTAGACTCTCGGTCGCCTCAAAGAATATGCTAAGTATCTCTAACAGAACCAAGTGGTAAACCCCATTATGCTCAGCGGGATATGACCACAGGCCTATGGCTAAATGGCCATTGTTTAACTATGTAGGCTTATGAGGCATGAATCCTGGCTTAACTCTGATGCTGTACCCTTTTACCTTGTCCAGACTAGTTTCCAGAAAGCTAGGGAGGCGGGTTTGGGCTCGTACACTAGGGTACCTAAAGAGTTCACAGAAACTGGATCGGGATCCCTGGCTAAGAGGAGACTCTGCCTTGGGGCTGCCGGTGTAATAATCGGCAATCCACCATCGGCACTGTCCTTCTGAGGGAGTTGTGTCCCGCAGCGCGTGCTTATGACATCTGGACCTGGTGTGACCATCGTCCCGGTCGGGCTTTCAGGTCGCCCTCTCCTCCCCGATGACCTGGAGGCCCAGAGTCTTTAGGGGACGCTCCGAGGCCGTGTGCGGAGCCGGTGTGCGACCCCGGAAGCCTGAGGTTCCCCTGTGCTCTGGTTCTCGCAACCGATCTCGTGCTGGGGGCGGGGAACCCCAAGGCGAGGGATCGGGCCTGTTCCACGGGGCTGGAGGACCAAATGGGACCTCGGTTTTAAGGTTCCTAGCTGGGTCACCTGTGGCCGCTGGTCTGTGGCTGCCCTCGGCCCTGCAGGGAGCCCAGCGAGAGGTTTGCTGGCCGTGGGCAGGAGTCGTGGGATCTCTCCGAAGGAGTCAGCGGCGGTCCTCGGCCGAGCAGGACGTCCCAGGTGGGGACCCTGTGAAGGAGGAAATGTCACGGCCTCTATCTTGAGAGCACGATCCATTTCGGTCGGACTGTGGACTTTGAGCTCTTTGCCCAGTACCTATCGGAACGGCATACCAATGGAAACCCAGAGCCCCGAAGAAGGAGCCTCGGGATTTGTACCTAGACTCTCGGTCACCTGAAAAATATGCTAAGTATCTCTAACAGAACCAAGTGGTAAACCCCATTATGCTCAACGGGATATGACCACAGGCCTATGGCTAAATGGCCATTGTTTAACTAGGTAGGCTTATGAGGCATGAATCCTGGCTTAACTCCAATGCTGTCTCCCTGTTTCCTTGTCCAGACTAGTTTCAGGGAAGCTAGGGAGGCGGGTTTGGGCTCATACACTAGGGCATCTAAGGAGTTCAGAAAAACTGGTCGGATCCTTGGCTAAGAGGAGACTCTGCCTTGGGGCTGCCGGTGTAATAATCGGCAATCCACCATCGGCACTGTCCTTCTGAGGGAGTTGTTTCCCGCAGCGCATGGTTAGGACACCTGGACCTCGTGTAGGACGCTGTTCCGAGGTGTTCGATTGTCCCCGGCGATCTGGAGGCCCAGATTCTTTCGGAAGCGCTCTGCGTCCGTGTGTGGAGCCGGTGTTCAACCCCTGAGACCTGAGGGTCCCTGTTGTCCGGTTTTGGGCGCCGGATCTCGGGGTGCAGGAGGGCAACACAAAAGAGAGTACTCGGGCCAGTTCCCTCCATGGGAGCGGATGCGCTGGGCGCCGCGTTCGCGTGCGGGGACTGGAGAGCCCACAGAAAGGTCCCCAGTCAGACCCCAGAATATACGTCTTCTGTAGGGTATGGGCCAGAGGCCCGGGGCAGGAGGAATGGGCGCTGGTCGCCAGATGGGCGGCCGAAGAGGCTGAGAGCAGGAGAACAAGCAGCGGCAGCAGCCGCGGTAACACAGCCATTGCTACCCTGTGCTCTCTTCTGGGAGACCGCGGCGACGCCGGGCCTTTATAGCGGCCCGTGCGTCACTGGCTTCTCTGTGACGTCACGTGTAACTCCAGCCAGTCGCCAGGCGGCTTTCATCGCTGAGTAGAGCGGACCAGTTGCGGGGAGGTTCTCAGCATCTCCCTCCAATCTGGCCCCGCCCCGCTCCGCCCCCACCCCTGCCCATGGTCCCTGAGGCCCTGGGGGGCGGGGCGGTGCATCTGTGACCCTGTCGGGGGATGGCGCTCCAGCGGTTGCCCTGGTGACCTTAAACCTGCCTGGATCCTGGTGCCCCATTTGGTGTCTCAGCTTCCTATAGCCTCTGGTAGCGGAGGGAGGACAGGCGGTCCGCCAAACAGAGGTGGTGTGCAGGGGGCTGGGCTGCAAGAGACGTAGAGGAATGGAGGAGGTGAGATGCTGGGCAGGGAGCCGGGACTCCCGCCGGAGGGTCCGGGCAAGAGGAATCCGGCGGCCCATCTGATCCGGCGGGTGGGTGTTCCCTAGACGGATCCCAGCACGCCCGTGCAGGTCAGTCTGTGTGCCACTGGCACAGCGAGGCCGAACATACTGAATCCTCGGAATCCGCAGCAGAGAAAGGTTACTTGCTGCACGATGCGAGGAGACGCGAGGCTCCCACCTTAAAAGCCACAAACTCCCCAAAGGTTTCAGCATAGCCCTGTCCTGAGAAAAGGGAGGGAAGGCGTGGTGAGTCTTGCCAACTTCTTGGTGTCAGATTCTTTGTTCTTGAGGTCAGGTCAAGGTCAGATAACAGTGTTCCTGCCGGGAGCCAGTGTGAGGAATCCCGCCCGTGACAAGGTCATGAGGAAGGAAGCTGACATACGCAAGGCGTGCTCAGACTTCAGGGACCTGCTATCTCAAATGGGAGTGTTACTTTTTAGCCCTGATGTAAAGTGACCTCTCAGATGTTGCAGATGGGCTATAATCCATCAAAAGGATTGGGTAAACAACAGACAGGAATAATTGAGCCAATTTGCCCAACTCCTCGCAAGCTACGTGCTGGATTGGGATATCCAAATTTATAATGGAGGCCATTGTTTTTGCTGCCGACCCCATTACATGAAAATCTCAAGATCCGGTGTGGATAGAACAATGGCCTCTGCCTAAAAAAAAAAAAAAAATTACTGACATATTAATTTAAAAAATTCATTCAAGTATACTGATTTATTAAATTGTTTAGTAAAGAGCCATCAAAAATTGTAATTCCATATAACAAAACAACTTGATGCTTTTCAAATGTTTGATGATTTGCAGATTGCTATAGGAAATTATTGTGGTCAAATCTTGCATCATATACCCTCACGTGCTTTGTTAATTCAAAAATTAAAAAAGGAAAAATTAAGTATAGTTTTCCCCCATCAGATTTTACAACGTGCTCTTTCTGTAATAAATCAAATGCTGATTCATCTGGAACAGTAAGATGTAAAACCATTGATGAAGTGGAAAGATCTCCTCACCAGATAACGAAAAGATCCCGACCCAGAATTTACTGCGGGTCGAGGAAGTGTTTATATTTTTTCCACAGGGTGCAGATTCGTCAATTTGGATCCCGGACAGACTGACTCGCCACAAAAGAAAAAGGGAACTTCTCTGCCGCCACCGCCACGGGAAACAGCCGTGCACTGAAAGCCGCAGGCGGGGCCAGCCTGACTGACTGACGGGACCCAGTGCTCCGCCAGCGTCCGTCTGCGAAACTATGGGATAGAGACTTGATGCGGAAAGGAGATGTATGGGAACTGTATACTATTTGCTCAAATTTTCGTGTAGCTTGGCTGCCACGCGCGATGGCAGAAGAGGCAAAACAAACATCAAGATCCCGGCGGGACTGACAGCTGCTGCAGCGCAAACTCCAACCAGAAAATGACTCTACTCACTCTATTTTGGCTTGTCTATCCTCTCCTTATGTTTTTCTTTTCACCAAAGATTCCAGAAAACTTAACGCACCTAATGTAGCGACTTGTGAGCCATGGATGCTTTCATCTTGCTTAACTCCTCAAAATAATGTCTGCTCTTCTGTGGTTTTAAAGATGTCCTGTAACTGTAACCACTTATTGGTATGATAATCATGTTCTTGCTGTGTTACAACAACTGTATGGCGGCAATCATTGACTCAACAAGCGTAAATGCCCAATATGTTAAAAAATCAAGTTTTAGGTGTTTTGGAACAGCTCAGATATTGGTTTAGACTTAGGGAAACTGCATAATCAGATTCAGACCTTGGAACACTCCCGATTAGATTTTACCACCGCAGGAGAAGCCAATGACTTTCTCCACACTTTCTCTAACTTCATTTCTGAAAAGACTGTTCTGTCTACTCTTTATAATCTTGCTCCTCATAATCATACTTCCCTGTATTGTCTAGATTCTTCGGCAGAGCATTCGGAATCTCGAGACCGAACTGCACCTGATTTTAAACATAAATAATTAATTATTTAAAATTAAAAAGGGTGAGATGCCGGGAGCCAGTGTGAGGAATCCCGCCCGTGACAAGGTCCTGAGGAAGGAAGCTGACATACGCAAGGCGTGCTCAGACTTCAGGGGCCCCTCTGGAAATTCCTAAGCATGTACCCCAACAAAAATCTGCCGGCTTTTGTGCTCTGCTTTTCCACTCTTCTGACATTTTCTGGAAAAGTCAATTCAGGGCTTTAGTCTTCTGCATTTGAAAGAGTGTTTCAATCCAAAAACCCCTCCGATGGCTTTCTAGCCTGCCTGCAGAACTCGTACAGCTGCGCGTGTGATTGTTTGAGGCCTCCTGACCGCAGGAGGCACAGGAAGCTTAAAACATCCTAGGAATGTAGGGGCTTCCGAGGAGTCAAAATCTTTAGAATAGGACTGATTAAAAGTTTCATTTGTTGAGTCAATGCTTGCTGCCAAATTTTCGTATCCTTTATTTTTAGATACAGTTGGTATATAGAAAAACGAGTAGTAGACCTGGTATTAGCAACATTAGATCTTTGAGTTAAGTACCTTCTTTGTTATAACCCACTGCACCTTTGTTCTATAGAGATGTAACTTTAATGCTTTAAGGAGATGCAGATTAAAGAAAAACACTTCAGGGGAAACAAAATTAACATTCATTAAGGAAGAGAGCCAAAAAGTGTTAACAAGCCTCTTGGCCAGAAGATAATGTAAATCACCTGAGACCTTCTATATACAAAATGATGTACAGAAAGAGTCTGGGCTGCGAACGCTACATAATTTTGTGTTATCCATTGATCTCCATGTTTTATCAAAAGTATAAAAGGCCTTCTGAACAATAAAGGATGGGGCCAGGGGCCAGTTTCTCGGACCAGTTTCTCGGACCAGTTTATCGAACTAGTCTCTCGGCCTGGTTTCTTGGGACTCTGGCTCCCCCCGTGTCTTTCTCTCTCTTTCTTCTTCTCTCCATTTCCTTCTCTCTGCTCTTTACTTTAACTTCAGGCTGAATCTCCACCTGGGGCACGGAGGCTCGCCAGGTCTACTTACTTGCCCTGGCTGTTAAGACCCGCACGAAAGGGAGCTTAAGGCGAGGCACCCTTAGATATTCAAGCGGGCGCCGGTGGCCCAACGTAGATGGTGCAGATTCCTTGTCTGGAATTTTATTGGTCTTCCACGTAATCCAAGTTATTCAGCCCTCTTCCTCCACTTAATCTTCCTACTACGCTACAGTTTCTTAATCTAATCTTATATTAATAAATGAACAAGTCTTTCCACGCCAACGCCGTCCACCCTTCGAATTCCCTGGATCCACCGGGGCTGGACCCCGGCATCTTCCTGTAAATGTCTCCTGAATGAATACCATTTTCTGTTCTGACGAGAAAAGACAAGGCCCAGCTTGCCCCCTCCAAGGCCCAGGTCCTGGCTAAGGGCTGGGGGGGGTGGGGGTGCGCTCCCTGCTCGGCCAGTCTCACTGCCCAGGAGTCTTCTCCAGCACCCAGTCTGGGTCCTCCCACGAGCACCCAGGCCGGGCTGAGGAGGCAGGTCTCGGCTGGTGGTGCCCTTGGAGCCAGGCCCCCGGACCCTGTGCACTGTCCTCTCTGAGGCAGCTGGGCGCCCAGGACCCAGCTGGTCGCCGGTCTCCTCAGGGCCTCCAAGCAGCAGGGGCGCAGGCTCCTGGCAAACTGCAGCTGCCCTTAGGTCCCAGCGTGGGGACTGGGAGCCCTTCACTGTGGCCTCTCGGCCTGGGCCCGGCCAGCGGGCAGCACTGGCGAGGGCTGTGGAGCCCAGCAGGACAGAGCCCTGGCCGGTCCCCCACCCCCATCCACTGGCGAGCGCCAGGTGAGCAGGAGGGCTCCGGGGTGAAGGCTGGGGTCCGCCTCTTACCTCCCTCTCTGCCTGACTACCACCACAAGTGTCCGTGAAGGTGTGGACAAGACGGAGCCTGCTCACTTGCCAGCGGGCCGGGCCGCTGCTCTGGAAGCCAGACTGGCAGGCTGCTCACCACGTCACACCGGAACCAGCAATCGCTCCCGGCGGAAACCCCCAAGAGCCTCCCAGAGAACCCAATTCAGTGTGGTCTGTCCCGCTTTACCGTGGGAAGCCAGTCCTGGAGGGTGGCCGGGGCCGGGCCTGGGGGCTACCAGACCGCCCAGTCCCGCTCGGAAAGACGGGTCCTGGTGCACAGCTGGCGGGACCACAGTCAGCGTGTCAGGACGTTTGGCTGTTGCTGCCGAGATCGTCCACAGCCACGCCTCATCAGTTCTGGAGCATGGATGGAAGCCACGTGCCCACAGGCTCTGTGCCCATGACAGAGAACCCTGGCCGGGGGAGAGGCCTCGAGCCGCGGGGCCACCACGCTCAGCCCCCACGCAGACGCCTGGCCAGGCTGCGGCTTCCCCGGGCTCCAAGCACCTCCCTTCCCAGGACTGGAGTCTGGGCTGAGTGGACAGCCGGGTGGCGGCCCCCACCCTGAACCTCCACATCCTTCTTCCTGGGACTGCCTTGGGCCCCGCCCCAGGGTGCGCTGAGCGCGGGCCATCCGAGCCGCGGACCCCCCCCCCGGAGTTCTGTCCCCACGAGCCCAGGGCAGCCGGCGCCCCGACCTGTCTCCAGCCTGGCCTTGCCCACCCCCCCCACCACATTTGCTCCCCGGAGGTCTGCGTGAGCCTGGCACCTGCTGCCACAGTGTCGAGGTCCAAACCCAAGTTCTGCCACCGACTGGCTGGGATGCCTGTGCCAGAAAGGGTCTCCGTTGGAACCCCCGGGTGGGGCTCCCCTCTGCTGCTTTCCCTCCCGTCAGAGTGGCACCCGGCACTGGCCGTGAGCCCGGGGATCTGCAGTTCCGAGCCGGCTGGCTGCAGGGCGAGGACACGTGTGGGCTGGAGCAGCCCTTGACCCGGCCCAACCATCACAGGACAATGTCTTACACAGAAAACTGTTTATTCAGGCCAGCTCCTTCCCGGGGTTGGGGGGACACAGACAACCTGTCCTGGGGCACAGGCTTCCAGGAGGCCCCGGAAGTTGAGGAAGAAGCCCTTCAGTTCTCGGACCCATGCCTCCTGCTGCCCCAGGTGTTCGGCTTCTTTTTTAAGAGACTCCACCTCCTCCTCCAGCTGGGAGAACCTGTCCCTGAGTAGCTCCAGCTCATCCCAGGAACCATGTGTGCCTGTGGGCGGGGGCTCTCCTGGGACACGGCCTCGGGTGCCCTGCTCACCTTCAGATATTCCTCCAGAGAGGCTTATCATCCTCTCCTGCTGGAGGGCAGGGTGTCCCTCTCGCCCTCTGGAGACAACTATCAACAACACATAAAAAACGAAGAGCCTGCTTAAACTGGTCCCAGGCCAGCGGTCTCCAGGCCTGGGGCCCATCAGCGCCTCGGCACTGAGACACACCAGGTGGACCACACCCTGCACAGGCCCAAGCGCTGGCCAGGAGACGCTGGCGTTTCCGACTCTGTCTCCCACGGATGCAGCCGCCACCCAAGCCTACAAAAACAGCCTCCAGGCCAGACCTGGCGGTGGTAGGCCGAGGTACGCCGGGAACCGGGGTCTCGGGGTGGTCCCACCCAGGTGAGGACGCCCTGCTCCTCTGGATGGAGGTGGCCTTCCCATCCCCATTTCCTGGCCTCCCGCCAGGCTCATGATCATCCAAGTCGGTTTGGGGTTGCCCTCTGTTCTGCAGCGAGCTGGAGGCCCGGAGTCTTTTGAGGGCGCTCTGCGGCCGGGTGCGGAGCCAGTGTGCGACCCCGGAGGCCTGAGGGTCCCCTGTGTCCGGTTCTCGGCGCCCGATCTCGGGCTGCGGGAGGGAAGACAAAGCACAGGAGTCGTGCCAGCTCTGTTGACTGGAGCGGGTCGCCGGGCGCCCCGTGCCGGTGCGGGGACTGGAGAGCCCACAGAGGCCGTACAGTGGACCGCATCGTGAAGGTCGACTCAACGGTATGGGCCAGAGGCCCGGGGCAGGAGGAATAGGTCCCAGCGTGGGGACTGGGGAGCCCTTCACTGCGGCCTCTCGGCCTGAGCCCAGCCAGCGGGCAGCACCTGAGAGGGCTGTGGCGCCCAGCAGGACAGAGCCCTGGCCGGTCCCCCCACCCCCATCCACTGGCCTGAGGCCGGGTGAGCCGGAGGGCTCCGGGGTGAAGGCTGGGGTCCGCCTCTTTCCTCCCTCTCTGCTTGACTACCACCACGCCCCTGGTGGTGGCCTAACCAGCGTTTAACCACCACCCTTCTCAGTAGTGGCTGCCTGGTGACTGCTGCCTGGTGACCACAGGAGCTGTACTGGCCGCTGCGCCCGTGCCTGACCCCCCACACGCTTGTCCTCCTCGGCCGCGCACTCGTCCTTGGAGATGTCAGCCCCGCTCGCTGGCACCGCGACCCTCCTGTCTGTATTTCCCGCCAGACAGTCTGTCTCCTACTGAGCTTCTGGCGCTCGAGCGTCTCGCCTCTCGTTGCAAACCCTGCTGCTATCTGCCCAGCAGCTGGTTCTTCTCTGCCGAATACAGTAAACAGTAATACGAGAGGAGCGCTGTCCTGGCCTCCTGATGAAGTGGGCTCACCGAAAGGAGGCCCATGCCCGGGGCTGAATCTTGACTGGAGGAAAGCAGGCATGGCCCGCTCTTTCCTCTGCTGGAATGGTGGGGGTGGGGAGAACCCAGGACCCAGCTCTGCCCAGTGGAGCTGAGAGGAGCCCTGTTTGGGAGGCAGGTGGCATTTGGGAAAGTTTCACATCTCCTTTAAGGAAGGTGGGGGCGGGGGGGGGGGCGGTGGAAATCCATCGTCACTGTCTTCCTTCAATCCGGGAGGGGGAGTGTGATGGGAGCAGATGTAGCAGTCACAGCGAGGCCGAGACGAAAGCGCTAAGGAGAGTCCCAGAAGGTCTGGCTCTAAGGCCTGCCCTTGCTGACCAAGTAAGCTAATCAGCCCCACAGCCTCCAGACTCGACTCTTGTGGGCAAGATCGTCACCGCCTGCACTGAAGCCATGTTGGGCCAGAAGTTCTGTTATGGGATCCATTTCACTCCTTAATTCAGAATAATTAAGTATCTTATTAAATATTTCTTGTGCTGATTTCACATTCTAACCAGCAAAATCTGACATGCACAGAGACAATGAGGGCCAGTGGAGAGGATGAAGGCGCCAGGAAGAGGCCCCGGAGTGGACAGACTGTGGACAGAGCCTGAGGACACGCAGGCCTGGGGCACCTCGACAGCCCTGCAGTCCACCCCAGTGGGCCGTGCGCAGCCTGCTAGCGGGTGGGAGAGACATTGGGGATGGCTAGGCGGCCTGGAGGTGGTGCTGGGGTGGTGCACCCTGGGAGAGAGACTGGGGAGGGTCACCAGGCGGCCCTGGAGACCAGCCCAAAGGCAGAAGAGGGGCAGCCTCAGGGCCGACCCTTCAGGGCACAGGTGAGGATCTCCTTGGAAATAAGCCCTTTCCAAGTCCACCCTATGGGAAAGAAATGCATACAAGCAAAATGGCTGTCTGGGGAGGCCTTACAAATAGCTGAGAAAAGAAGAGAAGCAAAAAGCAAAGGAGAAAAGGAAAGATACAAGCATCTGAATGCAGAGCAAGGAGCGATAAGAAAGCCTTCCTCAGTGATCAGTGCGAAGAAATCGAGGAAACAACAGAATGGGAAAGACTAGAGACCTCCTCCAGAAAATCAGAGATACCAAGGGAACATTTCATGCAAAGATGGGCTCAATAAAGGACAGAAATGGTATGGGCCTAACAGAAGCAGAAGATATTAAGAAGAGGGGGCAAGAATACACAGAAGATCTGTACAAAAAAGATCTTCACGATCAAGAGAATCACGATGGTGTGATCACTCACCTAGAGCCAGAGATCCTGGAATGTGAAGTCAAGTGGGCCTTAGGAAGCATCACTACGAACAAAGCGAGTGGAGGTGATGGAATTCCAGTGGAGCTCTTTCAAATCCTGAAAGATGATGCTGTGAAAGTGCTGCACTCATTATGCCAGCAAATTTGGAAAACTCAGCAGTGGCCACAGGACCGGAAAAGGTCAGTTTTCATTCCAATCCCAAAGAAAGGCAATGTCAAAGAATGCTCAAACTACCGCACAGTCACACTCATCTCACACGCTAGTAAAGTAATGCTCCAAATTCTCCAAGCCAGGCTTCAGCAGTTCAGGAACCGTGAACTTCCAGATGTTCAAGCTGGTTTTTTTTTTTTTTAGAAAAGGCAGAGGAACCAGAGATCAAATTGCCAACATCCACTGGATCATCGAAAAAGCAAGAGAATTCCAGAAAAACATCCATTTCTGCTTTATTGACTATGCCAAAGCCTTTGACTGTGTGGATCACAATAACCTGTGGAAAATTCTGAAAGAGATGGGAATACCAGACCACCTGACCTGCCTCTTGAGAAACCTGTATGCAGGTCAGGAAGCAACAGTTAGAAATGGACATGGAACAACAGACTGGTTCCAAATAGGAAAAGGAGTACATCAAGGCTGTAAGCCCTGGGGTCCGTGTTCCACTCCGGACGGCAGCAGCTTTCCACAGGACTCAGGTAGAAGGACACGGATGGGCCAGAAATGCCGGATAACCATCTGGAAGGAAAGCGGAAGTTTATCTTAGCAGAACCTAGGAGTTGAGAACGGGAGCAGAGATCGGCAGTGGCCGTGTGAAAGGCCTCCTGGAGGAGCGGGGACGCAGGGGACAGCACTTTCCAGGGACGTCATCTGGATGTGGGCCCTGCTGGGAGCGGCCGGCAGACTCTGGCTCATCCGCCCCTGTCTGCCCACCCGAGGAAGAGACCCTTTCCCAAGCCCCGATGCCCACTGGTGCCCACCCCCCACCCCCAGGCCCGGGGAGCTGGTGGCGTCCCCAGCTCCTGCGTGGTCAGCACCTTCGGTGGCCTTGGTTCCTCGGGTGCTCAGCGCCTCCCAGAAGGCTCAGCTCTCATCTCACTGAACAATCTAAGCTTCAAATGGGGAAGTGAGGGTCTAAGGGCCGGGGAATCTTCATCGACCCTCCCAGCAAGGGTCTGCGGGGGAGACAGCAGCTCTCCCAAGCCTGTGGGAGCGCTTCCGTGCCCGACAGGGTAGGGGCGGGGGAACCCAGGGTCTCCCCCCATTCATTCCCGAGTCACGGCCACAGCCATCCCCAGGCACCGCCACCGCCCGTTTCCTGAGAAGGAGAAGCAACTTCTGTGCCATGAGAAAGCTTCCTCGCCCCTTAGCCCCCCAGCAGACCAACTGCAACGGCACCCAGTGCTGCTGGAGGCCTCTTCCACCCTCCTCCCTTTTGGCCAAACCCTGACCTGCCATCTGGCCCCCTGGTCAGAGGCCCTGTGTCCTCAGCCCACCTGGGCCCCTCAGGATGGACTGTGACGGAAAGAGGAGGCCGCTTTCTGGGAGGGCCAGCCCCGAGGAAGGCTGGGAAGGCAACAGGAGCTGCGTAGAGGGCTCTGCAGGTGGGCGGGTCCCCAGGTGGGCGAGCGAGCGGCTGCAGCGGACGGTGGGGCGGCTCAGAGGGTGTCTGTGCCAGGTGTGGGGGTGAGGGAGAGCGGAGCCTCGGGCAGGAAGGGCCCGAGGAGCGCCAGGCCAGCTGGTGTCTGTGCACCTGCCCCCGGCAGGAGCGGTCTTCCTTCAGGGGGCCGAGGGGAGCAGGTCTGGAGAGGCGGCCAGTACACAGCAGCCGGGGACCCTTGCGGTTGCAGGCATGCCTGGGCCACAAGGGCTGCCATTCTAGGGCCACTCTGCACCCGACTCGACCCCCATGCCCGAAACACCGTGTCAGCAGGAGGAGTTCTGTCTGCACAACCAGAGCAGCGTGGCGTTCCGAAGAATCCATTGCCCACAGAGACCACGCTCTTTTCCGCTCAGCCAGGTTGGTTGGAAGGCGTGGCTGAGGGGCCAGGGTGCCAGCACGAGCACGCAGAGGCGCTTTTCTGGAACCCAGTGCTTGGGGACAAACAGGTGAGAAGGCGAGAAGGGCGAGTCCCAGAGCAGCCGTCTCCAGCAGCGCTGCAGGGCGGGCAGCGCGCGCGCAGGGCCCAGAGGAGCGGGGTCCTCTGGAACTCCAAGCCGCGACCCGCCGGCTAGAGGGGCCGCTGGCTGCGCAGGGGACAGAGGACAGCAGAGCGGAGAGGCGGGGCGGCCCTCAGCCTCGCCTGCTGAGGCCCTGCTGCCCGGCCCTCGAGGCCCTCCGCAGAGGGACGTTCGGCATGCCCCGAGTGCTCCCGGAGCTGCGCTTTCCTGGCCTCCTTCCTGCCCTCGTCGGCACCTGGCATCATGGGGTCTGCTCTCTGCACCCCCAGGCTCTCTCTCTTGTTGCCGGCCACGAGCCCAGCCACTGGAGCGGCCCCAGCATCTGGGAAGCGCTCAGTTCACATTTCTGAATGCGTGGAGTGTGACAGCAATTCCCAGCCAAAGGGCCACTGGAGGTCCAAGTCCCAGCCAAAGGGCCACTGGAGGTCCAAGTCCATCGCCCACAAACGGATGGTAGCCTCACTGGCAGCAGACTTCTCGCACCGCCAAGCAGCAGCTCCAGACGCTGCGGGGAAAGAGCATGCGGCTGGAGTCCTGTGCCCAGCCGAGGGGCCCTTCAGGGCCGGCCAGGAGACGCCAGTTTCCCGCATGCAAGGGTTCCGAACGCTTACGCTCAAGCTCCCTGAAAGAACCGTCGAAGCAAAAAGAAAACCAAGTCTTGGATGCAAGGAGCAACAATGAGCAACTAAATCGCTGATGTTTACGGCTGTGTCTAAGGCACCTTAGTGAGCTGGAGGGCTTTACAAATAAAGTCTTAAACAATTGTCCACGCCTTTAAAGATGATGACTTTGATTTTAATAATGATAATGATTCTACATGATATCAACACAGAAAGGGCACTCGAGCAGAGGTCCTGGGGGCAGCCCCACGTGCACAGAAAGCCCTGTGAGCAGGGCGCCCCCGGAGCGCCCTGCGGCGCTGAGCTGAGGGCACGCGGCCAGCGCACACCCGCAGACTTCTCCACACCTGGCATCTCCACCAGCTCTGACGCACGGGCTCATTGTTATGCTCCCCAAGTGCGGTACCCTGGACTTGTGGAAGCGAGCCCGAGCCCTCCAGCCCACGTGCAGTAAGCCCATCCACGGCCCCAGTCGCAGTGAAGGAGAGTGCAGCGTTTGTCGTCGGGTGCCCAGCACGGAGCCCACCAAGGGGAGTGGGCAGCCTGGGGGTGGGGGCTGCAGGCTGCCTGCTGAGCCTCTGCAGGTTCTCGGATTGGCTGCGGGTGAGGCAACCGGGAGACGTTCCCGGAATCTCAGAGATCAGGTTTCCTGTTCCAAGGGGCCTGGGGTCTGCGGTGCATCTCCTGGTCGGCAGGGTGTGTCACGTCTCCCACTGGGCGGGGCGTTCAGCGTGGGCATGACGGCTCAGAGACAGGGCTCAGGACGCTAGCTGCAGCCTTGGAGGAAGAACCCGAGGTCCTCGGCTTCACGCCCAAACTGCTCTTCTTTTGCCTTGCTGACTGTTTTCGTTTCTGCATCTGTCACTTCAGTTAAATTTGCTCTTTGAAATCCAGGGAAGGCCTAGGAGGCTGAGGCTTGTCTGTAAACAAGAGGCAGGCTGGGGACGTGGCCCCCCCAAGGCCCTGCAGGAGCCTGCTCGGATACGCTAGGGAACCAGCACACCAGTTCAAGATGGTTTTCTCTCAAGATTTTTGAATCAATGAAATGGTACAAAACAACACTTAGCCGTGAGAAAGAGGGGCTTCTGGAGGGCCTTCTGTGGGCCCTGGATCCCGAAGGGCCTGCGGTCCTGCCCGGCAGCAGGCTCCACACCTGCAGCTCCCAGGTCTGTCCGTGTTCTTTAAATCTGCTCAGATAGTGCTGTTCTTAATAAAAAATTATGCAAACTTATGATAGCAACCCAGGAAATCGAGAAGTACCAAACTTCCAAAAGCAGCTGCCAGCTCCTCACCCTCCGTCCACCTCTCACCTCGTGAAGGTCCTTTTGGACGGCACTTCCTGATGTTCAAGCTGGTTTCAGAAAAGGCAGAGGAACCAGAGATCAAATTGCCAACATCCGCTGGATCATGGAAAAAGCAAGAGTGTTCCAGAAAAACATCTATTTCTGCTTTATTGACTATGCCAAAGCCTCTGACTGTGTGGATCACAATAAACTGTGGAAAATTCTGAAAGAGATGGGAATACCAGACCACCAGACCTGCCTCTTGAGAAATCTGTATGCAGGTCAGGAAGCAACACTTAGAAGTGGACATGGAACAACAGACTGGTTCCAAACAGGAAAAGGAGTATGTCAAGGCTGTATACTGTCACCCTGCTTATTTAACTTCTATGCAGAGTACATCAGGAGAAACGCTGGGCTGGAAGAAGCACAAGCTGGAATCAAGATTGCTGGGAGAAACAGCAATCACCTCAGATATGCAGATGACACCACCCTTATGGCAGAAAGTTAAGAGGAGCTAAAAAGCCTCTTGATGAAAGTGAAAGAGGAGAGTGAAAAAGTAGGCATAAAGCTCAACGTTCAGAAAACGAAGATCATGGCATCCGGTCCCATCACTTCATGGCAGATAGATGGGGAAACAGTGGAAACAGTGCCAGCCTTTATTTTTTGGGCTCCAAACTCACTGCAGATGGTGACTGCAGCCATGAAATTAAAAGACGCTTACTCCTTGGAAGGAAAGTTACGACCAACGCAGACAGCATATTGGAAAGCAGAGACATGACTTTGCCCACAAAGGTCCATCTGGTCAAGGCTATGGTTTTCCCAGTGGTCACGTAGGGATGTGAGAGTTGGACTGTGAAGAAGGCTGAAAGCCAAAGAAGTGATGCTTTTGACCGGAGGTCGAGGCCCCCAGCGGCTCCGGGGCAGCCCTTCCTGCCCTCTGGCTTCCAGGTGCCCGGCGGCCTGGGGCGGTCCTGGGCCGGCCCTGGGCCGGCCGCCACGGCCCTGCTCTCCCCGCCTCCCTCGCCAGGGGCTTCTCTGCGCCTGCGTGCGCGTTCCCTTCTGCTCACGAGGCCGTCTGCTGGCGGGGCTCGAGCCCACCTAAGGACCTCGCTCCAACTTGCCATCTGCAGAGACTCCCGCGTCCGCAGCAGGCTGCGCCCGCCAGAGGGCGCAGGGTGGGACATGCCTCTGGGCAGGACCCCGGTGCCTGCGCACCGGTCGTTCTGGGTCTCTCTCGGAGCGAGCTCCCGGTGGGAGCCAGGGCCCTCCGTGCGGCCCGGAGCCCGCCCCCGCCCCGCCCCCGCCCCCCCCCCGCCGGCGGCCCGCGCTCCTTCTCAGTTGCCTGCGCCGGTGCCGCCCCCCCACCCGACGTGGCCGCTCTCTGCCTTTGGTTCTGTGCCTGAGGGTTCGCAGCACAGTCTGCTCCCGATGACTCCCGGGCCCGGAGATCCTGAGCGGATCCAGGCCTGCAGGAGCGCCCTGCGGCCCGGGGGAGAACCGGCTTCCCGCCCCCGGTGGGTCTGGGGGTTCCGGCGGCACCTGTGCTGGGAGAGGAGCTCTGCTCGCTGAGCCGAGGCCCTGGCGACTCGAGTCGGCGGGGCTCTGAGCAGGCCCCGCTTCGGCTGCCACCGCCCAGTTCTCGGCAAACACCCCCTCACGGGGAAGCGCAGTCTTTCCTTCCCTGCGGATGAGCCCTGCTGAAGGAGGTCCAGCTGTTGCTGTGGGGACAGCGCTTGCTCTTCCGCCCTGCAGGCAGGACCGTCCCGAGTCAACTGTCTTCAGGGCCGCAGTGCTGGGGCACTCATACCCCCCAGACTCCTGTCACAGCGGGAGGGGGAGGAAAAGGAGGCCGGAAGGCAGGAGGCAGAGGGGGAGGAGGGTGGCAGGAGGGGACATACTTAGCATGATTTTTGTAAAAAGTGAAAACGGAGTAGCTGTGGTCCAGGTTGCAGGAGGAAATGGCAACCCGCTGCAGTATTCTTGCCTGGAGAATCCCATGGACAGAGGAGCCTGGCGGGCTGCAGCCCACGGGGTCACAAAGGGTCAGACACGACTGAAGCGTCTGAGCACAGCGCGGCCCGGGGTCCAGGCGCCCACAGCGCGGCCCGGGGTCTGGTGTGGGTGTGCTGCAGACACTTCCTGCATCGCTGAGTGCGTGCAGTTCTCTGCACTGCATCAAACTCAAGAACCCCACCAGCCCTTTTCAAAACAACACCCGTGAGCAGCGGCCAGCTGCAACCTTGGGCTTCACAGTCCCCCACCCACACTCACTTAGCTTCTTCCAGCTCCGGCCCGGATCCTGGGGAAGCGTGTTCTGCCAGCAAGCCACGTGCTGTCTCGCTGAGCCCGCAGCTGTAGGCCGCAGCTCACAGTTCCAGTGCTTGGACCTGGGCCGCAAACCCCAAGCAAACTCCGAATAAATGCCTCCTTACGACAACCAGGCCTTCTTTCTTGGGAACCAGAGGGAAGAAACAAGCAACCGTTAGGGCTTTTGGTCCTGGGGGACTGACAGCTCTGGCTCCGTCCTGCCTTCCTTTTGGCACTGGGCTCTTTGCCATGGACATGTGTGACCCTGGGTGGGGTTGAGATTTGATGTCAGGTGATGAAGGAAGTGCATCAGAGAGGCCCCTCCTCCCCTTCGCACCCTGACCCTGGCCCCGGCAGGACCCCATGGTCCACACACTTGTGATCTGTGACGAAAACAACCTATGGGGGTGGGGACGGGACTAGGCAGGAGCACAGTTTTGTGAGCTATTGAGACTGTGCACATTAACTCAGACTAGATTGCTGTAAATTAAGATGCTGCTTGTGACGCACGGAACAGCCAAGAAGATAACAAAAAGCGTATGTCTATGTCCCCTCCTCCCCAGACCGAAACTACCTAAGACAAAGAGAAAGCAAGCAGCAGAGCTGGCGGGAGGAAGTCCTTGTGTATCAGTGATCACACTAAATATAAATGTGCTGAATTCTCTAAGAAAATAGGCCCCCAAAGTGGAAACCGCTCAGATGTCTATCAACTGAGGAAGATAACAAAATGTACGTCTATACAGTAGAATTTTATCCAGCCAAAAAAAGGAGTGATACACTGACGTACGCCACAACACGGATGAGCCGTGAGCACATCCTGCTAAGTGAGGAGAAACAGACGCAAAGAGCTCGGCACTGCAGGACTCCACTCAGACAAGGTATTACACAGGCCACGAAACCACAGAGCCTGGACTCGGTTATTGGGCCATAAAGAAGGCTGAGCACCGAGAAGCTGATGCTTGTGAACTGTGGTGTTGGAGAAGACTCTTTAGAGTGCCTTGGACTGCAAGGAGATCCAACCAGTCCTTCCTAAAGGAGATCAGTCCTGACTATCCACTGGAAGGACTGATGCTGAAGCTGAAGCTCCAATACTTTGGCCACCTCATGCAAAGAGCCAGCTCACTAGAAAAGACTGTGATGCTGGGAAAGATTGAGGGCAGGAGGAGAAGGGGACGACAGAGGATGAGATGGTTGGAGGGCATCAGCAACTCAACAGACATGAGTTTCACCAAGTTCTGGGAGATGGTGAAGGACAGGGCAGCCTGGTGTGCTACAGTCCACGGGGCCCCAGAGTCCACGGAGCCCATGGGGTCAGACGCAATTGAGCGAACAACACCATCACGACTATAAGCAAGTTCACGGAGATACTCACCTGTAGAGCGATCTGAAGTCGTCAGGGTCTGCGAGCTAGGGGAGATGCGGAGAGCCTGCTGCACAGACACAGGGCTCCTCATCAGCTCTGTCCGCTTGCTCAGTCATGTCTGACTCCTGGCGACCCCATGGACTGCAGCACGCCATGCTCCCTCGCCTCTCACCAGCGCCCGGAGCTTGCGCAAAGTCATGTCCACTGAGTCGCAGATGCCATCCAACCACCTCCTCCTGCCTCCAGTCTTTCCCAGCTTCAGGCTCTTTCCTAGTGAGTCAGCTCTTCGCATCAGGTGGCCAAAGCTTTGGAGCTTCAGCTTCAGCATCAGTGCTTCCAATGAATATTCAGGACTGATCTCCTTCAGGATGGACTGGCTGGATCTCCTTGCAGTCCAGGGGACTCTCGCGAGTCTTCTCCAACCACAGCTCAGAAGCATCAGCTTCTCAGACAGACGTGTCTGAGACCAGGGGAAGCACCACAGCTGTGCGGCCCCTTCCCCCACCTGCTGGCTCTCCATCCTCACCCTGTGCTCAGCCCCTGGCTTATGCTAATCAAACTAACAAAAATTAAACACAAAGAAAGAATATTAAAAGCAGCAAGTGAAAAGCAACAAGTAACATACAAGGGAAACCCCATACAATTAACAGCTGATCTTTCAGCAGAAACTCTGCAGGCCAGAGGGGACTGGCAGGATGTGTTTAAATACTGAAAGGGGAAAACCTACAACCAAGATTACTCTAACTTGCAAGGATCTCATTCAAGATTCATGGAGAAATCAAAAGCTTTTCAGACAAGCAAAAGTTAAGAGAATACAGCAGCACCAAACCAGCTTTACAACAAATGTTAAAGGGACTTATATAGTCAGGAGACACAAGAGAAGAAAAAGACCTACAAAAACAAGTGCAAAACCATTAAGAAAGCTGCAATATGAACACATATATTAATAATTACTTTAAATGTAAATGGATTAAATGCTCCAACCAAAATACACAGACTGGCTGAAGATAAAAACAAGACCCAAATATATGCCGTCTACAAGAAACCCACTTTAGACCTAAAGACGCATATAGACCGAAAGTGAGAGGGTGAGAAAATATATTCCATGCAAATGGAAAGCAAAAGAAAGCTGGAGAAGCAATCCTCATATCAGGCAAAATAGACCTTAAAATAAAGACTATTACAAGAGATAAAGAAGGACACTACAAAGTGATCAAGAGATCAATCCAAAAGGAAGACATAACAATTGTAAATATCTATGCACCAGGTCATGGCATCCGGCCCCATCACTTCATGGCAAGTAGATGGGGAAACAGTGGAAACAGTGTCAGACTTTATTTTTGGGGGCTTCAAAATCACTGCAGTTGGTGACAGCAGCCATGAAATTAAAAGACGCTTGTTCCTTGGAAGAAAATTTATGACCAACCAAGACAGCATATTCAAAAGCAGAGACATTATTTTGCCAACAAAGATCTATATAGTCAAGGCTATGATTTTTTCCAGTGGTCATGTATGGATGTGAGATTTGGACTATAAAGAAAGCTGAGCACCAAAGAATTGATGCTTTTGAACTGTGGTGTTGGAGAAGACTCTTGACAGTCCCTTGGACAGCAAGGAGATCCAACCAGTCCATCCTAAAGGAGATCAGTCCTGAATATTCACTGGAAGGGCTGATGTTGAAGCTGAAACTCCAATACTTTGGCCACCTGATGCGAAGAACTGACTCATTGTAAAAGGCCGTGATGCTGGGAAAGATTGAAGGCAGGAGAAGGGGACAACAGAGGATGAGATGGTTGGATGGCATCACCGACTCAATGGACATTCTTTGGAGGGAATGGGATTTCTTTGGAGGGAACGATGCTAACTAAAGCTGAAGCTCCAGTACTTTGGCCACCTCATGCGAAGAGTTGACTCATTGGAAAAGACTTTGATGCTGGGAGGGATTGGGGGCAGGAGGAGAAGGGGACGACCGAGGCTGAGATGGCTGGATGGCATCACTGACTCCATGGACTTGAGTCTGAGTGAACTCCGGGAGTTGGTGATGGACAGGGAGGCCTGGTGTGCTGCGATTCATGGGGTTGCAAAGAGTCGGACACGACTGAGCGACTGCGCTGAACTGAACTGAGCTGAGCGGACATAGAAGGAGTAATTGAGTGTGCTGCTGCTGCTGCTGAGTCGCTCCAGTCGTGTCCTACTCTGTGTGACCCCAGAGACGGCAGCCCACCAGGCGCCCCCATCCCTGGGATTCTCCAGACAAGAACACTGGAGTGGGTTGCCATTTCCTTCCTACAATAATGGTAGGAGACTCTAACACCCCACTCACACCAATGGACAGATCATCAAAACAAAATTACTAAGGAAAAACAGTCTTAAATGATACATTAGATGAGACGGATCTCATCGATATCTTCAAGCCTTTCCATCCAAATGCAAATGAATCCACCTTCTTCTCAAGTGCACATGGAACATTCTCCAGGATAGACCATACTTGGGTCACAAATCAAACCTTAGTAAATTTAAGAAAATTGAAATAGTATCAAGCATCTTTTCTGACCACAATGCTTTTGCATTGTGCAAAATTGAAATAGTATCGATGCATCTTTCCTGACCACTTTTGATATCAATTACAAGAAAAAACTGTAAAAAAAAAAAAAAACCACATGGAGATTAAATAATACATTTCTAAATAACAACCAGGTTACTGAAAAAATCAAAAGGGCAATCAGAAAATGCCTAGAAACACATGGCAAGGAAAACACAACAAGTCAAAACCTGTGGGACGCAGCAGAAGCAGCCCTAAGAGGGAAGTTTACAGCAACACGATCCCACCTTTGGAAACAAGAAAAGCGTCAGACAGACAAGCTAACCTCACACCGAAAACAACTGGCAAAAGGAGAACAAGCACCCCCAAAAATTAGCAGAAGGAAAGAAATCATAAAGATCTGAGCAGGAGTAAATGGAAAAGAAATGAAAGAAACCATAGTTGAGGTTAATAAAAGTGAAAGCTGGTTCTTCGAGAAGGTAAACAAAATTGACAAACCTTTAGCCAGACTCATCAAGAAAAAATGAGAAGAATCAAATCAACAAAATTAGAAATTAAAAAGGAGAGGTTACAACAGACAATGAAATTCAAAGGACGATAAGAGACTCTTTGGAGAAGGAAACGGCCCCCACCCCAGCACTCTTGCCTGGAAAATCCCATGGATGGAGGAGCCCGGCAGGCTACAGTCCATGGGGTCGCAAAGAGTCGGACACGACTGAGCGACTTCACTTCACTTCTTCACATGTCTACTGGCATGTAATCCCTACTCTCAAGAAAATCATGGGGAATTTTATATTTTTGTTTTGCCGTTACTGGGTCTATTTTCTTTGATAATGGTGTCTATTAATAGGATATCTATTTCAAGGAAAGTACAAAATACCATTTCATCTCAGACCTTCAGTTTTAGCCAGATCAAGAAGCCAAGGCCAAGATGTGCTAAATATTTCAAGGCTTCATAATTCCTTGGCAAAACTTTAAAGTTTGATGATCCATTATCAAAATGACCTCCATCATTTGTTTAGTTATAAATAGGGAATCTATATTGTAGAGGAGTCAAAAGACCAGCCCATATATATATGGCTAGTGAGTGAGAATCAGATACTTTCCAAGCAAATTTGTTTCAGAGATCTAACAGCTGACTTGTTCACAAAACAAAACTTTCTGTACACATTATCTTGTATTCTGATTTAAAATATCTCAGAATTCACTTGACTAAGAAAATTCTTAGCACACTATAAATAAATTTGTATATAAATAAAAAAATGAGGCTATTATGAACAACTATATGACAATAAAATGGATAACCTGGCAGAAATGGACAGATTCTTAGGAAAGTGCAGTCTCTCCCACGACTGAACCAGGAAGAAATAGAGATTATGATGACCCAACTACTAGCATTGAAATAAAAACTGATAAAAAATCTCCCAAAAAACAAAAGCCCAGGACATGATGGCTTCACAGTTGAATTCTATCAAACATTTAGAGAAGATCTAATGCCTATTCTTCTAAGAATCTTTCAAAACATTGCAGAGGAAGGAACACTTCCAAACTCATTCTACGAGGCCACCAGCACCCTGATACCAAAACCAGACAAAGACAACACACACACAGAAGAAACCAACAGGCCAATATCACTGACGAACATAGATGCAAAAATCCTCGACAAAATTCTAGCAAACAGAATTCAACAACACATTAAAAAGCTCATACACCATGACCAAGTTGGGTTTATTCCAGGGATGCAAGGATTCTTTAATATATGCAAATCAATCAATGTGATACATCATATTAACAAATTGAAAGATTAAAAACCAAATGATAATCTCAATAGATGCAGAAAAAGCCTTTGATAAAATTCAGCACCCATTTTTGATTAAAACTCTTCAAAAAATGGGCCTAGAGGGAACCTACCTACACAATAAAGGCCATATATGACAAGCCCACAGCAAACACTATTCTCAATAGTGAAAAACCGAAAGCATTCCCCCTGAGATCAGGAACAAGACAAGAGCGTCCACTCCCACCACTCTTATTCAACGTAGTTTTGGAAGTCCTAGCTACAGCATTCAGAGAAGAAAAAGAAATACAAGGAATCTAGACTGGAAAAGAAAAAGCAAAGCTCTCACTGTTTGCAGATGACATGATGCTGTACACAGAACACCCTAAGGACACCATCAGAAAGTTACTAGAGCTCATCAGTGAATTTAGCAAAGTCACAGGATACAAAACCAATACACAGAAATCACTCGCGCTCCTATATACGAACAAGGAAAAGTCAGAAAGAGAAACTAAAGAGTCGATCCTGTTCACCACTGCAACAAAAAGAATAAGACATCTAGGAAGAAACCCACCTAGGGAGACAAAAGAGCTGTGCACAGAAAATTATGACCCTGATTAAAGAAATGAAAGACAAGATAAACAGATGGAGAGAGATTCCATGTTCCTGGGCAGGAAGAGTCAATACTGTGAAAACGACTATACTACCGAACGCAATCTACAGATTCAACGCGACCCCTATCAAATTACCAGTGGCACTTTTCACAGAACTAGAACAAAAAATTTCACAGTGCATGTGGAAACACAAAAGACCCTGAATAGCCAAAGCAGTGTTGAGAAAGAATGGAGCTGGAGGAAGCAACCTTCCTGACTTCAGATTATACTACAAAGCTACAGCCATCAAGACAGTATGGTACTGGCACAAAAACAGAAATATAGACCAACAGAATCAGATAGAAAGCCCAGAAATAAACCCATGCACCTATGGGTACCTTATTTTTGACAAAGGAGGCAAGAATATAAAATGGGGCAAAGACAGCCTCTCCAATAAGTGGTACTTGGAAAACTGGACAGCCACATGTGAAAGAATGAAATTAGAGCACTTCCTAACACCATACACAAAGACGAACTAATTGGATTAACAACCTAAATGTAAGACCAGAAACTATAAAACTCTTAAAGGGAAACATAGGCAGAACACTCGATGACATAAATCAAAGCAAGATCCTCTATGACCCACGTCCTAGAGTAATGGAAATGAAAGCAAAAGTAAACAAGTGGGACCTGATTAAACTTAAAAGATTTTGCACAGCAAAGGAAACTATAAGGAAGGTGAAAAGACAATCCTCAGAATGGGAGAAAATAATAGCAAATGAAACAACTGACAAAGGGTTAATCTCCGAAATATACAAGCAGCTCATACAACTCAATACCAGAAAAACAGACAACCCGATCCAAGGTGGGAAAAAGACATGTCTCCAAAGAAGACATACAGATGGCTAACAGACACCTGAAAAGACGCTCAGCATCACTCGTTATCAGAGAAGTGCAAATCAAAACTACCATGAGATATCACTTCACAGTGGTCAGAATCAGCTCAGTTCAGTTCACTCGCTCAGTTGTGTCCGACTCTTTGCGACCCCATGAATCGCAGCACGCCAGGCCTCCCTGTCCATCACCAACTCCCGGAGTTCACTCAAACTCACGTCCATCGAGTCGGTGATACCATCCAGCCATCTCATCCTTGGTCATCCCCTTCTCCTCCTGGTCAGAATGGCCATCATCAAAAAGTCTACAAACAATAAATGCTGGAGAGGTTGTGGAGAAAAAAGAACCCTCTTTCACTGTTGGTGGCAATGTAAATTGATACAACCACTATGGAAGACAGGATGGAGCATCCTTTAAAAGCTAGGAATAAACCACTCTATGCCCCAGCAATCCCACTCCTAGGCATACATCCTGAGGAAACAACATGGAAAAGGATACGTACCCCAATGTTCACTGCAGCGCTATTCACAATAGCTAGAGTGTCGAAGCAACCTAGATGTCCATTGGCGAATGAATGGATAAAGAAGCTTTGGTACGTATACACAGTGGAATGTTACTCGGCCATAGAAGGAACACATTTGAGTCAGTTCTAATGAGGTGGATGAACCTAGAGCCCATTACAGAGGATGAAGTAAGTCAGAAAGAGTAAGATGAATATCGTATACTAATGCATACATGCGAACCTAGAAAGATGGTACCGAATAACTTATTTGCAGGGCAGCACAGGAGAGGACAGACTTATGGACACACGGAGAGGGCAGGAGAGGGTGAGCTGTATGGACAGAGTAACACGGAAGCTCACGCCACCATGTGTAAAACAGACAGCCAATGGGAATTTGCTGTATGTCTTAGGGAACTCAAACAGGGGCTCTGTATCAACCTAGAGGGGTGGGAAGGGGAGGGAGCTGGGAGGCAGGTTCAAGAGGGAGGGGACATATGTATGGCTGATTCATGTTGAAGTTTGACAGAAAACAACAAAATTCTATTAAGCAGTTATCCTTCAATTAAAAAACAAATCAATTTTTTAAAAAAGCAACAACTCTTCAGCTCTCAGCTTTCTTTATGATCCAACTCTCACATGCGTACATGACTACTGGAAAAACCATAGCTTTGACCATATGGACCTTTGTTGGCAAAGTAACATCTCTGCTTTCTAATCTGCTGTCTAGATTGGCCATAGCTGTTCTTTCCAGGAGCAGGCATCTTTTAATGTCACGGCTGCAGTCACCGTCACCAGTGATTTGGGAGCCGAAGAAGAGAAAGTCAGCCACTGTTTCCTCTGTTTCCCCATCTGTTTTCCATGAAGTGATGGGACCGGATGCCATGATCTTCGTTTTCTGAATGTTGAGCTTTAAGCCAACTTTTTCACTCTCCTCTCTCACTTTCATCAAAAGGCTCTTCAGATCTTCTTTGCTTTCTGCCATAAGGGTGGTGTCATCTGCATATCTGAGGGTATTGATATTTCTTCCAGCAACCTTGACTTCAGCTTGCACTTCTTCCAGCCCAGCATTTCTCATGATGTACTCTGCATAGAAGTTAAACGAGCAGGGTGACAGTACACAGCCCTGACGTACTCCTTTCCCAGTTTGGAACCAGTCCATTGTTCCATGTCGGATTCTAACTGTTGCTTCTTGATCTGCATACAGGTTTCTCAGGAGGCAGGTAAGGTGGTCTGGTATTCCCTTCTCTTGAAGAATTTTCCACAGTTTGTTGTGACTCACACAGTCAAAGGTTTTGGTGTAGTCAAAGAAGCAGGTTGTTTTTCTGGAACTCTCTTGCTTTTTCTGTGATCCAATGGATGTTGGCGATTTGATCTCTGGTTCCTCTGCCTTTTCTAAATCCAGCTTGAACATCTGGAAGTTCTCGGTTCACATACTGTTGAAGCCTAGCTTGGAGAATTTTGAGCATCGCTTTGCTAGCGTGTGAGATGAGTGCAATTGTGAGGTAGTTTGAGCATTCTTTGGCATTGCCTTTATTTGGGATTGGAATGAAAGCTGACCTTTTCCAGTCCTGTGGCCACTGCTGAGTTTTCCAAATGTGCTGGGATATTGAGTGCAGCACTTTCACAGCATCATCTTTTTGGATTTGAGATATCTCAGCTGGAATCCCATCACCTCCGCTAGCCTTGTTCGTAGTGACGGTTCCTAAAGCCGACTTGACTTTGCACTCCAGGATGTCTGGCTCCGGGTGACTGATTGTGCCATCGTGGTTACCTGGATCACTGAGATCTTCTGTGTATAGCTCTGTGTATCCTTGCCATCTCTTCTTCGTGTCTTCTGCTTCTTTTCAGTCCTGTTTCTGCCCTTTTTGTGCCCATTTTTGCGTGAGGTGTTCCCTTGGTGTCTCTAATTTTCCTGAAGAGACCTCGTCTTTCCCATTCTGTTGGTCGATTCCTCTTTCTGCACACTGATTTCTTCTCTCTCTGTGCTCTTCTTTGGAACTCTGCATTGAGATGGGCGTATCTTTCCGCTTCTCCTTTGCCTTATGCCTCTCTTCTTTTCTCAGCTATTTATAAGGCCTCCTCAGACAGCCGTTTTGCTTTCTCTGCATTTCTTTTTCTTGGGATGGTTTTGGTCACCACCTCCTGCACAATGTTATGAATGTCCACCCATAATTCTTCACACACTCTGTCTACCAGATCTGATTCTTTGAATCTATTTCTCACTTCCACTGTATAATCATACGGGATTTGATTTAGGTCATACCTGAGTCATCTAGTGGTTTTCCCTACCTTCTTTCGTTTAAGGCTGAATTTTGCGATGGGGAGTTCACGGTCTGAGCCACAGTCAGCTCTTAGGGTCTAGTGGTTTTCCCTACTTTCTTTCGTTTAAGGCTGAATTTTGCGATGGGGAGTTCACGGTCTGAGCCACAGTCAGCTCTTAGGGTCTAGTGGTTTTCCCTACTTTCTTTCGTTTAAGGCTGAATTTTGCGATGGGAGTTCACGGTTTGAGCCACAGTCAGCTCTTAGGGTGATGAAAATGGTCTAGAGTTGCAGAGTGTGATAGTTGCATAGCACCAAATGTACCAGAAGCCCCTGAATTGTCCACTTCAAGATGATTGAATTTTCTATTATGTGGATTTCCTCTTCATGGAAAAAAAAATGTTTGTTAGGTTTTATGAACGTTTCTTGCATTTATTGTGATGATTCAGTGAAAATTTTTCATTCATTGTTAACGTGTTCAACGTTAATGTTTTCTAATGATACATCACTCTTACTTCCCTGAAATAAACTTAATTTGGTGCAATTATTTTTGATACATATTGATAGATTTGATTTGTTAATGTTTTATTTGACAATCTCATATTTCTGTTTCTCAATATGACTAGTCTGTATTTTTAACAATTTCATCGTAACATCTGGATTTGATGTCTCAAGATTATTTGGGTAGCCTTCCTACTTCTTAATTACCTGAAATACTTTTACAAGATTTGGATTACCTACTTGTTAAATGTTTGATAGAACTTTTCTTTAAGCCATCTGCATTTCTGAATGGGGGTAGCTCTTTACACTGGTAATTCACTTTCTTTGCCGTTATTGGGCTATTTGGGCATTCTATTGTTTCTTGAGTTTTCTGCTTTGTGTTAGTGGTTTTCTGGCCTCATGGCTTGCAAGATCTTACCTCCTCAACCAGGGAGGGGACCCACATCCCGTGTTGGAAGTGCGCAGTCTTGAACCACTGGATCGCTAGGGAATCCCCTGACTGAGGGAGTTTTGATAAGTTTAATTTTTAAGAGAATATTTTGTATTTGATTTAAGCTTTGAATGTGTTGGCGAAGTCAGTTGCAGTGTCTCCTTTTGACTTTAAAATCGGGTTTGTCTGTGGTTGCATCTCACTGTCCATGCCTAGTATTGTTTAGCGCAGGCTTATTTCCTCATTTCTTCTTCAATCTTGCCACACTCTGACTTTGTAGCTCGTATTAGTTGTCAATTGTTGTGTAATGAGGTTACATCCAAACCCAGTGACAGAAAATCAGTAACTGGGATTAGGCAACAGCTGGACTTGGTTTTCTTCATCCACTCTGGCAAGTGATTTTAAAAAAGTGGCCAGTTTTCTCTGTTTAGTTTTGATGTGATTGTTGCTTGCTCTTGTTCAGTCCCTAAGTCATGTCTTTTTGTGACCCGTGGACTGCAGCACACCACGCTTCCCTGTCCTTCACCATCTCCCAGAGTTTGCTCAAACTCACGTCTGTTTAGTCAATGAGGCCATCCAGTCATCTCATCCTGTCGTCCCCTTCTCCTGACCTCAATCTTTCCCAGAATCAGGGTCTTTTCCAATGAGTCAGCTCTTTGCACCAGATGGCCAAAGTACTGGAGCTTCGGTTACAGTATCAGTTCTTCCAACGGACAGTCCGTGTTAGTTTCCTTTAGCATTGACTGGTTGGATCTCCTTGCAGTGCGAGGAAGTCTCAAGTCTTCTCCAGCACCACAGTTCGAAAGCATCAATTCTTCAGAGCTCAGCCCTCTTTACGGTCCGACCGCAACAGTTCAGCTCGCTCGGTGGGACACGACTGAGCGACCGAGTGTGCAGCTCCAGCAGGGCCTGAGCCCCTGGCCTCAGCAGCCCAGGCCCACGGGCCTCCTGCTTTGTGTTCCTCCAGAGGGTGTCCCCCGTGAGGGCCCTGTCTCAGGCGGGCCGGTGTGGGTGTCAGGACCGACGCGCTAAGGTTCTGAGAGCGGCTTTCCGGGCCTGCGGCGGCTTCCTCATGGGTCGGCTCCATGTCTTGTCTCTGCAAGTCCTGCGGCAGCAGGTCTGGGGAGGCTTGTCACGGGTAACGCCGGAGCTGCAAGTCTCTTTGCTTTACTTCTGAGATCACTCTCTGGTCTTACCTTCAGCACGCTCACAGTTGCCCTCTGTATTGGCTTTCTAGCATTGCCATATCAAAGCACCGCAGACTGGCTGGCTTACAGAACGGACGTTTGGCGGCTCGGTTCTTGAGGCCACGGGGGCGGCACGGGGCGCCTACTGAGCTGTGAGGGGGGAACTCCGTCCTGGTTTCTCCCTTCACCCTGAGGGATGCTGGAAGCCCTCAGCTTCACTGATCTCTGCCCACATCCTCTCCTCTTATGAGGATACCGGTCACGGTCAGGGCCCACCTTGCTGACCTCACCTCTCTCCAGACAAGGAAACACTTGGTGGTATACGGGGTCGGGGCCACAGCACGTGACCAGCAGGGCTGGGGCACAGTTCCATCCGTAAGTGTCCCTGTCATCCGGACTCAGCAAATAACTCACGAGTTCCAGGCTTTTGCTGAACTCACCCACGGGACGCATCTCAAGAGGACCTGCACGGCAGGACCCCTTCTCCCTCACCACCCAAGACGGCATCCTCACACTCAAGGAGAGCCTCCTCAGCCAGGAGCTGGGCAGGTGGCTTGCTGTGTGTGGGCCCTCCACATGCCTCGCACACCAGGGCGTTAGAAGCAGCTTTGGGGCAGCACGCCGTGTCTCATGGAGTCCTAGCCAGCCTGCCAGACCACCGACATTTACCTCGCTTATGATCGAGGAGATGGGACCTGGTCTGGCAGGGGAGAGCACCACCCCATGGCCACAGCTCCCGTCCACCGCCTTGGTGCCCCCCACAGCTGGCAGTCCCCCTGATGGGAGATGTCATGAGCCTCCTCCTCTCACAGCCCAAACCTCGAGGCTCGTACACAAGCTCTGGGGCGCTTTTCAGGCTGGACCACGAGTACTGCGGCATCTGTCCGTCTCTGCTTCAAGTGCGCCCGCGGCTGGCTTTGTTAACCTGGCCGGCGCCTGGTTGGCAGCCTGGTGCTCCCTTCCAGCAGCTCATCGAAGTTTCCAGGCCCCGCTTCAGCGGACCATGCGGTGATGCTGAGGTGGTACGGACCAAGACACCTGAAGCTTGGGATGCAGTGACGGGCCCGGGGGGAGGCGCTGGCCTTGGAAGGTTGCTCAGGCAGTGGGAGCGAGGAAGCGAGGTTCCTCCCGGTTGGTTCCAGTGTGAAGGGACCCGAGAGGGAGTGTGGCTCCCACACACGGCCGGTGCAAGTGTTTACGTTGAATTCAGGGTCATGAACGTGGCATGTCCACGCCGACCACGAGATCCACCTAGGCCTCACAATCACAGCTCTGGGCACACGCGGTGGGGAGCCTGGGGCTTTGGGGCCGGAGCCCCGGTGCAAGGAGGGGTGCTTGGGACAGAGGGCGGGGGCAGGAGCGCACTCCTGGGCGCAGGACACGTGGGGGGACACGCGCCCGTCTCAGCTGGACCTGGCCCCTGGCGCTGGGGCTGCAGCACAGAGCCCTGGCGGAAGGGCCCCTCCTGCGGGAGTCCAAAGTCCACTCAGGCTGTGGGAGCCTCTGCTCTCTGCCGCCCTCTCCCCACTGCATGTCCGGGGCTGCGGTTTCTCCCCCACTGACCTGCTGGCCCTCCAGCTTCTGGTGGAGGTAGACGGCCGCCTGACCCCAGGGTCCCAGCCCCAAGTCCTCGAGGCCCCACCACCTGCAGCCACGGCCAGCCTCTCCCGCTGCTCTGGACTTCTCCTGGAGGGCCGGGAGGTGCCCCTGCCCTGTGCACTGTCCCTCCTGTCCAGGAGCAGGAGCCAGGCCCAGGCGCCTGCCCTTGCAAGCACGGTTTCCTGCCTCTCCCAGCCGTGCCCTGCCTCCTCTTCTGCACTGCCTTCCCAAGATCCCTGCGGGGCTGCCCCTTCCCTGCCTTAGACGCCAGACCTGCTCCCTCCTCCCACTTGCCACAACCCTCTGCACAGCCGTTTCTGCTGCCTGCCCGCGCCCAAGCAGACCCTCAGGCACACTGACCTCAGTGGTGGTGAAAGTGGGGAGCGGCCCGTGTGCCCTGATGCCAGCGAGGGCAGCCAGAGCCACTCCTGTTCAGCCAGAAGCTGCTTCTGAGGCTGCCTTTCAGGCCTGCCAGGGAAACAGCTTTCCTGGGGGGCACCCATGATGTGCCTGCTGAGCCCAGGGAGAGTGGATAGCCCACAGCAGTGATGGACACGGGGCACATGGCTGGTGTCCACGCTGCCCACTATTTTAAAAATTCTGCAGGATCTGAACAACATTCAGAGTGACTCAGAGACAGTACCTTTTCTTGTTCACAGAAAGTAAAATATTAACTTTAGGCGTTAGAAAAATTCTAGCATTCCTTAAGAAGCCCGGACTGCAGGGGCAGCCCCTCTGGAGACCTGGTGGGGGGATCTGGTCTCTTCCCGAAAGAACCAACACATTCCAGTCTCCTTGGGCCCATCTCTGCAGAGGGCTCAGTTAGGGAGGCAGAGCTGAAGCCCCAGGACGTACTCTGGGTGCACACGCAGGCCCAGCTGAAGGGCTGGGGCTCCTCCCAGGCCCCCCTTCCAGGGGGTGAGTCCTCCCGGGACGGGGCTTCACCAGGAGGTGCCAGCAGAGCTGGTCGGGTGGGTGGGTGCTCTGTCCTAGGTCCAGGCTTGCCCTGTGCTGTGGGGAGACAGGGGTGAGCTTCTACCGGCCTCCTTGCCCGCCACCCCGGCCTTGGTCTGCAGGGCAGTTCTCTGCAGGTGATTCCGGATCCTTAGGGCCATGCTCGAAGGTAGGGAGGGGTCAGGGGCGTTGGCGCATCAGAGGCGGGAGCCTGCAGCCTGGGTGCCCTGGACTGGTCCTGAGGATGCAGGGAATACGTGTGGGACAGGCATGTGTGGAGAGCTGGTCAGTTCCTCCCACGCCTCCATCCAGCGGTCTCCCACCTCGAATGCAGAAGGGCAGGGGTGCAAACACCCTGTCCTCAGGGCACTCACAGGGCAGCGGGAAGGAGGCTCAGACAAAGCTGAGTTCAACAGCAGGCATGGGGCATGGAGGAGAAACCGACCACGGGAAGCGGGCAACTGGAAGGCATCAGAAACAGCAGATGCGGCAGTGGGGAGGAGGACGCCAGGATGGAGCACGAGGCAGGCGCGGAAGGAAGGCTGGGGGAGAGGCAGGGGGCGGCCGGGGCTCTCTGACCCACCCCGTGCGATGAGAAGCCAGCAGGGCTCTGAGCAGGGTATGGCGGAATCCGATTTCCGTTCTCACGCTCACTGCGCAGCTTGCTGGGCTGGAGAGGGGCAGGTGACCCTGGGCTGGGGCGCGGGGCGGGAAGGAGAACCCTGGTCTCGGACAGCAGGGGCTGGAGGAGTCGCCTCAGGGGCCCCATCCTGTTAACTGAGAGAGCCAGAGGGGTGTGCGGGCCAGACACGTGCCCAGGTCTGGGGGTCCGGGCTTTCCCTCGTGAGTGGTTTTGTCTGTGTTCAGGAAAGTTCTCTGAGACTTGCTGAATGTTCGTTTAACCCTGTTTTCCCATTTCCCCTAAATGTTCTAATTAACCCAATTTGGGAGGTAATCTCACAGGTGAGTACCAAGCACGAATTTAAAACCATCTGTTCTGTGGCTAGATGCCCAGTTCCCCTATCGACGCTTATCAAACCCACCCACACTTTCTCACTGGCTTGTGGATGTGCAGGATGTTGGAGGCCAGCTGCGCTCAGCACGGTTCCTCGCGTTTCACCAGCCCACTGCTGTCCTGCTCAGCGTGCTTTTCACCTGTGAAGACAGGGGCACTGCCCGTCTTCAAGGCCACCTGCCAGCATTCCCACTGCCAGGATACCCCTGCTCCAGACATCACGGTCTCCCAGGGTCAGCCTCCTTCCTTGCCCATGACCGGAGCACCTTGACCTTGGGGCCTGGCGACCTCCCACCCTGGAGAGCCCTCCTGACCCTCGAGTGCCAGGACCCCTCGGGAGTTCTGGAACGAAGCACAGGTCGCTCGCTGGGGCTGGGGGTGGGGTGGGGGAGGTCGGATTTACACCGACTTCGGCCACATACCTGGCCGCTTCCCAGGGACCACTTCCACCGCCCCGGTTCCGGGGGAGCTGCCCCGCCCAGGCCTGTGCCCTCCTCGGTCCCCGGATCTCAAGCACAAGGGCCGGTTATCTCAGAGGAACCTCCGGGGGCGGCGCCGCTGCCTCCCCCGACCTCGTGGCCCCAAGGAGCCCAAAGGACCCTTAAAACCCGGGGTCGCAGACGCCGCTCGCTCGGCGGCCGGCGCGTGGGTGCGGGGATGGGAGCACGCGGGAAGGTGCACGAGGGGCTCAGCGGGCTCCAGGCCGGGGGGCCGCGGCGAGAGCGCGCGCGGGGCCCGCGGGGCGCCCGGCAGGTGCGGCCGGCGGGGCGGGGCGGGGCGCCGGGCCCGGGGGGCGGGCGGGCGCGGCCTGCAGCCGCCCGCGTGGTCTGCGCGGCGCCCGCTCCTGGAAACAGGAGGCCGCCGCGCCGGAAGCCCCGCCCGCGCGCGCGCCCTGTCCCCGCCCGGTGGAGCGGCTGCTGGCGCGGCGCGGCGGCTCGGCACGGCGGCGCCCGGGCGCAGGCAAGCGGGCGGAGCGGCGGACGGCGCCCAGGCCGCGCCACGCGCCGGGCTCGCGGCGGAGCGCGCCGGACTGGTCGGGGCCCGCGGCCGCCCGCACCTTTCCATGGGCAGCTCGCACTTGCTCAACAAGGGCCTGCCGCTCGGTAAGGCCGCGCGCGCGCGCATTTCCGGCCGCGGGGGCGGGGCGGGGCGGGGCGGGGCCGCGGGGGCGGGCGGGGCGGGCGCGGGCGCCGGCTTTGTGTTCGAGTGCGCGTGCGCGCCGGCGTCCGCGCGCCGGGGGCCAGGGCCGCGGGGGGCGCCGTGCGCATGCGCGGGCTGCTGCGTGCGAGTGCGCAGCTCCCCCGCCCGTGGGTGGCGCCGTGCGCGTGCGCGTGCTGCTGCGTACGTGCGCGCGCCGGCGTCCGGGGGCGGGGCCGGGGTCAGGGCCGCGGGGGCCGCCGCGCGCGTGCGCGGGCTGCTGTGCGCGAGTGCGCGTGCGCCGCCGCCCCGCCCGCCCGCCCGCGCAGGTGACACAAAGGGGTGCGGGGCCCTCAGGACCGTGGCGGCCGGGACTCCGCGCCCGAGGCGGGGGCCCTGCCGGCCTGTCCGCCCTGCGGTCCCGGCTGGCGGGGCTCCTGCCGGCGGGGCCCCGCAGGGAGGCCGGGCGCGCCGGTGGCCCCGAGTCCTCTGGGGCTGGGCCTTCCGGGGCTTTGCGCCCCCGTGCACTGCGGACCCGCTGTGGAAACGTCCGACGGCGCGCGGCGGCGGGGGTGACACCCGCCCCGGGCCCGTGTCCGCCCGAGCGACCGGACGGTTGTGGCCGCGTCCGTCTCACCCTGTCCCCTCCTTGCTCTGTCAAGTGTGGGGAGCAGGCACGCTCCGTGCCCGGGCGGCGCCCCGAGCCTGCGACCGGGGGCGGCCCGCGGTGGGGCTTTGCTGGCCGCCGCCGGCGGGCCGGGCCGTGTCCGCCTGTCACTGCCCCCGAGCAGGCCCAGCTCCCCCGGCTGGGCCCCCCTCGCGGTGGGGGCGCGTCCGGGCCCCGGGCTCCGAGGTCTGTGGACGCAGGAGCGGCCGTGGGTTCGGGCGGGGCTCCCTCTGGCCGGTGCCTGCCTGCCGCGGAGGGCCCCCCGGCCCTGGGCTTGCCGGGAGGGCGGCCTGTGGCGGGCAGCCTCCTTTCCGGTGATGCTCTTCTCTGTGGTTGGTTAGGACAGGCTCGCTGTTGGGGCGTGCGATGGGATTGGTTTTCTTCCGAGTCCGCCCCAGGAGTGATACCACCCCTCCCGCTTCTCTGGATGACTGGACAGTTGGGTCGCACATGAGGGGTCCAGAGTGAGGTCTGCAGGTCTTATCCCATGGGGGCACCTTCTCCCTCTCCAAGATCCCCCCACCCAAGTCTCAAATATATGTACGCAGAGGCAGACAGATACTCAGGAGAAAGCTTGCCTCCAGCAGTGTGGACGCGCGGGTGCCCTGTGGGTTAGCGCCTCCTGTCCATTCTCGCACGGGGCGGCATCTCTGAGCCTCTGGACGAGTGGCCGCAGCCGGCAAGAGCGCAGGCCTGGCCCTCAGGGAGCCCAGGCTGAGCCCCTGCCTGGTGCATGGTCGTGGATGCCTCGTGCTCTCTGCGCTGTGGCTGTAGAGGGGCTGGAGCGTGAGAAGTGGGGCCCGGTGACTGAGCGGGTGCCACCTGTCAGGTGGAGGGGCAGGGCGGGGGGTGGGGAGGGTGCTAGGCCCTGGAGGCAGGGGGCAAGGCTCAGGACCGGGGTCCCTGTGCAGACTGTCCCTCCGGAAGGCAGGAGGGTGGCGCGCAGGGCCACGGTTCGTTTCACAGTGAACCTGCCCCTCTCTGTCCCCTGATTCGGGTGAAGCTCTTCCCGGGACTCTTGAGCATCATGGAGGTAGCAGGGCACCCGTACACAGGTGGGCGCGAGTGAGGACGGTGGGGGAGGCGGATTCGAGTGGCGAGGAGTCTTCGTGACACACACGTGCCTCTCGTCACGGCTTTTACCTAGCACGTGTGCGCGGCGCCTTTTGGTTTCTGAGGAGCTGAGAGGACCCTGCGGTGTGAGGCTGACTCTGGGAGGGTGGTCCTGCTGCAGGTGCTCTGAAGCCCTGTGTGCCTGGGGGAGCCCCCTGGCCTTGCCTCCAGGGGCTCAACATCCACCACAGCCAGACCCGCCCTGTCAGTGTGGCCAGACCCCTGCTCAGACGGCTGTGCTGGGGGCGGGGGTGAGCTGGAGAAGGTGTGGCTGCTGCCGGCTCTTCCGACAGAGTGACACGGGGGTGGGCAGGGGGCCTTGGTGTGTCAGCTGTGACTCGTGGTCAGCCAAAGGGCACATCCTGACCGATGGGCCGGCTTTGCAGAGGAGGATGGGAAGGTACCAGGGGCAGTGACGTGTGCGCTTCCTGCTGAGGAGGCGTGTGCAAGGGACTGCGGTGACCAGGGGGCCGCAGTGTGCAGGCCGGAAGCCTGGTGGAGTGTGGGGGCCGTGGGGCCGGGGAGATGGCTGGAGGGCTGGACGTGGGGTCAGGGACCCTGTTCGTGGCTGCAGAGTTTGGAAGTTGAGTTTGAGGCGGCAGTTCTGGGGCTGGAGCGGAAGCAGAGGCTGTTCGGCGGTGAGCTCTGGGAGTGTCCGCTTTGCGATGCTCCGTAGCCCTGCACCAGGCGGTGTGAGCCAGCGCGTGCCCCTGAGCCAGTGCTGCGGGTGCGCTGAGGCCTAGCCCCGGGCTCTCAGGAACCCGGGGCGTTCTGCAGATGCAGGGATGTGCTGTGACCAGTCTGGGGGCTCAGCGACTCTGGTGACCCTGGAGTCTGCCAGCCACAGCCCCGGTCTCTCCTGGAGCAGCCGCACCCTGGGGAGCTGTGCGCGAGGGTACAGCCCAGGCGCGTGGTGGCTGGGGGGGCGCAGGGCCGTGCGCACGGTGTGTGGCACGGGCGGGAGTGAGCGCGAGATGGTGCAGAGTGTCTGTCCCCCACGCAGCTCCCCGCTGCCGGCAGTGCCCCTCAGCGCGGCTGTCAAGTCACAGCCCGTGTCCTCAGCCTCCCCCTCTGGTCCCTTCCATCCCCGCTTGCTGCTATGTGGTGTCGCTCCAGGGCGCCATCTGCCTGTCCTGGGGTCTGGGAGGGGTGTTGACGCAGGTGCCTGCTGGGCCTTCGCCAGTGCCCTCCATCCTGGTGGGCCCGAACTAGGCAGCGGCTGGCGTCGACGTCCGCCTTGGCCCTGCAGGTGCAGTCATCCCTCTCTCCCAGCATTTGCCTGGGAGCCGGGGGAGCTCAGGGCTGTGTCCAGCTCTCAGAGGGCCTTCCTCTCTCACCGGCCGCTGCGTCCCCCTCACTGTGCCGCTGGATGCAGGCGTGCACGCTGGGCACTGCCCCCCGTGATTGGCTCCTGGTTCCCGTGGCCACGCTGCCCATGAAGCCTGTCCTCTGCCATGGGGCCAGCGTGGTTCCTGTGTCAGGCTGGTCATCAGAAGTCCCTGCCTCCCCATGTACTCACCGAGTGCCCCCAGAAGCCCAGCCCGGCAGAGCTTGTGTCCTGGTCTCAGGACCCCAAAGGTCGACTGGCACCCATGTCCATCCCTGAGCAAAACCAGAGAGGGCAGGAGGGGACCAGGGAGGCTGGTGGGGGGTGAGACTGGGAGGAAAAGGAGAGTGAAGTCTAGTGGGGAGGCTGCGGACCAGCAGGTGCGGCCCCTCCCCCTCCAGCAGGTGTGGCCCTCCCCCAGCAGGTGCGGCCCCTCCCCCTCCAGCAAGTGTGGCCCTCCCCCCGAAGCATGTGCTGCCCCACCCAGCAGGTGCAGCCCCTCCCCCTCCAGCAGGTGTGGCCCTCCCCCAGCAGGTGCGGCCCCTCCCCCTCCAGCAAGTGTGGCCCTCCCCCCGAAGCATGTGCTGCCCCACCCAGCAGGTGCAGCCCCTCCCCCTCCAGCAGGTGTGGCCCTCCCCCAGCAGGCGTGCCTGTCTCCATGCCTCTCCTCCCACCTCCGGCACACCTACCCCGAGCGCCCACAGCACCTCCGTGGGGTCAGCAGCTGCAGGGAGGGAGGGGAGGGGGCCGGGCCCCTCTGCCCAGGGCCCCCCTCTGCCCAGAGCCCTGGGTCTGGAGCTGACCGGGATGGCATGTGGTACCTGGGAACCTGGGGCTGTCAGGAGGTGACCCACCTGCTCCTCGCAGCCCTGCCACTGAGGGGACGGAGCCTCTCCCCTGGCAGGTGCCCTGACTGTCAGCCACCTGCCTCCAAGATGGGCCCTCCCCACGGTCACTGGAGTCACCCAGGGGCAGGGGGATCCCCATCGCTTCTGTCCCCAGAGCTGCTTTGAAAGGAGCCAGCTGTGCGTCAGCTCCAGACAGGGCCCGGTTTCTGCAGAGGGTGAGGGGCAGGTGTGTCTGCAGTCTGCAGGGTGAGGGCCCTCTGGCTGAGACCCCTTCCCCTCTGTCACTCCCACCCCTGCTCCCCTGGGGGGAGGAGTGCAGACCCCCATGTCTCCCCTGACATGGATGGCTCGAGGGCAGGAGCCCCTGAGCCTCGTCCAGTCAGAGTGGGGTCGGGGGCCCGGCAGGACAGCCCTGCACCCACAGGGGGCATGGGACGTGTCTGGGTGCCACCACGGGGCCATGCCTGCTGGCCACGGGCCTCGGTCCCTGCGGGCGTCCTCCACCCTCCTTAAAGGGGCGCCATTTGCCTGGAGGCCGGGAGGCGCCTGTGCAGGGCAGGGGTGGCGCGGGGCCCTGAGGCTAACTGTTGGTCCGCCCTGGGCGTGACCGCGACCCCCCAGGCTGTCCCTGCAGCCCCGAGTCGGGCTCTGCTGCGGGTGTGCTGAGCAGTGAGGTCACTTACGGGCTGCTGCGTGCCTGTTTCTAGAAGCCAGGCGGGGCTTAGCATTTTCACCCCACGAGTGTGCCCAGCGCTAGCCTGGAAGTTTCTCGACCATGGTCTTGCGTTACCTCCAGCACGACTGGACAGTCGAATGCCCGTCTTGGCCGCTGGACCTTGCCGTCTTGCCCACAGGGCCCTGGGACTGGCGCAGAGCAGACTCATGGGGTCTATCTGCCGTGCCCGCCAGAGGGCGCCTCCAGTGTGTGGGTTGGGCTACCTGGGCCTTCCACCTGTCCAGACTGGCACTGGAGCCCCCAGGCCCACAGAGGGTGGGCACCCCCTGCCCCGTGGGGAGGGACGTGCCGGTCCCTGGCTGCTCGGCACGGCAGAGTTTCCTTTTGAGGCCCTTTTCACAGCGGGTGGCCCGGCGGTGGGCACAAGAGCCCAGGGTCCCGGCTGCCGTACCAGGGCCGGAAGGGCGTGGCATGGGGCCTCGCTTGAGGGGCGGAGCCCAGCCCTAGGTGGGCAGGGCGCTGGTGCCTGGGGGCCCATGAGTGACCGCGTAGGCCTGTCAGACGCCCCCCACCCGCTTCCTGTTTCTCTGGGGTTTAGGGCGGAGGTTGGGGGAAGCCTCCTGCCAGGAGGCCGGCTGTAACTCCTCTGGAGTCCCATCACCTGCACACGCAGGTTTCCGTGGGCAGAGGGCCGCACAGAGGCTAGCCCCACTTGGCCGTGCAGAGGTGACTGCCGGGGTCCAGCCCCGGTGGATCCAGGGAATTCGAAGGGTGGACGGCGTTGGCGTGGAAAGACTTGTTTGTTTATTAATGTAAGATTAGATTAAGAAACTATAGTGTAGTAAGAAGATTAAGTGGAGGAAGAGGGCTGAATAGCTTGGTTTACGCGGAAGGCCAATAAAATTCCAGACAAGGAATTTGCACCATCTACGTTGGGCCACCGGCGCCCACTTGAATATCTAAGGGTGCCTCGCCTTAAGCTCCCTTTCGTGCGGGTCTTAACAGCCGGGGCAAGTAAGTAGACCTGGCGAGCCTCCGCGCCCCAGATGGAGATTCAGCCTGAAGTTAAAGTAAAGAGCAGAGAGAGGGAAGGGGAGAGAAGAGGAGAGAGAGAGACATGGGGGGAGCCAGAGTCCCAAGAAACCAGGCCGAGAGACTAGTTCGAGAAACTGGTCCGAGAAACTGGCCCCCGGCCCCTGGCCCCCATCCTTTATTGTTCAGAAGGCCTTTTATACTTTTGATAAAACACGGAGATCAATGGGTAATACAAAATTATGTAGCGTTCGCAACCCAGATTCTTTCCGCATATCATTTTGTATACAAAAGGTCTCAGGTGATTTACATTATCTTCTGGCCACGAGGCTTGTTAACACTTTTCGGCTCTCTTCCTTAATGAATGTTAATTTTGTTTCCCCTGAAGTGTTTTTCTTTAATCTGCATCTCCTTAAAGCATTAAAGTTACATCTCTATAGAACAAAGGTGCAGTGGGATATAACAAAGAAGGTACTTAACTCAAAGATCTAATGTTGCTAATACCAGGTCTACTACTTGTTTTTCTATATACCAACTATATCTAAAAATAAAGGATATGAAAATTTGGCAGCAAGCATTGACCCAAAAAATGAAACCTTTAATCAGTCCTATTCTAAAGATTTTGACTCCTCAGAAGCTCCTACATTCCTAGGATGTTTTAAGCTTCCTGTGCCTCCTGCGGTCAGGAGGCCTCAAACAATCACATGCGCAGCTGTACGAGTCCTGCAGGCAGGCTAGAAAGCCATCGGAGGGGTTTTTGGATTGAAACACTCTTTCAAATGCAGAAGACTAAAGCCCTGAATTGACTTTTTCCAGAAAATGTCAGAAGAGTGGAAAAGCAGAGCACCAAAGCCGGCAGATTTTTGTTGGGGTACATGCTTAGGAATTTCCAGAGGGGTCCCTGAAGTCTGAGCACGCCTTGCGTATGTCAGCTTCCTGCCTCATGACCTTGTCACGGGCGGGATTCCTCACACTGGCTCCCGGCAGGTGACTGCTGTGGCTTGTCCCCTGCTGCCCCTGCAGTCTGGGCTGTCTGAGTGCCCTCTCCTGGCCCTGCCCATTGGGGCACAGGGGTGGGCCAGGGGGCCATTGCACTCGGCAGAACACCCCCCACCCCTGGTTGTGATACGTTGTTGGGCATGAAGCTGGGGCCCCAAGGCAGCTCTGCTAAGCCAGGGAGACCCCCAAGGGGGGCCAGCGTCCCTGGCGGCTGGCTCGCCACCTGGCCGGGCATCCCCCGCCCGTCAATGTCCCTGAGCGCCTTCTGAGAGGCTGAGGCCTGGGGGCTGGCAGTGAGGTTGCTGCGGTTCGGTGGGGTGACGTCCTGTCCCGGGGCCGTGTCTGCGGTGTTGGGGGGTACTTGCTGTCTGGCGGCTAGTTGAGGATGGTTTTCACGGAGTGAAGTTCAAGCAGAGGAGCGTCGCTGTTGGCGCCATGGAAACGTCAGTTTCCTGCGTTCTGTGGTTCAGAGAGGAGCACCACTGCTCTGTATGGAGGGAACCCAGTGAGTGTCTGAGGCTCCGGTAGCGCAGCTCTGGGGCACCGAAGTCCTTTCACGACGGGGCTACCGTCCACGCTGTGGGGACTGGGGCCCAAGGCGTCATGACCCCCGCTCATGGGCATGTGGAAGGTGGCAAGCAGAACCCAGATGCCAGGGGGCTTCAACCCTCACGGCCACGTGGGGGTGACCCTCAGGCCACACAGGAGCTGGTGATGGGATTGGCTTGGGTGCTGGCCGCCCGTTGAGTGGTGGGCCTGGAGAGAAGCAGCCTGCCGATGGAGGGGCTGTTGGAAGTGGGCTGCCTCTGCCCTGTATTCTGGCTTTATGGCCTGAGCCTGGTCTGCTGGCCAGGACTTCTTGGGAGGAGCCGGATCAGGAAGGATTCGGGCAACCCAAGGTGTGGGTCGTGGCTGGGTTGTCCTGCCCTCAGGAGGGCTGTGCGCAGATGGGAGTTGGGGCAGGGGACCTCTGGACGTCACTGTCCGCGGGTCCCAGGAGTCTGTGGGGCTGGCCTCCTGCAGCCCGACACAGCTGTGCAGCCCAGGGTAGGGTGAGAAGGAGGCCTGCTTGGCGCTCCCTGTGGACACAGGCCCTTTTCCTGGCAGCCGCTTTGAGGGGCACAGGGCGCCTGGGCCTTGGGAGGCCCCTGCCCCGTAGCAGGTGCCCGTGGTCTGCCCCATGCTGGGGTGGCCTCACCCCAAGAGGGTGAACCGGGCGCTCGGGGTGGGGGCTGGGCGGTCTGTGCTCACCCCAGCCCCCGATCCTCAGCCCACATCCCTGATGGCGTGTGACCCGCGTGAGGGCCCCGTCATGGCCCAGCCACTGTCCAGGGTCGTCCTTCCCCCTGGAGCTGTCTGGGGAAGACCACCTCTAGATCTAGCCCCGGCCGCAGGATGCTGCCCAAGGGGGCCAATGCGTGCACTGGCCTGGGGAGCCCCCGCCTCCAGGCCTGCAAAGGGGTGTCCAGGTTGGGGTCTGCGTTCCAGGGGCCTCTCCCCAGCAGCCTCCACGGAAGCCCAGTCTGTTTGCCCCATCCCAGGCTCAGGAAGCGATGGGCCCCACAGACGTGTTCCCTGGGCCGTCCACCCTCCACCTCTCCCAGCTCACGCACAGGGTGACGTCTGGGGGGTCCCGGGCATGTGGGTGCGACCTTTGGGGTGAGCCTCTTGCCTCTGAGTCGTGGCCGTGGCCCGGCCGGTCACCCCCACACCAGGTCCCGCCCGGTGGCCGTGGGTCGAGGATGCGGGAAGCCGGGCTCAGGAGTCCGGTCGGCCCTTGGTGGCGCTTAACGTGTCTCTTGTGTTTGATTTTTAGTCAGACTTTGACCCCGCGCGGGCTTCCGTGGTCGCTGTGGACGGGCGCCTGGGAGCTTTGGTTCAAGACAGTTAAAGACGTGGGATGAGGATGCAGTGACAGGCTGCGGTTCTGCCGGGGGACTCTGAAGACAGCCGCTTTGGACAGTTGAATTCATGGTCGCGGGAGCCGCGCCCATACTGAGCGATGGCAGGTTGGTTTGGGCTCGGGAACGCGAGGCTGCCCAAGGAGGAGAGCCGCCCGGTCCCCGAGCGTGAGGGGTCAGGCCAGGGGCCCTCACCTTGGCCCTGGGCTTTGCTTCTGGAAAGGGTCCCGGGGGAGGTGCCGGCCAGGCTGCAGGAGGTAGCAGGCTTCTCTGGACCTCCCTGCAGACTCACTGTGGCCGGGGGTCACAGCTGCCCCGGCACTGCCAGTTGGTGTCCTCTGGCGGGGCCCCCGTCCGTGCCCCCCGGTCAGTGTCCTCTGGCGGGGCCCCCGTCCGTGCCCCCCGGTCAGTGTCCTCTGTCGGGGCCCCCGTCCGTGCCCCCCGGTCAGTGTCCTCTGGCGGGGCCCCCGTCCGTGCCCCCCTGGTCGGTGTCTGTCAGGGCCCCGGTCTGTGTGCCCCGCCGGCTGGTTCACTCAAGGCTCCATGAGCGCCTTCTGGCTAAGAGGCCCCTGGACCCGAGGGCGTAGTTCTCAGGGCTGCGTGGGTCGAGGTTTGCGAAGTTGAAGCTGAACGCAGCCGTGGGTGGGCGTGTGCCACGCCGATGTGGGTGCTGTTCCCGAGTGAGACGCTCTGTTCTTGCGGGGGGGTGGGGGGTGGCTGGAGAGACCAGGGCGGCAGTGACTGTGTCCCCCGCGGACGGAGGGGCCTGGCGCTCTGCTGGAGGCCCAGGGCCGGGTCCGATGCAGGCCGTGGAAGCGGCCGCCTCGCGTGTCTGCTCGCCCTCCCGTGTGCACCTGGGCCTCAGGAGGAAGGAGGGAGTTTCTGACAGCCCTTCCGGCTCTCGTTTCCGGAGGTGAGGGGCTCAGGCTGCCTTCCCGCGTCTTAACACCCTGCTGCCTTTGCTGTTCCCTGCTAATCAGACGTGCGGGCAGAGGTTGTTCCGGCTGCAGCCGGCTGGGTTGGGTTCGGGGCAGCAAAGCTGCAGCCTGGTCCGAGAGAGAAACGTGAGGCACGCCCGTGAGCCCCCGTGTTCCGGCCTGCGTGTCTGACGCCGGCTGCAGTGCAGAGGACCTGGGGCTCTGTGTCCCGGCCCTGATTTGTGGCGGGGCGTCACTGCTGCCAGTGGTCCCTCAGGTGGCAGTGAGCTGTACCGACCGCCCCTGGCTTTTTTTAGTTTATTTTTGACAAAGATCCCGGTGGCTGGATGCACACAGCTGGAAGTCCTCGGGTGGGCTGCGAGAGGTCCGAGGCGGGTGGGCTGAGGCCCCGGCAGGGAGCTGAGCGTCTGGGCCTGTCGTTGCAGGCGTCCGACCCCCGATCATGAACGGGCCCATGCACCCCCGGCCCCTGGTGGCGCTGCTGGACGGCCGGGACTGCACGGTGGAGATGCCCATCCTGAAGGACGTGGCGACCGTGGCCTTCTGTGACGCGCAGTCCACACAGGAGATCCACGAGAAGGTATGCTGGTGGGCGGGGAGCAGCTGCCTCCTGGGCTGCCGGGGGGCATGGGGGCGTCTCTGTTGTAACCAGGTCTTCCCCAGAAAGTGGCACCTCAGACTCAGCTGCGGTGGACGGTGCTGGCAGGGGGCAGGCGGTGCCCCCGCCCGGCCCGCACTGATGACAGCGGAGGCGGTTGCTGGGGTGCCCTGATGCCCCGATCCTGTGCCGTGTGGCTGCAGCTCTCACGACTCGAGTCCCGGAAGCTCCAGGCTCCGCGGGACGGGAGTACGTTAATCTGGTTTCTGTCTAACAGCCAGCTAGACGTCAGACCGCCTTTTCCTGAGTCAGGTGAGGAAGCTGGACGAAGGTTTATAAAACCCCGGCACTTTGGAGAGCCGCAGTGTTGGGAGAGGCCCAGATGCTGCAGGGTGAGCTTAGGCGGTGGCCAGGCCACGCCTGCCGGCCTGGCACGCCTGTTGGGCTGGCAGCAGCGGCTGAGAGGGGCGGCTTTGGCACCTCGTGAGCCGGTGAGCATGGCGCCCCTCCGGACCCCGGCGCTGGGCTGGGCCAGACCCGCCCTCACGTGTCCACATCTGGCCTGGACCGCCCACAGCCTTGAACGCTGGTGATCGAGGCCCCCGCCCTGTGCCTGGGAGGCTAGCAGGAGGGAGGGGACGGTTCTCTGTGGGGAGAGGCTGTCAGCCTGGGCCCCAAGTCATCGTGCAGGACACGGCTAGTGCACCACCCAGCGCGCAGACGAAGACAGCCGGGCCTCGGGCGGGGAGAAGTGAGTGAGGGCGTCCCTGTGGCTCAGACAGGAAGGGACCGCCTGAACGCAGGAGGCCCGGGCCCAATCCCTGGGCCAGGAAGAGCCCCAGAGAAGGGCATGGCAGCCCACTCCAGCGTTCCTGCCTGGAGAGTCCTGTGGGCAGAGGAGCCTGCGGGGCCACAGTCCCCGGGGGTGCAGAGTCAGACACGACTGAGCGACTAACACTCCACTTTCACTTTCTCGGCTTCCCAGATGGCATTAGTGATGAAGAATCCGCCTGCCAGCGCAGGAGGCATTAAGAGACACGGGTTTAATCCCTGGGTCAGGGAGAGCCCCGGAGAAGGGCATAGCAGCCCACTCCAGTGTTCCTGCCTGGAGAGTCCCGTGGGCAGAGGAGCCTGCGGGGCCACAGTCCATGGGGGCGCAGAGTCAGACACGACTGAGCGAATTAAAACTAAACAAACCTGAGTGGAAGAGAGACAGTTGATAGGGGCCCCACAAGGCCAGTGGGCGGCTGCTGCCACAGCCACGATGTGGAAACCAGCCTGAGAATCCAGGAGGAGCCGAGAGCACAAAAGGTGTCGGGAAGATCTGGAGCGAAACAGCAGCGCTGGCGTGAGAGAGCGGAGCATTCGCTGGCCGCGTGGGTGGCCTAGGGTGGGAAGGCAGCAGCCCGGGCAGAGGCTCTGGGTGGGGGCCCGAGGCAGGAGCCAGCCTCCTGCGGGAGCCTCAGGGACCCAGGGCGGTGACGGGCCAGGAGCAGAGCCGACGGAGGGGGCGGAGCCCGGTGCTGACGGGGGCACGGACTGCAGGTGAGAGAAGCGTCACGGTCCCCGGACCCTAGGGGGTTGGGCCCCCGAGCCGAGCAGGCCCGGGCTGCCCGCCCGGCGAGCCCCCGGCCAGTGTTTCTCCTCGAGAGGCAAGCCCCATGGCCACCCTAACCTGCCTGAGAGCCCCCAGCGGCTTCGTGCCTCGTGGCTGGAACCAGACGGAGCCCAGCCACCCTCGGCCCGGGACCCAGGCCTGCGGCGTCTGCTCGGCCAGCAGCAGGAAGAGCGAGCCGGGCTCTGGCCTTGGCCGGCAGGGGCGGCCAATCATCACCCTGGCCCGTCTCCGTGACCGGGAGGCCGAGGTGCCGGGTTCACGTGCTGACGGGAGGGCGTTTCTCTGTGGCGACAGCAGTTCTGCGTGGAGGCGGCGGCTCCTCCGATAGAACGTGACCCGTGGGCAGCTTCCTGTGAGTCTTACGCTGTTTCAAACTGAAAAGATCCGTTTAGAAAGACCAGTAGAGGTAAGAGAGAGAGAGTACAGGGAAAGCTTTCAAGAATCAGGAGCCGGTCTTGCCCGGTGGTTCAGTGGCGAAGAGCTGCCTGCCAGCGCGGGGACACAGGCTCAGCCCCTGGTTCGGGAAGGTTCCACGCGCCACACCTGGAGAGCAGCCTCTTTGCTGCCACCAGAGAAGGCCCCCACGCAGCACCAGAGACCCAGCACAGCCAAAACTGGACCACCCGATTAAAAAAAAATTTAAAATTTTAAGCAATATTAAAACAAGTTTTGCCAACGAATTGGAAAAATAAGATAAAACGTGTCTTCTAAAATTGTAAGTTATCAAAACTATTTCAGCCAGTTACTATAAAACCCAAATAAGCTACTCAGTAGGCCCCTGGGCAGGGGCAGGGCCCTTGGCTTTGCAGCAAGCTCTGCCCACCCCCCACCCCTCCAGGCAGGCGGCAGCCCCCGCAGCCGGCCCTCTACGTCCTGAAACCCATGGGAGCCACACCAAGGCCCCGCCTGTCAGAGAAGAGGCAGAAGTGTCGGGGAACAGAAACTTCTGCTTCAGACAGAAGAGACGTTAGGGCCGTGTGACTGCTGTTCTTAGGCCGGAGGGCTGCCTGACTGTACACCGCGCAGGACGCAGCAAGAAAGGAGTCCCAGGAGGGCTAGAAGAGCTCTTGGAAACTAAATGCAGGAGCGAAAAATTTAAGTTTTAGCAGGAAGCTTGGAAGACATAGTCCTGGGAAGCCCAGAGGGAAGGTGGAAGCGACGAGGAGCGTGGAGAGACACAGGCTCCCCGGGGTGCCGGACCCCAGTGCAGCCGCCCGCGGGGACTCCCGCTTCCGCCCCCACTTTGAGCCAGGGCTGCTCGGGTGACCCAGTCCTACCAGGGGGCTGTGCAGCCTGAGCGCAGGGCTGTGTCTCCTCTCTGCCAGCCTGGGTGGCACAACGGCGCCGAGTCCGTCTTCCAACAGAGGAGCCGCATGAGACGCTGGTCTCACGCCGGGGTTGGGAAGATCCCCTGGAGAAAGGCGCGGCCATCCACTCCAGTACTCCTGTCTGGGAGATCCCGTGGACAGAGGAGCCTGGCGAGCTACAGTCCAGGAGTGGCAAAGAGTTGAGCACAGCCCAGAGGCAACCAGATGTGACAGCTGGAGCCTGGGCAGCCACCCAGACCTTGAGGGGAAGCTACACGGAGCTTGGGGACAGCAGGGCAGCAAGACAGACGTCCAGGACCCCGATGGCTATGGAGCTGATGGGGTCCCTAGACCACCTGGCTGCAGGCACTGGGGAAACACCAGCTCGTCTTCATAGCTGGTTGGATGTTGGACATTTTCACCACAACGTGAGAGAAACTTCAGAGCTGAAAGGAGGCTCCCATGTTCCCACCACGAGCCCAGGACAAGTGGCAGGGGCACTCGGAGGCCCTGGTTCAGGGTTCAGACTTCACCAGCGCCAGGGTGGGGAACAGGAATCAAAGTGGCCCCAGGTGGGTGCACCGCCCCTGGGAGAAGGGTTTCAGCTGGGATTGCTCCGTGCTCCCCAGCACGCAGACCCTGAGGGGGCGTCTCGCCCCTTGGCCGCTCCCTCTGAAGCTCTTGGAGGAAAGTCAGGCCCCTACAAGGTGGAGGTGGCCGTGGAAGAGGGAAACCTGGGGTCCTGTCGAGGGCCAGGCCAGCTGGGAAAGACGGGCATGCTCAGGGAAGGGTCACGGGGCTCCAACGGGGACCTGTTCAGCGGAGTCCCAGCAGGGACGTGCCGAGGCCGGGTGAGACAGACATAAAGCGCAGGGGAACTCAGAGCAAGTTGTGCCAGTGGGGGCCTGCTCAGGGGACCTGAGGGACACTGGTCAGCGCCCTGTGCACGCGCCACACCCGGGAGTGAGGAGCGTCCGCAGGGGCCGTCCCCCTCCCTCGCCCCCGACAAACCAAGTGCGGCAGCTCTGCAGGTCCTGTGTGGGAAGGAGGGGCCATCTGGCTGTGAGGCAGCCCAGCGGTCTCCCCACGAAACAGATCACATCGAACAGGGAAGAGGCGGGTGATGGAGGGATATCTGCAGTGCGCGCACCAGCTGGGGGTTAGCAGCAAACAGACCCCTCAGCGGGCAGGAATAACAGTCCCAGCGGAGACTGAACGAGGGCGGGGCGTGGACCCGGCCTAGCAGCCTGCAGGAGTGGATGACCCGGCCCCACACTGGGGGCTCACAGACACCCGGGGAGCCGGGCCCCCACGTGCCCGTCTGGCGGTGTTCCCGGCAGGCCCCTGAGACTCCCTGGGCAGCCGGGCCCCCGCGTGCCCGTCTGGCGGTGCTCCAGCAGGCCCCTGAGAATCTGGGCTGCAGTCCTCAGCCCACCGCCCTTCCACCTGGGCCGTCATCCGGAAACCCCTGGGGCCATCTGGGAATGTCAGCCCTGGGCCTCACTGAGGGTTTGTGCACACCCGTGCGTGTGTGCACGCGCGCGTGTATTTGTGTGCAGGTGTCTGTGTATGTGTACACGTGTGCGTGTTTCTGCATGTGTCTGCATATGTGCGTGTGCATGTGTGCTTCTGTGTGCAGGTGTCCGTGTGTGTGTGCATCTGTGTATACACGTGTGTGTGTGCATCTGTGTATACACGTGTGTGTGTGCGTCTGTGTATACACGTGTGTGCACATGTGTTTTGTGTGCAGGTATCTGTCATGTGTGTGCATGCATGCATGTCTGTGTGTGTGTGTGTGCGAGATGCTGGGAGGGGAGCCTCGAGGTGAGGAGGTGCCCAGCCCCCCAGCCACGCCCTGGCCCACCCCTGGGCTGGTGCCTGGCGAGCACCCCTCAGGCCCCGCTGTTCCCAGTGCCTGGCCAGGCAGGCCGTTAGCCCTGTGGATTTGAGAGCATTGTCGGTGACAAGCTGGTCACACAGCAGGTGGAGTTTGGTGGGAGTGGACCCTGGGAGGTTGATGGCATACTGGGGGTGTTGTGGCCACTTTGCAACCAGGAAAAGGGTCACGAGGAACCAACAGGAGTGGGGCCCTGGGCCTGGGCGTGGTGCAGTGGCCCTGCGGTGGGCTCACCCTGAGGTTGATGTACCGCAGGACTGCCCTGGGAGGCGTCCGGGCTCCCCTCTGAGAACGCTGCACCTAGTGCCGGTCCCAGGGATGCTCGGTAGAAAAAGGACCAGGCGTGGAAAAAGGGATTTACCCAGAACCGTATGTGTGTGAGCCACACCAGAAGTTCAGATCAGTTCAGTTCAGTCACGTCTGACTCGTGACCCCATGGACTGCAGCATGCCAGGCCTCCCTGTCCATCGCCAACTCCTGGAGTTTACTCAGACTCATGTCCGTTGAGTCGGTGATGCCATCCAACCATCTCATCCTCTGACGTCCCCTTCTCCTCCTGCCCTCAGTCTTTCCCGGCATCAGGGTCTTTTCCAATGAGTCAGCTCTTCTCATCAGGTGATCAAAGTATTGGAGTTTCAGCTTCAGCCTCAGTCCTTCCAATGAATATTCAGGACTGATCTCCTTTAGGATGGACTGGTTGGATCTCCTTGCAGTCCAAGGGACTCTAAAGAGTCTCTTCCAACACCATGGTTCAAAAGCATCAATTCTTTGGCACTCAGCTTTCTTTATAGTCCAGCTCTCACATCCATACATGACCACTGGAAAAACCATATCCTTGACTAGACGGACCTTTGTCAGCAAACTAATGTCTCTGCTTTTTAATATGCTGCCTAAAGTTAAAGCTAAAATCATGGTGCCCACTGGCGTGCGCCTCTCATGAGGTTGGGATCGCCGGGTGTTGGGTGGGTAGTGCTGATGGGCAGATGTGCGTGGGGTGGTAGCAGCAGGGCCGGAGCCTGAAAAGGTTTGTGGGGAGCTGCCCGCTCACCTCAGGGAGACCAGCAGACACACTGGGAGCCACACGGTCTCCCAGGTTTAGAACCTTCCAGACGGCCCCGGGCCACACCTGCTGCCTCGTGGCCCAGGGTGCTCCAGGACCCCTTCCCATCCCACCTGCCTCAGCCCGCCCCCAGACACACACCCCCCTCATCCCGCTGTCCGGGCCAGACCAGGCCTCACGCGGGACCTCCCCTCCCGATGCTGGCAGCCACGTGTCTGCCTCTCTGGTTCCAGCGCCTGCCCGTGCACCCACAGTGGTCGCTGAACTCTGCCCACACGCAGCCCGCCCCCAGCCTTGGAGGCCTCCTCACAGCCCCAGCCACACGGCGTGGGGTGGCCAGAGGGGCCTTCCCAGGGACCTGCCGGCTGAGCCTCCTGCCCCGCCACCCAACCCGCCCCAGCCATGTGCCCTGCCCTGTGCCCCTGCCCACCCGCGTGCCCCCGTAATCCCTCTGCCTCTGATGCCCGCCCACTGCCTCACGCCGCCCTCACCAGGCCTGCGTCTGACTCCTTCCTAGGAGGCCAGGGTGGCTGTCAGGACTCGCCATGGTCCCGCAGGCCCACTCGTGTGCCCGGGGCTGGGATCCCTGGGTCCTCTGAGCAGGGAGGGCCCAAGCCAGGCTGTCCACACCTGTAGGACCAGGCCCCAGGCCTCTGCCGTGCTGACGGCCGTTTCTGCCTTGGACCTTTCTCCCCTGTGCTGTGTCCTCCGGGCCCCCTCGGCCAGGAGGATGAGAAGGAAGGCCGCGCCAGCCTCGAGGAAGCTGCGTTCTGGGGGCCCTACGTCTGGCTCCACTGGAGGCCCCGTGATCATAGGACAGATGAGCCCGGGGCCGTTGGCCGTCTGACAGGCTGCTGGCTCCTGCCCAGGGTCCTCCCTCAGCACCCACACCCTGCACTCGCTGTGCCCGCTGCAGGCCGGCCGTTGCCTCGGCCCCTTGCAGCCCTGGGAGTCCAGCAGCCTCCACCCTCCCGGGGACCCCGGGTGAGCACGGGGCGCTCCGTCCGGAGAGGGGAGGGTGGCCGACAGGTCCCGTGGGCACCCCATGGCCTCTGAGACGTCGCGAATTGTACCGGCCCGTTAGCGGGGGATAAACTGGGTCCCCAGCTGTGGCCAGGCTTCCATGGGCTCCCTGTGGCCTCTGAGATGTTGTGGATTGTACCAGCCCGTTAGGGAGGGGTGAACCGGGTCCCCAGCTGCGGCAGGTCCTGGAGTCTGTGATGCATTGGGTCCAGGTGGCCCAGTTCTGGGGCCCCGCCCTCGGGTCCAGAGAGAGACCTGGTAGGTCCCTGGCTGTTCAGAGCACATCTGGAGCAGACCCTCCTTCCTGGCCCTGGGCTGTGGCCCCCCACCCCCAGCCAGGCACGTCCCGCTGGTGGCCTGGTGCTGGCAGCACGTTGGGTTCAGCCAGCGGTGGGGTGGGTGGGGCTGTGCACGCGTGCAGGTAGGGGCTTTGCTGGGGCGCAGCGCGAGCAGACCCCTCGGGTGCGGAGGACTGTGCACCAGGCTCTTGGGAGACCCTGGCAGCTATCTGCTGACGTGGGCCTCACCTGGGGCGGCCCTGCTGAGACATGCACACCCTGTCCCCGCAGGCATCGTGAGCCCCCGTGGGTGGGGTGATGTCCCGGCCATGCTCCGCGGGGTAGAGGCCGAGCTGGCAGGCCCCTCGCAGGGTCTGCACTGGCCAGGCCAGCCTCTTGGCTGAGCGCACATAAAACCTGTGCCAGCGCTCGACGCCCCTCCAGTGCGGGGCCAGGGGAGGCCACCCCCAAGGTCCGCAGTGCCCAGGACAGAGGTCTCGGGCTGCAGCCGCTCCCCAACCCTTCCTGGGGGAGTGGCCTGACCAGTGACGGTGAGGGGTGACCACGTCTGCCCCTCCCAGTGTGAAAGGGTGCCGTGTGCCCTGCCCCGCGGCGGCTCCTCTTCTGGGAGCGGGTTGTGCATGGCGGCATGGCTCCCCCCCATCGCTGGTTCTGGGGGTCTCGGATCCTCCCAATGCCCCTGTTTTCCATCTGTTGGGGTGTCCAGTGCCCAGGGAGAGGGCAGCCCCCTCCCCACCTCCCTGTGTCAGTCAGGCGAGCCCCGTCCTCTGTCGACCCGGCAGGTGTCCTTGGCGTGTCTGCTGGGTCGCCGTCACCCTCGGGTCACGGCAGGTGCTCGCGCGGGGACCGGGCGGCCTCCCACCCAGACAGCCTGCTGTGCCCACGGGGGCGCAGGCTGCTCGGGGCAGCGCCAGTCAGCACACTGCCCTCGCTGCAGGTCCTGAACGAGGCCGTGGGCGCGCTGATGTACCACACCATCACGCTGACCAGGGAGGACCTGGAGAAGTTCAAGGCTCTGCGGATAATCGTGCGCATCGGCAGCGGCTTCGACAACATTGACATCAAGTCAGCCGGGGACCTAGGTAGGCCGCTCGGGACCCTACCCCACAGCCCTGCCTGTCGCCCTGGGCACGGCCTCACTGCTTTCAGTCCGCCGCGTGGAGGGGGCCTGGGGGCCAGGGTCCACGCGGCTCTCTGCATGTGGGCCCCGCGCCAGCTCCCCTCGGGCAGGTGTGGGCTGGCGGCACCATCCCTCAGGAGGCCTGGGCCTCTGGCAGCACACCCGCCCTCCTGCGGAACCCCCCCTCCCCGGGACCCAGGCAGGAGCCTCGTCCAGGGGCGGCCAGCACGCCTGTGCCAGGGTTCTCACAGCCCTATTCACTAGATGGGCCGGAAAGGAAGTTTTTGCTGTGAGTCAGGACACCCGGGAGCGTGTACACGCTGGTGTGCCTATGGGGGTATGCGTGTGCTCGTGTGCCCGCACGCTCGAGCACACGTGTGTGCCTCGCACCTGCGAACAGACTTCCTCGGGCTCTGTTGGGAAGTTTCTGCCTGCAATGCTGCTCGGCCGCGGCCTCTCGGTCCCCTTTGAGTTGGTCACCGCCTTGCGGGAGGCTGGGACTCACTCAGCCACGGCACCTGGTCCCTGACAGCTCAGAACTGCAGAGAGAGCCGCTTGCACCGTCAGCAGCCATGCGTCTCGGTCCACCCTGCCTGTGCCTGCTGAGCTCTGTCCCCCCAGTGCCCACCCCCCATCTCCCATCTCCACAGAGCGCCCACCTCCCCGTCTTCCGTCCCCCCAGCATCCACCCACCCCCCGCCCCGTCTCCCGTCCCCCCAGCGCCTACCCCGCCCTCTCCTGTCCCCACACAGCATCCACCCCACTGCCGCCCGGCAGGCTGGGTGCTTTCTGAGCTGGCGTGTCCCTGGGCCTCGTGCCTGCTGACGGAGGTGGTCCTCTCTGCCTTTCGATTTCACCAGCTGGGGCTGCATCCTTCTTGCAGGGATGTCTGAAGTCCTGCAGGGCCTGGTCTCTGTTGGGCGCCGCCTTTTTTCCGAGTCTGATGGGGACTCCAGCTCCTCCTCCTCAGTTTTCCGTGCACCGGCGCCCCCCCCAACCACCCCACCCCCGCCCACGTCCTCCCTTATGCTGAGGGGCGGCGGGGGGAGGAGCAGGGGAGGCCGCTGCTTGGGGAAGAGTGGCCTGGCTGAGACCCATTCCAGGAAGGTCCAGTGGCTGGGGGTCCAGGGCAGGGGCAGGTAACCTGCCTTGATCTTCGGCCTTCAGGCCAGGACGTGTCCCTGGGCCTGTCCCAGGTGACACCTGAGACCATCCCAGTGACCACCCCGCGTGCCTTGCATCTCCAGGAATTGCCGTCTGCAACGTGCCAGCCGCGTCCGTGGAGGAGACCGCCGACTCCACCGTGTGCCACATTCTCAACCTGTACCGCAGGACCGCATGGCTGCACCAGGCGCTGCGGGAGGGCACGCGCGTCCAGAGCGTCGAGCAGATCCGGGAGGTGGCCTCCGGGGCCGCCAGGATCCGCGGCGAGACCCTGGGCGTCATCGGACTAGGTGCGCTGGCCTCTGCCCGCAGCCGCCTGTGGACGGAGAGGCCGGCCGGGCCGGGCTGTTGGCAGGTCCCCGGCCTGGGATGGCTGTCCAGCCACGGAGCAGCGCTGGGTGGCTGGGTCTCTTAGCTGCCCCAGGAGCAGCAGGCGGGGCCACACGCCCACCCGGGTGCTAAGTGCCCTCGGGCGGGGTCACATCTGCTCTGTGGCCGGGGTCATGCTAGGCCTGTGGGCGTCCACGCTCATGCCCGCTCAACCTGCCGAATGCTCAGGGCTGTGAGGTGGGGGCGAGGGGGCCGCCCTGAGTCCTGTCCGGGGTGGAGGGAGGCTGCTCGCTGCCCCCCTCGCTTGCTCTCGTGCCCTGCTGGCCAGCGCCCTGGGCCCAGGGAGCAGACCAGGGAGCAGAGGCGTGCTGGGGCAAGAGGGACGAGTGGGTCGGGCCTCGGGGGCTGAGGAAGCAGGGGAGGGAGAGTGTGGACGGAGGAGCCTGCCCTGCCTGGGGGCATAGCTGCTGTGCCCCCATCTGTGATCCCCAGGGCACATTCTCCACGGCAGAGGCCCCCGCTGTGCAGCCGTGGGGAGCTGCTCAGGTCAGGACCACGGGCGTCGGAAGACGTGGGGACAGCCCACTCCTGATGTGACTTGCTGTCCTGCTGGACTGCTCACACAGACACTGGGCTGGTCAGAGCCCCATAGCTGTGCAAGCACCCTACACTCAGCAACGGGGCCCCTGTGCACGGAACCAGCCAGAGTAGGGCCGGTGGGCCCGCTCGGTGTGGTGGAGGAGGAGGAGGAAGGGGTGCGGGGTTATGTTTCTGGCGGGTGGGTTTGGGGCCACATCCCATCTAGGCAGTGCTGGTGCAGACATTGCTGGGTGGTCAGGCCCTGGAGGCTGCATCCTAACCGGCTCCTGGTTGTCCTTGGAGGCCGTCAGACCGGCCTTGGGGACCCCGGCCCTGGCTGGGTGCTCCGGCCCTCCCCGCGCCCCTCTAGGGACCCCCAGAGCCTGTGTTCCGGTTCCCTTGGCCTGAAAGCAGAGCGGTGGCCCCAGTGGCATGAGCTGAAACGGGGATCTTGGTGCCTGTGCCGCTTGCAGAGCCCAGGGTTGCAGCCGGGGTGGCTCCACACTGAGGCGCTGCGTGCAGCTCCCGGGGACCCAAGACCCGTGCAGGGGCAGCTGCCGGACACACAGTTCCACTTTCCACATTTGTCCGTGAAAACGGAAGCCCTCTTTGGGCTTCCCTGGGTGTGAGGAGCCGGGTGCCGCAGTGCAGTGGCCGAGCGGGGGCTCCTGGCCTGCATCGCCCGCCCGCAGAGCCCGTGGCTGCTCCAGCCGCTGCGGCGCCGCCTGTGGCAGGTCCGCTGGACTGCTGGGTGCCCTTGCTCCCAGGGCCCCGGCCCTTCTCCCTGAAACCTCGTTTCCCACGCGCCCACTGCCTGGCCTCTGGGGTCAGGCGCATGGGGTGACGCCCGTCTCCCCCTAGGGCGTGTGGGGCAGGCGGTGGCACTGCGGGCCAAGGCTTTCGGCTTCAACGTGCTCTTCTACGACCCCTACCTGGCGGACGGCACGGAGCGAGCGCTGGGGCTGCAGCGGGTCAGCACGCTGCAGGACCTGCTCTTCCACAGCGACTGCGTGACCCTGCACTGCGGCCTCAACGAGCACAACCACCACCTCATCAACGACTTCACCGTCAAGCAGGTCTGCGCCCGCGGGCCCGCCGGGGGCGGGGCGGGGCGGGGCTGGGGGCGGGGCGGGCGGGGCTGGGGGCGGGGTGGGGCTGGGGGGCGGGGCGGGCGGGCCGGCCCCTCCTGGGTCCCGGGCCTCTCAGGTGACTGTGTGTTCACAGGCTTCTGTGTTGTGAGCACGTGCAGTGCACACACCTGGGTGTGGGCAACTTTGGATGGCAGTGGCCCTCCACGTGTGTGCACGTGGGTTGTATAGATGTGTGTGTGTCCATGTTTCTAGGCTTGTGTCTGTCCACACGTGTATACACACATGCACACATGGTTGGGCTTCCCTTGTGGCTCAGCTGGTAAAGAATCCGCCTGCAATGCGGGAGACCCGGTCCCTGGGTTGGAAAGATCCCCTGGAGAAGGGAAAGGCTACCCACTCCAGTATTCTGGTCTGGAGAATCCCATGGACTGTACAGTGCATGGGGTCGCAAAGAGTCAGACACGACCCAGCGACTTTCACACACGTGGGGACGCACGCACGTGTGGTCACATGCACTTCTGTGTGTGTACACGTGTGTGCATGGGAGTGCCTGCACGTTCTGGGGTGCGCACGTGGAGCTGTGGCTGTCGTCTGCCCCACGCCCCCAGCCCTGTGGGGGGTGAGGCCGGACACTGTTCCCACAGGCCGGGCCGGCCTCCAGGGGCCGGGGGATTGGTCAGGCCGTGCCATCCGTGAGAACCAATGAGACCTGGACAGACGGGAGCCTACCAGGGGAGAGCCCTGCGGTGAAAGCGGGGTCACAGGCAGTGCCGCATCTCGGAGCAGGGGGAGCCCCCTTCACAGGACCAGTGAGGGGGCGTCTGCAGGCCCGCTGTCTGTCCTTCCCAGATGAGGCAAGGGGCCTTCCTGGTGAACACGGCCCGGGGAGGCCTGGTCGACGAGAAGGCGCTGGCCCAGGCCCTGAAGGAGGGGAGGATCCGCGGCGCGGCCCTGGACGTGCACGAGTCGGAGCCCTTCAGGTGCCTCCCGCCGCTCCTGGGGCCCCCAGCCTGGGGCCCGCCTGGCTCCTGCGCTGCGCTAGCCTGGGCTGGCCTGGTTGGGGTGGGGCCATGCCCACACGCGGCCTCCTGGCCCTGTCTTTGGGCAGCCGGAGCTTGGCCTAGGGCAGGCCTTCCTCCAGGGCCAAGCCAGGTCTCGGCGGGAGGGGAGCTCAGCTCTGCGGGCCAGGACAGCCCCAGGTCCTGCACTTGGGGGAGGGGGAGGGCTGAGACCAGGGCCCCCTGCCAAGTGTCCAAGGCCGCTGGCCCCCAGGTGGCTGTGTATAGATGCCCCGGCCGAGAGGCTGTTGGGCAGCAGGGCCTGGGGGGGTGGTCCTCACCTGTGGAGCCTGCAGGGGTGTTCAGGGGCCCCAGGTCTGAGAGCTCAAATCACCTACAGGGAGCTGGGCGTGTCCCCAGTTGAGACCCTCCCCACTGTGGTCAGGGAGGGGCTGGGCAGATCTGACAAGTGGGGGTGGGCTGTGGCCAGGGTCAGGCTCTGACCTTTAGCCTCTGACCTCTTTGCAGCTTTAGCCAGGGCCCCTTGAAGGACGCGCCCAACCTGATCTGCACCCCGCATGCGGCCTGGTACAGCGAGCAGGCCTCCATCGAGATGCGTGAGGAGGCGGCCAGGGAGATCCGGCGAGCCATCACAGGTAGGCCGGGTGGGGCCTCGTCTGTCTGCTGGCGGGGTTGAGGGGGTGTGGGGCATGGGAGTGGGGGGCCCAGGCTCCTGTGGGGGCCTTGGGGGTGGGGCGCGGGGCGGGGTGCAGGTTGGGCGCAGAAGGAGACAAGACCCAGCAGAGCCTGACATTTCCACGCCGCAGACCCTGAACGCAGGGGTTCTTGGCTTCGTGTCTCTGACCCGCCTTCGCTGTCCTGGGGGTGTCAGCTCGTGTGTCTTTCTCCTAACCTTTGACGAAGTCTGTGTGCGAGCTTCCCAGGCGGGCCCATCAGCTCTGAAACCTCTGCTCTGAGCAGGCACCAGTGAGCTGAGGTCACCCGCCTGAGGCTGGGGGTCCCTGAGCTTCAAGGGGGACCCTGCCCAGACAGGCGCAGCCCGCTCTGCCTGAGGGCTGTGCGCCTGTGGGGGTGGCCCCGTCCCGATCAGAGCCCCACCGGGCCCTGGCGGCTTCGGGACGCAGGCCCCATCTTTTGCCCCCGCCCCGCCCCCCGCGTTTCTCAGGCCGGATCCCTGACAGCCTGAAGAACTGCGTTAACAAGGACCACCTGGCAGCCGCCACCCACTGGGCCAGCGTGGACCCCGCCGTGGTGCACCCCGAGCTCAATGGGGCCGCCTACAGGTAAGCGGGGCTCTGGGCCGGACGTGTGCTCACTGGGCCCCCAAGGCCCTGGGCAGCTGGGGCACGCGCGCCCGAGCAGGCGGCAGCCTTCGGGGTGGTGGATGGGGCGCCGTCCTGGGTCTCAGCTGCACGGAGCGGGGCGGGACTGGACCCTGGACGGGGCGCCCCCCGGGCTCATGCGCCGCCTCCTCCCCCAGCAGGTACCCCCCGGGCGTGGTGGGCGTGGCTCCCAGCGGCATCCCGGCCGCCGTGGAGGGCATCGTCCCCAGCGCGATGTCCCTGTCCCACGGCCTGCCCCCCGTCTCCCACCCTCCCCACGCTCCTTCTCCCGGCCAAACCGTCAAGCCCGAGGCGGATAGAGACCACGCAAGCGACCAGTTGTAGCCGGGGCGGAGCTCTGCAGCCGGGGCGCCGGCCGAGCCCTGGGCGGGTGTGTGCAGGCGCGGTGCCTGCGGTGGCCGGGTCTCCGGAGGCGGGCCGGACGCCGGGGCTGAGCTGGCGCCGCTGCCCGCGTCGACTGTAGTTGCCCCGTCCCGAGGGCCGGCTGCGCCCCGCACCCCGCGCCCCGCGCCCTCCGCGTCCTCGTTAAGCAGCAGAAGTTAGTAGTGCGCTCTCCCTGAACGTCCTCGTCTGTGTACAGTCTCCAGAACATCGCAGGTGTGTTTGCTCGCTGTGGGCAGGAGGGCCGGGCGGCCGCGGCGCCGCTCGCGGCCGCCCCTCCTGCGTGTGGAGCGCCCCGCACGGGCGGCTGGCAGACTTCTCAGGACAATGATCCTCCCGTTTTCTTTTTACGCCACACAGCGCATTGTTTTTTCTACCTGCTTGTCTTATTTTTAGAATAATTTAGAAAAACAGAACCAAGGCTGTCTTTCCTAACTTTGGCATGAACCCCTTGTTTCCAACGAAGACGGCATCGCGAGGCAGCCGGGTGGGAGCGCCAGGCCTCCCTCCAGCCGCGGGTGCAGCGCCCGGCCCGCGGTGCCGTCCTGCTGATGTGGTAGGCTAGCAATATTTTGGTTAAAATCATGTTTGTGACCGTAACCATTTGTATGAATTATTTTAAAGAAATAAAAGTCCCAGAAAGAGCCAGCACGCCCAGCCTCTCTTTTAGCAGCTTCGTCTCACGGGCACACTGGCGAGGCCAGTCCTCTTCCTGGCCAGCGCTGGCGGCCTTGGAGCTGGCCGGGTGGCTCTGAGGGTCCGTGCTGGGCTCCGCTTCCTCTGGCTTCCGGAGCTGCCCGCCCTTTGTGTCCTCGCTGGAACCTGGGGGTCCTCACTGCTCTCTGCTCAGTGCCGCCCGCTTCCTCCTGGGGGTCCTGAGCCTTGGTGACCGCCACTGCTGGAGCGGAGGCTTAGGAGAACACTGAGAGGCTTGGTACAGGCTTTAGAAAATGATGTTGGTAAAGCTGTTCCCTTCAGATAAAGGAAGAGAAGGAGGCAGCTACAGCCAGGATCAGGACTCGAGGAGGTTGCCGAACAGTTCCCAGTGTCCATCAAATCACAGAGAATGGGATGAGAACTTGCTGATGAGAATCTAAGAGAGAACGCTTGCTAAACCAACACAAAGTAAAAGATCTGAATTGCTCTATAACTTTCTAAGAAATTAGACTTAAAAAACTTTCTCAAAGGAAATTACAAATGGCTTCAAACCTTAGTTCTAAAAAATACTTAAGCAGAAAAAACCCACTGATTTCCTATTGACTTGAGAGGACAAAAAGGAGGTGCACTTTCCAATCACGCTGAGATTAACTTTCCAAATCCTTAGAGGAAAAAACGATAATCCAGCCCCATCTGAAGGAGTGAGCCAAGTGGGGGGCTGTTACCCTGTGAGCTCAGCTGGGGCGACTCATATGTCCTGAGCTAAGGTGGGGTGACTCCCACACAGTGACCCCGGGCGGGGTGAGCCCTACACTGTGAGCCCGGGTGGGATATAGGCTGCTTATGGGGACCCGCCCCCAGGTCTCCCCCAGGAAGGGGGTGGGCCCTGTAGAGACCACCTGACCTCAGGACCCTCCATGGGTTGGAGGGTGACCGTGTGAAGTGGGTGCCTTTGCCCTCAGGCCCAGGCCTCTCTCCCCAGCTGTGGAGCGCCAGCTGCTGCCGGCCCGGTGGGGCCCTGGCCTGATGCTTTCAGGGTGGCTGCGCTGAACACAGGAGCTTGTTTCCAAAATGCTGCCCCTCCGACTCCACTGAGGATGGTGTTGAAGGGAGGTCCCGAACCCCGAGTCCCCGTGGACCCTTGACCCTGGCCCAGGGATGTTCCCACCATGCTGTGCAGGGGTTGGGGCGGGCATCGCTTGCCGTGAGCCATGTGCAGAACCACCCGCGTCCCTTCCCCAGGCCCAGTGGTCGCCCCCCACCCCGTGTCACCGCAGAACTGAGACACGCGGTGCTGGAAGGCGGGTCCAGGGACTCCGCAGCACTTCTCACGGCGACCAGGATGGGGCATCCTGTCTGTCAGCCCTGCCCTGGGCTCGCCTCTGTGGGCCTGGCCCAGCAGTGGAGCCAGACCCCGGGCGTGTGCACGGAGCTGGGTGCACGTGTGTCAGCGGGGGGCCCAGTGACCGGGGCAGCAAGGCCTGTTTCCCGGAGCCGGCCCCTTGCCTGCCCACCCAGCCTCCAGCAAGCCCCACAGCCCCCGGATACCCCCGCCCCGTCTGCTCCCGCGGCCTCCACTCCCAGGGAGCAGCTCGTGCCTGGACGTGGCCGTCAGCCCTCCTGGAGACTGCAGGGGTTGCTTGGCCCCCTGACCTTGGTTCTGTGTCCAGGAAACCCTATTCAGAGCCGTCAGAGCAGGGCTGACGAGTTCTGATCTTGTCCCCTGTCAGAGCTGAAACTTTGTATTTTACGTCAAGCTTTTCTTGGTTTAACTTCCTTTGCAAAAGTGTGAGTTTCAGGAGGCCCACCCAGTGGCCGGGGCGTGAGGCTGAGTGCACCGGTGGCGGGGGCGTTTCCTCAGCCCGGAAGCTCGGGTTGGCCCGCGACCTCCGTGCTGGCCGCCCGCTTCCCGCTGCCACGACTGTCTCTTGGGTTTTCACGCTCCGTGTGCTAAAGTAGTTCCCTGAGAATGGGCTCGGGCACTTGATTTTGTAAAACCCTGTGTGTCTGACACACACCCCCGGTCTTGTGGGCAGGTGGGGCTGGGGCTTAACACTGAAATCCCCAGCGCGTTCCCTCGGTCAGAACACCAGCTGCTCGTCAGCAGACTCTCACCTCCGTGTGGATGTGGACTCACAAGGCTCTGCGAGCTTGGGACTACGCTACTTTGAGGCTTCTCGAAAAGCTGACACAGCAACAGAGACAGACGGGGCCGAATGGAGGGGAAGCCGGAGAGCTGGTGTGTGCACGTGCACGCGTGCACACGTGTGAGCCTGTTTGGGGAGACTTGGGCGCCAGGGCACAGAGCAGCACGGTGGGTCTCTGTGCCCGGAGGGTGGGCAGAGCAGCCTCCCCGACGACAGGACCGCAAAGGGGCAGAGCTCGAGGGGGAACCGGCTGGCGCTGCCTGCCCCCACGGCAGGTTCAGCCTCGGAGGGGCTGGGACAGCCGAGGGCCAGGCATGCCCCGACGGTGGTCCTGCCATCCGCAGCACCGAGCGGAACCCGGCCTCCCCTCCATCAAGCTGCCCCCACCGTGGTCCCTTCAGGAGCCCAGGGTGGCTGCCTCAGCCCTCTGCCCTTGACCTGGGCCCTGGGTAGGGCGCTGGGGGCCAGCGGTCTGGGGTGGCCGACCTGAGCAGGACAGTGGGCAGGGGCAGGCCCTCTCCCTGTGGCCTCCGTGTCTCTGCCTAGCTGGCCCCATCCTGCCTGGGCCCAGCTGGATCCGCAGAAGTGATTTTCCAGCAAAAAACAACATCAGGGAGAAGCGTGGAGAGCAGGGCCAGCTGCAGGCTCTTCCGGGCTCTCTGCCCCGGCCGTCAGCGCTCCCCTCGTAAAGAGAACCATCTGGCCCCCTGGGCTGGCAGCCGGCACTTAGCAGAGGACCTCAGGCCCCCGTGACCAGCCCAGCCAGCGGCTCACCACATGCAGCCCTGGAAGAGACACCCCATTCCTGTCCTGAGTCTCTGACCCTCTGGCCTCAGACCCAAGGCACACTGAGTTCCTGGGGGGGGCCGGCTCTTGCTCCCCGAGACCCCCACACAGCTGACCCGGCTGTTTCTTCTGGTGATGCCGGGATCTGGCGACGGCCACGTGGGGCCGCGTCGTGGGGATGAGTCACTGTTCACGTCCCCTCCTCGTGCCTTCTGCCTTTCGCTGTTACAAACAGCAGCTCAGCCTGAAGCTTGTCCTTGGACCACTGTCCTGAGGGATTCCCAGGAGTGGCAGCTCATGCAACATCCACCCCGTATAGTCCGGGGAGATGTGCCCACACTGGCCAATTTAGACGTGTGTAAGCGCTGCTGCTCCTCAGCCACTAGGACACCCTGGCCGTCGAGCTTCCCAGCTCACAGTGATGTCACGGCGGGACCCGGAGCCTCTGTGTCTGCTTGTCTCCTGTGAGGCTGCACACTGCCCATGGCTCCGGGTCCTGGGATGTATCTTTGTTCATCTCCTATTTGGGAGATTACGGATGGTCTTTTTCTTATTGACTTCTAAGAGCTCTTTATATATTAAGGAATCAAACTTATCTACAACATGATTTGTGAATAGTTTCTTCTGTTGTTGGTTTACAAACACATTGGGCTTCCCTGGTGGCTCAGCTGGTAAAGAACCTGCCTGCACTGCGGGAGACCTGGGTTCAATCCCTGGGTTGGGAAGGTCCCTGGATAAGGGGAAGGCTCCCCACTCCAGTATTCTGGCCTGGAGAAGGCCATGGACAGTCCATGGGATCGTGAAGAGTTGGCCACGACTGAGCGACTTTCGCTGCAGACGCGCTTTCTGCCTTTTCTCAGGAAGGCTGGCCCCAGGGGGAGGCCTGGTCTGGCTAGCCCCGTGCGTGCTGTCTTCACCTGGGAGCTGGCCCCACCCAGGCCCGGGGCCCAGGCTCAGGTGAGACCCTCCTCCCCTCGTGCCAGGAGCTTGCCAGGAGTGGAGGCGGGAGGAGGGCCCCAAGGGGGAGGCTGCCGGGCCCCCAGGAGACTCACTCCGATGGAGGCAAGGGGCTTCAGTCCAGGGCGGCTGACGTCTGGGTCCTCCTCAGTCCAGAAACTAAGGTGTCCCCCGGGGGAAGACAGCCCCCAACCCACAGCCGAGTCAGGGCTGGTGGGCGGCGCCCGAGCGCAGAGCCGAGCATCTGACCGAGAGAAGGGGCGGCACCCCCCCTTTCCTGTCCGTGACGGCGAAACGCACTGTCCTCGGCAAACGTCCAGCCTCACAGGCTGCTGCTGGGCCCCCTGCTGGCTGTGTGTCTCCTGGCTGTCCCAGGGCGTCCCCCAAATCCACACACACAGCCCTCCATCATCCTAGAGCGGCTCCCCCCGCCCTCCCACCATGGCCCTGTTGGAGGAAGCGGCTCTTCCCAGCTCCTCCTCCTCGCCTGGCCCCGCCTGTGGCTGACCCTTGTGTTCCGCCTGGTGTGAGCGGGGCCTGTCCCCTGGGTCGGTGCTACAGATGCAGTGGGCAGGGGTCAGACCTGGAGTCAGCCCTGCCCCCACCCCCAGCACAGGGACGAGGCCAGGGGCTGGGCAGGGGAGGGGCGGGCAGAGGCATCCCTGTGAAGGGGGCCAGGCTGGGCCCTTGGGGACGAGAGACGGGAGAGAGGCCACCTCCATCTCTCTCGGGAGGCCCACCCGAGGCCTCGGCTGGCCGCCCCGTGCCCTGTCCCAGGGGGCCTTGTAACCGGGTGGGGGCAGGCTGAGGCGGCAGCCCCCGGTCAGGGCTGGGGACTACCCTGCCAACAAAGCCATGAGTGTTTTAACAGATGGAACATCCTGGAAATTGGTGAGGAAAAGCCGGTCCTTGGGCCCATGAGGCTTGGCTGGGGCGACCACAGGAGGAGCAGGGGGGAGGGGCGCAGGCTGGACACGGTGGGGTGTCCGATGGCCTGGCCCCACCCCAGGCTGTGCGTATTTGCAATGGAATTCCTAGGCCTGGTGTTCATGCCCCCGGAGCCCCGAGGAGCCCCCTGGAGTCCCCCAGGACCCCCCCAGCCAGTGCCAGGCGTTGAGCCCGTCCAGCCACTCCGCACAGCTTGGAGCACCCTTCACCCCACTGCCTCCAGGCCCCTGATGGGGGAATTTGCGGTAACCTGGTCTGTGCTGCTGCTTAGCTGTGCCCACCACTTGGGGCCACCCACCCCGGGCCAGTCACGTGGACCCCACGGACCCTCACGTCCCCACTCGGACCAGGGTGGCCTCTGTGCCCTCAGCCCCTTCCCGGCCGGGGCACGGGGTTTGGGGGTAGAGAGGACAGGGTGGGCCATCATGTCCACCTGGTACCCCCAGGAGAGCTCCAGGTGGGGCCAGGGGCCAGAGGGCTCCCCAGAACCCCCTCTGGAGCCTGGGGAGCAGCTCCTGCAGGCTGCTGGCTCTGAGCCCCCAGCCTGTGAAAGGCTTGAGTGGCAGGAGCAGCCCCGCGGGGCCCACTGTCCGGGGCAGCACATGGGGACCTGTGCACTGGGTGCCCGGGTGCTCCTGGCAGGGGTGTTGGGTGAGGGGACGTCCACCCCTGGGTCGACCCCACCCTCTCTGAGGCCTGGCCAGACGGGGTGGACCCAGGGGTGCCAGTGGGGTCCAGGGTGGTGGGTGCTAGGCTGTGACCTGGCTTCCCCGAGGGAGACGCAGGCTCTTGTTTACGACACCCGCCACGCGTCCCCAGTGCAGCTCCCCTAAGGACGAGGGGGGAGGAGGATGGGCCTGGCCTGCAGCCCCTCCCCCGGTGATGCCAGCCCAGACCCAAGTCTCCCCTGGACCAGCCCTCGGAGCCCACTGTGTGCTGTCCGCGAGCCCCCCAGAGCATGTGGACGTGTGCGTGCACACGCGTGCACACACACACACACACACACACACACATGCCCCACTGCAACCTCATGCAGCCCAGGAACCAGGAGAAGCAGTCAGAAGCCACAGGTGAGCTCACGAGAAAGTCTGTACGCTAAACTAGCGTTCAGACAGCAAAGCAACTCCCAGTTAGAAACGCTGACAAGAGGAGCATGGCATTTACGACAGCGACACCCGTCGCAGATCTTCAAAGCTCAGACTCCTCGCCAGATCTCCTGGGAGAAAACCCCAGGAGGCGGCCGGCAGCCCGCTGTCCTGGGCAGGAGTCCTCGCCACCCGGAGACAGCTGAGCTGGTCTAGATGCACCTGGGCCCGCAGAGCAGAACAAGGCGGGAACAGCGGAGAGGGGCCTGAAGGCGCGGGCGGGGAGGACCGTCTTCACCAGATGTCAGCGCTGGTTCCCCGCCCAGAAGGTGGGTGGAGCTGACACCCAAGGGGCTCACACGCCCCGGGGGGCGGGGGGCGCCTTCTCCTCTCAGCAGGAGGCAGGCCACCCCTCCAAGATTCCAACCCAGCTGTTGCTGCTGCTGCTGCTGCTAAGTCGCTTCAGTCGTGTCCGACTCTGTGCGACCCCACAGATGGCAGCCCACCAGCTGATGCCCCTCACACATGCCTCGTGCCCCCTTCAAGCAGGGTTCAAGAGGTCATGTGACTATTTCTGGCCAAGGACAGAGGCGATACTTGTGAGGCTGTTATAAACTGACACACCAACCGTCTCCTGCAAGTCAACAATCAGTAGATGAGCAGCTGTGTGCACAGCACACGCAGGCTCCCGATGACTGACACGAACAGCCAGCAAGCACGTGAGCGATCGCTCAGTGTCTGCAGTCATCAGAGAAAGCCGATCAGCAGGTCAGGGCTTCATGCCCACCGGGTCAGCAGCCGCTGGGGGCCCAGGGGGTTGCTCCGGAATGTCAGAGAGCCGCCCCCCAGCCCCGCAGGCCTGTGCACACACGGATGTCCGCACGAGGCCACAGGTGTCGTCACAGATGTTCCAGCAGCCAGGAGGCGGGAACAGCGCGCTGTCGTTGGCAGATGAGTCGATAAACAAAACGTGGTCCGTCCACACAGGGAGCACTCCTCAGCTCGTCCACACAGGGAGCACTCCTCAGTTCGTCCACACAGGGAGCACTCCTCAGCTCGTCCACACAGGGAGCACTCCTCAGCTCGTCCACACAGGGAGCACTCCTCAGCTCGTCCACACAGGGAGCACTCCTCAGCTCTAGTGAGGAGGCCGGCCCTGGCGCCTGCAGGAACAGGGAGAAAGGAACCTCAAAATCACGAAGTGGTGTGAAGGACGAGCCCCAAAGGTTGCACGCAGGCTGCACGTGTGTGGACGCCCCGCACGGGCTGACCCCGCGAGGCAGAGCGTGGGCCCCAGGGGCAGGGAGGGTGGGTGGACAGCTAGAGGGGACAACCGCTGTGATGGACACGGGGACTCTGGGGGGCAGTGGGAAGGTTCTGGACACTATGAACAAGCCAAAGGCCACTGAAGCGCATGCTTTCAGAGGGTGGGTCTCTGTCCTGTGAGCGGCATCTCCGAAAAGCTGGGGTGCTGCCCCATCCGTCTTCAGGGGCCTACGGGGCCGCAGAAGGTGCGCTGGGTCCTGAGCGCAGCTCCTCCCGGGAGGACGTGCAGAGGGTGGTGGCCCCGAAGCCGTGTGGACCCCGGCTCTTCTGCCGGTCAGGCCAGCGTGACCGTCTTCTCTGAGGGCCTCTGTCCGCCCCCGTGGTTTCTGAGGCCTGGACTGCAGGGCAGAGGCCTGTGCTCCGGAGCACCCGCGGCCCGTCCAGAGAGATGTCCGGGTGGGGACGGCCAGCCCCACGCTGCAGGCTGGCAGAGAGCCGGGTGGAGAGCAACGCCTTTCCAGAGAGGCTCCAGCCCAGGGAGGGGTGTGGGGAGGGGAGCGGGGGCCTGGGCTCCTCCCCGCCCCTGCCCCCCAGGGCCCTGTCTGTCCGTGAATCCATGAGTCCTCCCAGAGGGTTGCTGGGTCCGGGCGGGTGGGGGGGCGCCCACACCTGGCTTGCAGCTGCCGGGCCTCAGGCTTCCTGCTGAAGAAGGGCCGCCTGGCAGGGCGCGGCGGGAGCCTCGTCCCCGGGCAGCTCGCTCACGGTTCACACGTCCTCTGCAGGCCGCCACGTCGGGCAGCTGGCGGTGCGGTGCTGCGCCGGCAAGCCGCCCGGGACCTCCTCCTCTGATTGGCATCCTTGCTTGTGCCCAGTGCTGGTCGGTCTAAGGCCAGACCTCCTCACGGCAGCCTCAGTCCCTCACCTGGGGCAGGGCGCCCCATCGTCCGGCGCCTCAGCTCCGTGCCACTGGAGGACTGCTCCCAGCTCCTTGTGCAGGATGGCACACGTGTGTGTGTGTGCGCGTGCAGGCTCAGTCGTGTGCAACTCTGTGAGCCCGGGCCCACCAGGCTTCTCTGCCCCACAGAACTCTCCAAGCAAGAACGCTGGAGTGGGCTGCCATCTCCTCCCCCGAGGATGGTGTTTATGGCTGAATCAAACACCGTTTGACGCACTGGCTCTCTGTGTGGCCTCGCTCATATATTCCGGAATCCTGCTCTGGGCTCCATTCTGGGCACCAGGCTTAGTCTCTGTCACCAGCACACGGATGGGGTTTCCACGGTTGCAGGTATATTCTGAGTCATGTGAACACTGGCCCCCAGATGAGCTGATGTTTGTCAAGCCCTTGCCCGGCGTCGCCTGCTGCCACAGGTCCCCACGCCTCGCGTGGGACCGCCCACCACACCCCCTCGACAGCCGCGGGGCCCAGAGCTCTGGTCTCAGTGGCACCCAAGGCCAGTCAGCTGGCTCTGGACTGCGCCGGCCCCTCGCCTCCCTCCCTCCCTCCACAGAGGCCCTCCACGGAGACCGCAGGCTCCGTGGCGGGAAAGGCTGGGGCCCACCAGGAGCGTGCGCACCTTCTCGGCGGCTCCCCAGGCCTCCGGGAGCCGGCGTCTTTCCATCCGGTCAGGTCTCGGCTGCTCAGCGCCCAGCAGGTGTGGGTCTCCTGCTGTGGGGGAGTCTGACTTATGGGCAGACTGCCGCTCTCCACGTTTGGTGCCCCTGTGGGCAGACTGCCGCTCTCCACGGTTGGCGCCCCTGTGGGCAGACTGCCGCTCTCCATGGTTGGCGCCCCTCTGTGGCGCCGTGCCCTCGCCACGCACACGGCAAGGCTGTGCCCAGGCCCCTGGCAGCCAAGCGAAGGCTGGCTGAGCAGCGACCAGGAGGCCCCAGCGGGCTGGCGTGGCCGCCTCCAACACACAGCCACAGGAGAGGTGGCAGCCGCTCCCCCCCACGCTCCCCCCCTAGGCTGGGCCCTGCCGCCCAGGACACAGCCCCAGGGGCCAGAGGAGAGGTGTGGCGGAGGGGGCGGTTCCTGGGCCTGGGGGAGCAGAGAGGACCTCAGATGCGAGAGCTGCGAACGCCTTGCCCGCTCCATCGCCTCTATGCTCGGGCTGACCCACCACGCTGTCGCTGCTGCAAATGGAATCTCTGCTGCCTCCGCTTCTGGGTGCTCAACGTTCAGGAAATTACTGGCTTTTGCATATTTATCTGGTATTATTTTATTATTCATTTTTAATTTTTTAAACTAGGGGATATGTGGAAACCTCTAGATTTATAATCATAGCCGCACTAAGAATTTCACCTATTTTTTCGAAGGTTAGGGCCACTTATTTTTCTTCTCTTACTGGATTTGCAAGAACCTCCAACAAAATGTTGAGTTACAAAGACGAAGGGCACTCAGCGCTTTCTCCTGCGTTTCTGAGACAGTTTTGTGTTTCCCACGTAGCCTGATGTTGGCCTTTTGTGGGCCAAATTGTTACCTGTTCTTTTTCTATTTTAATCGATATCATTCTTAATAAAATTGCTGAATTTTGTCACGTTTCTTTTCGGCACTTACTGGTCTGGTTTTAGCAGTTTTCTGTGCTGATCCGTCCATGGAAGTTATCTGAGTGGGTCGCTGAGCCGCTCCTGGGAGGCTGGCGTAGGCCCTTGTGGCGTGCAACCCTGCAGACTCACCGCTAGGTGCTCTGCCACCAGCTTGTTCAGACTTCTCTCCATTCATAAGCGACATCTGTCTACAGTTTTCTGAAATACATCAAGTTCTTGTGTTAAATTTTGCCGGTTTCATGAGGTGAATTAGTTTTCCACGTTTTTATGTGTCTCAGAAAAGGTAAAGTGACGGTGGAATAGCTTTTCTGGTAGCTTCAGGTCAGCTCGCAGTCAGCTGTGAGCATCTGTCCCTGGCGCTTTTCCCCACTCGTCCATTTTAGGCCGCCTTCCCAGGTCCCTGCGTCCGCCGGCTCCTGTCTTCCTTGCTGTGAGTTATTTTGGTGGCTTGCATTCACTATGAAATTGCCAGTTTGCCTCAAGTTTCTGACAGCTGCCCCAGACGGCAAGCGGTGCCCTGTGTCATCCCCAGCTCTTCTGTCCCCGAGTCTCCTTTCTCGTTCCTAATTATAGGCGGTTTCTGAATTTCATGTGCAAAGTCTAAATCCAGACTGCCACCCCTGCCTCAGGCTCTCGGGAGCAGCGGCTCCTCTGATTCTCTTTTAGAAGAAACGCTTTATCATTTCTCGTTTTTACTCATTCTCTGCTTCACTGATTTCTGCTTCTACCCTCATAATTTCCTCTTTCCGCTTTTTGAAAGGTCTCTTATTCGAATTCTAATTCCCAAAGACGGTCAGGAAATCGCTCACTGCTGTTCTTTCCTCAGAGAATCTGAGCCCGGGTCGGCAGAGCCCAAGGGCTCAGCTGAGACGCTAAGATTTCCAGAGAGCCTGCGTGCTCAGATTTCATTTCCTGCTTTATCTAAGTTTCCCTGGAAATGTCTTTCTTAGTTTCCGAGTAATCAAGATCGGGGGATGTGTTTAAAATTTATTTAAAATTCTGTTGGATTATAATAAGATTTTTGTTGAGCTACTTTTTTAGCTCACTGAGGTTTCCTTTGCGGGCGAGTCGACGTCACAGTCTCATAGTACAATGTTTTCCCTGTGGAGCGTGAAGACTGGTTCCTACACCCACTTCTGCTGGTTTTTCAGCTGCCAGGAGCCCCGGCCGTGATGAGGGCCGGGAGCATGTCCGCCTGCACCCACAGTCCCGCTGCTTCCCAGGCTGCGCTGGCCTTTTTCTGGAACTCTCCCTGGATGGGCCACGTGGGTGCCAAGCTCACAGCAGCTGCTTCTGGGCTCGCCAGGATCCTGGGCGGCGCCCCCTTGCCCCCGTGACCCACAGGGGTGACATCGCAGTGTCCTCAGCTCCCGGGTTGCTGATGAGAACTCCAGGCCTCTTCATATTTTCTGTCTTGAAATCACATGTTCCGATGACAGGCTTGAAAATTTTCCCTCCTGCGGGTTTGTGAGACCGACGAGGGTGCCCGCGAACCCCCAGCAGCTTCCGCGGGCCTCTGCCTGGTACCCGCCGGGCGGCCCCCCACCTTCCTCTGCGCTCTCGCGGTCAGTGACCCCCGCTGGACATCGTGTGTTTGCTCAGAGGTTGGTGGTGGAGGTGAGCGGTTGCGACCTAGGAGGGCTCCTTAGAGCCTGGCAGACCCCGTGTCCAGACAGGGGAGGGGAGGCCGCGAGAGGCGGACAGCCCCCCTGAGGGCGCACAGCTGGTGCGCGAGGGGCACTGCGCCCCTTACCCTGGAGCACTGGACCTCCCTGGGCTTGACCCCGTGGGCGTGGCCCCATATGGGCGTGTTCTCTCGTGGGCGTGGCCGCCCGTGGGTGTGGTCCGATTGGGCGTGGCTCCAGTGGGCGTGGTCTCCCGTGGGCGTTACCCTGTAGGGAAGCCGAGGGCCCTCTTCCCTGGGCACATCCCAGGGTGGGTTCCCTGCGGCCGCTGCTTCCCTGCCCACAGAGAGGACAGGCGGAGGATGGGTGGGTGAAGGGGCTGGGTCAGCGGGAGAGCGGGCAGCCTCCATGGGCCTCCTAAGAAGCGAGAGTGCTGGGAATTCCCCCAAATTGGTCCCTTCTTGTATTAGTCAGAGGACCCCGCTGAGACCACCGCAGCAAAGGGGACACTCACTGCCTTACAAGGGGAGGGGAGGGCAGCCCCCGCCCGGCCCGAGGGGGCCCGAGTGTACCCGCTTCCCTTCGCCGCTCTCCCCAGGGAGGGCTTCCCCAGAGCCTCATCACTTGCCACCCTCCCAGGCCCAGTGTGGTCCTGACATCCAGGACATCAGGGGCTTGATTGTCAGCCGCCACCCCATCGAGGACGGCACCCCCCAAACAGGATGAAGCCCGGAGAAGGGCAGGGTCGCCCTGGGGATGACCTGGAGAAGCAAAGCCCGTCTGCTCCGCCGGGAGCTGTGCCCGTTGGGTTAGGACCCCGGCAGCTCTGGGCCCAGAGCACACGCCACCAGAGTCCTATGCAGGGGGTCCACACAGTAGCCCGCCCCCTGAGAGCGATGGCCACCTCAGCCCAACCCAGCCTCACACCTGGGTCAGTGGACACACCTGGACTTGGACACCGTGCCCCATGCCTACTCATGCCCTTCAAACCGCCCAGGCCTCATGCGTTCTCCAGGCAGTGTGGGGTCCCCCGGGGGTTCCTGCATGGAGGGACCCAGCAGAAAGCTGCTGGCGTCTGGGCGGGTCCCCGGCGGGGCTAGCGACCAGAGCTGGTGTGAGCGTCCTGGTTTTGGCCACCGTGTGGGGCGGAGGGTGGGGGGTACAGGCAATTGGACTATTTCTGCAACTTTCCTGTAAGCCTAAAATTATCTCAGAAGCAGCCTTTTTTAAACAAGTGTCCCTGCGGCAGGGTCGGTGGGGGTGAGGGTTTGTGATGTGCCTGTGGGAGCCTGTCACCCGCGTCCCGCTGGCCACCCCTGCTTCTCCCCAGAGGTCACCCGGGGCCCCTTGGCTCCCCGGAGGGTGGGTGTTTACTCCAGCCCCTCCTCATCAGACACAGGCCCTGGGACTCCCAGGCGAGCTCTGTGCTCACCCCTCACTGGCAGATGAGGGGCTGCTGGGGCTGGGGAGGGGCAGCTCAAATCACGAAGAAGGCTCCCTTCCCAGATGTGCTTTGGGAAGTCCTGGAGGGAAGGGGGGCATTTCACAAAGTGCTCCCGATCCTCCCAGTGCCGCCCACCCGCTCTGTGCCCCGCGGTCTGCAGGGGTGGCAGCAGGCACCACGCCGGGGCACCCTCCCAACAGCAGAGCTGTCTAGAGGATGGGGCCCAGGGGCAGACCGCCTGCAGAGGTGCAGGTGCTGGGCGGTAGGGCCCCTCGGACAGGCAGCCCAGGTCGGGGGTGGGGGTCAGTGTGCAGGTGGGACAGCTCCTGGGGGCGGGGGCCCCGCCGGCCACGGGCTGTGCCGGTGATTTTCCTACCAGTGGCTCTGGCCCCCGGCCAGGTGAGCAGACGCTGACCCACATTTCCACTGCGCCCGGCGGAAAGCAGGCCACCGAGAGGCTGGAGCCGGGGCGTCCGGCCGCAAGGCTGCGGACTCAGACTTTCCAGGCTGGGAAGTGGGTCCCCGGGGGAGGGGCCCTCGCCGGGCTGGTGGGGGGGGGGCGGTAGGGGGCTGCCTGGGGGGAGCCCTGGGCCCCTTGCAGCCCCCGCCCCCGCACCTGGTGGCCCCTCCCCACCGGGGCTGGTCCAGGAGCCCCCATCTGGCACTGCCCACGGGACTGAAAACAGCCCCTCAAACTGGGGCCCTTTCGGTTGAACCTGCCGTCCTGACTGGACAGAATGGCCTGGACACGACACCCCAGAGCCCAGATGTGGGGCCATCGGCCGTTCTGGGGGAGGGGTGGGTGGTGGCCGGGGCCACGGCTTGTGGACGGCTCCTTGTTCTCTGGTAGCCTTGCCCAAAGCCCAGGCTGTGTGTCTCCCCCTCGACACGCCGTCCCCAGCTGCCCCTTGCCCCAAGGTGCCCAAAGAGGTGGCGGTAGACAGCCCCCCTGCAGCGTAGTGCTCAGGGCCACGGCGCGTGAGGCCAGTAGTGGTGTCACAGCCTCACATAGCAGCCCCAAGGCCGGGCCGGGGGGACGGCAGGGGCTCCAGAAGGGCCGGGTCCCTGAGCTGCAGAGCAGCCCTTCCCTCTGGACAGGTGGACACATCTCAGAACAGCTACTCAGCAGAGTAACAAGGAGCGGGGGCATGGGGCTGGTGGAGCAGGGCAGGCCTGGGCAGGGCACGCAGGCCCACGGGGTCAGTCCAGAGCCGGACCTCCCGAGCAGGTGTATCCTCAAAAACAGCTGCAGGGCCAGCCTGGGACTTGGTCTACGGTGGGGAGCGCCGGCAGGCGTGTGAAGGGTGTGTGCACATGTGTGCCTTCCTGGACCCGGGTGTGGTGGGAGTGGAGGCCCCCGGACCCCAGCCCCCCCAGACACTGAGGTCCGTGACCCACACGTTCTCCACCCAAAACCCTCGGTCTGGCAGCTCCCTCCCCCGGAGCTGGGCCTGCACTGCTGCCCCGAGGAGCCCAGCCTGGGGCTCGCCCCCAGCTGTTGCCCCCACCCTGCAGCCCTGGCCAGCCTCTTCCCCCGGGCTCAGTCTCCCTGTCGACAGGACGTCTGGGTGGTGTGGCCCCTGGGCGCCTGCTGGACCAGGGAGTGATGAGACAAGCCCAGGCCGAGCCCCCGGATGGCAAAGAAACATCCAGGCTCTTAGCAGCAGAGGCTGTGCCCACCACCCCCTGCCCTGCAACCCAGGCTGCGAGTCCTGTGAACTACAGGGGGAGGCACAGATGGAGGTGCTCTCTGCCCCGGGATCCCAGGTTCGCTTGAGGGTGCCCCTCTCTGGGGAGCACCCTCTCCTGGGAGCACCCCTGCTGGGAGCACCCCCTCTCTGGAGCACACTCTCCTGGGAGCACTCCTGCTAGGAGCACTCCCTCTCCTGGGAGCACCCCCTCTCTGGGGAGCACCCTCTCCTGGGAGCACATCCTCTCCTGGGAGCACCCCTGGCTGGGAGCACTCCTCTCCTGGGAGCACCCTTGCTGGGAGCACTCCCTCTCTGGGGAGCACCCTCTCCTGGGGGCACTCCCTCTGATGGCTTTCCCCATGTTGCCCCCCTACCCACCATGTGTCCTTTGGGAAGGGGGCTCCCTGAGCACGTCACGACAGCCTCCAGGTTCAGACACAGCTGATGACTCCACAGCCCCGTGGAGAGCAAGAGGAAATCCAAGGGGAGGAAGCAAATGTGAAAATTGAAGCGTAAATCCCCAAATCCCAAACAGCTCCCGAGACTCCACAGCCAGCCTGGCCGCTCGGGAGCTGCTGAGCCAGGGCTTGGATGGAGCTCCCTTCCCGCACGGCCGCTGGGCTGGCCTGTGGGGTCATCTCTGTGGGAAAGCATGGGGGTGCTGCCAGAGGAGCTGGAGGGACCCCTCAGGCCAGCCCACCCCGGTGCTGAGTGTCCACTGCCCCGTCAGAGCCCAGAAGCCCCAGTGCTGGGCAGCCAGGCCCGGATGGCAGGGGCTGCTGTCCCGGGCGCCCGGCCCCCTCCTCCTGCCTGCTGCAAAGCCCACACACAAGGGGGCTTGGCGGCCCCTCCGGGCTCTGCATCTGAGGCAGTCACCAGCCCCCGTCTCCACCGGCCCGCACTCCGCTCCCCGACCCCCAGGCCTCCCCTGTCTGTCTCAGAGCCCCTGCTGAGGCCGAGTGCTGCTAGACAGGGTCCCAGGGAGAGTGTAGGAGGTGGCAGAGTGCGCGGCCCGAGAGGAGGCCCTCGGGGCCGGTGTCCCCGGGGAGACCTGCTGGGTCCCTCCCAGGTGCCAGCCCTTCCGCACAGTCCGTCTACACTCGTCTAGGAAAGCATAGCCTCAACCCTCCCACGTCCTGCTGGGGGAGCCGGGAAGAGGCGAGGGGCAGCTCACACCCAGGGGGCCCCACCCCGGCACCCTTGTCCTGGGCTGGGCGTGGAGGGGCACAGGTGAGGGTCCTGTGGGTGAACTTCCTCCCGGCCCCTCACCTGCTCTGAAGCGCCCTCCCGGCTTGGTGCACATCAGCCGCCTGGAGACACCCTGGGAGCCCGTGTCCAGCTGGCAGGTTGCACCGGGCCTGGGGGCTGCAAACAGACCTGGGCCCTGGAGCCCCTTCAACAGGCCACGCTTTGGCCCTGGGGCCTGGTGACCGCAGAGCTGGCTTGTCCCTGCGGGGCCTGGAGGCCTGGGTGGCAGCCCCCATTCCCCCAGGGGCCGCCAGCCCCCCATCCCCGTGTCGTCTAGGACCACACCACCCCCGTGAGAGGTGGGGTCTACTCTCCTCCCCGTGACCGGCGCTGTGGCTCCGCGTCTCACGAGGGCAGGTCCCTTCGGCCATGCAGCCTCCCCCGGCTCCTGCTCTCAGGACGCCTGCCCAGGTACCAGCCACCATCCGAGTGGAAGTGTGGGCCGGGCAGAGCCCGCGGGCAAAGGCTCCAGGCCCTGCCAAGGCCCCAGCCCAGCTCAGGCCCCGGCCCTGAGCTAAGGGGCCTCTGGACGACTCCAGCAGTGGCCTTCCTGCTGCCCAGTGACCCCACGGGGAGTGGGATCTGCTGCCCACGGGGCCCTGCCTGTGTGCAGGTGTGTGGGCAGAGCAGACAGTGTGGTGGGTTCCGGGCGCCAGGTCCCCAGTGGCTGGTCAGGCACCAGCCGGGAACCAGAGGCGACCCCAGCGGGGCCCTGGGTGTTCCCTGCTCGTGCCTACGGCTCCCTCTGGACCCTCGGGAGCCTGAGCCGTCCCCGCAGCACTGGGGGTCCAAGGGCTCTCAGGGGCCCAAGAAGGCTTCTTGCCAGGAATCCAAAGCCCCAGGCAGAGTGTCTTCCAGAACATTCTGCAGGGAAGCGTGTGGGCAGTCAGGTCTCCCCCAGAATGGTTGCCCACGGGTCTGCCGGGTTCTCACTTTTCGGAGCCCACGTGCCTCCCCCGTCCTCCACCCCCGAGACGCCCAGATTCTCGGTTACTCCCGCTGGCGGCCCTGTGCGCCCCTGCAGACCAGAGCTGCCTCCACAGGAGGAGCGGTTCTTTCTCTGAGTCTTCCCCGCGTCCTACGCTCTCTGCGAACACCAGCAGTGTTTGCAGAACCCCTGGGGCTGTCTCGCCTCCTCTTGCCTCCTCTCGCCTCCTCTCCGCAGTCTCTTCTCTGCATCTGGTCTTGAAGACCGGGCTCTGCCCTCTGGCCCGTCAGGTGCTGGGGACTCTGGCACGTGGGAGCCGCTGACTGTGCGTGCGGGCTTTTCGTCTCAGTGGTGTCCTCTGAAGCACGAATGTGTCTCATTTTGATGAAGCATAATTCACCGATTTTCCCCTCAGTCGCTTGTGCTTCGGTGTCAAGCCTAAGAAGTCGTTGCCTAGGTCCATGAGCACGGCAGCCACACCAGAGACCCCTCTCTGAGTTCTCGGGCTTCAGCCCTTGTGTTTGGCTCTTGTCTCGGGGTGAGGTGGGAGCGAGCCCTGTCTCCCGGGCACGCCTGCGGCGGGGCTGCCCTCTCCTCCAGGGCCGGCTTTGGCGCAGCTGTGGCGTCGGCGGCCCGCAGTGGGAGGCCCGCTTCCGGGTGTCGGCCGCTTCCCGCCGGCCTCGTCTCAGGACAGCGCCACCGTCCTCTCTCCTGTAGCTTTGTAATAGTTTTGAAATTGAGACGTGGGAGTCCTCCCACTTAGTGCTTCTTTGATAAGGTTATTTTGGTTATCTGGGGCACTTGCAATTCCATATGAATTTCAAGATCAGCCTTTCCATTTCTGGAGGGAAAAAAGTAGTTGGAATTTTGATGGGGGTTGTAGTGAGTCTGTGGGCTTCCCAGGCGGCGCTGGTACTAAAGAACCCACCTGCCAAGGCAGGAGACTCAAGAGAGGTGGGTTCCAGCCCCGGGCCAGGAAGACCCCCTGGAGGAGCGCGTGGCAGCCCACTCCAGTGTTCCTGCCTGAAGAGGCCCAGGGACAGAGGAGCCTGGCGGGCTGCGGTCCCTGGGGTCGCGGAGAGCTGTCTCTGCTGGAGCCGCCGAGCGCCTGCACCGAATGCTCTGCGGGTGGCTGTGGGGAGCGCCTGCGTCTCAGCAGCACTGGCCTCCCAGCCAGTGAGCGCGTCTCTCCACCCGTTTGCGTCTCTGATTCCCAGCCGTGCTCTGCGGCTTGCAGTGTGCACCCTCCCCACTTCTTCGTTTAAACTGATTCCTAAGTAGTTCATCCTTTTGTGATGCTATTGTGAACGGAGCTGTTTCCTTAATTTTACTCTCAGAGTATTCGTTGCTGGTGTATGGAAGGGCTTCCCTGGTGGCCCAGACGGGGAAGAATGTGCCTGCAGCGAAGGAGACCCAGGTCTGATCCCCAGGTCGGGAAGATCCCCTGGAGAAGGGAATGTCAACTCACTCCAGTAGTCTTGCCAGAGGAGCCTGGCAGGATACAGCCCCTGGGACTGCAAAGAGCTGGACATGGCTGAGCAGTTAGCACACAGTGTATAGAAACGCAGCTGATCTTCGAGTACCGACCTTATATCTACGACCTTGCTGAGCTCATTTACTAGTTCCAATATTTTTGTATAGATTTCTTAGGATTTTGTGTACAAGGTCATGTTATCTGCAAACAGAGATAATTTTGCTTCATCTTTGTCAACTTTTGCGTCATTTTCTTGCAGAGTTTTCCTGGCTAGAACCTCCGACATTGAATAGAAGAAACAGGAGTGGGAGTTCTTGTCTTGTTCCTAATTGCAGGGAAAAAGCTTTCTGTTCTCTTTTTTTTTTGCAATGACTTTCTCTAGTTTCAGTATCAGGGTGAAACTAGGCTTATAGAGTGAGTTGGGAAGTAGTCCCTCTTCTTTTGGTTTTGGAAGATTTAGGGAAGGATTGGTGTTAATTTTCCTTTAAATATTTAGTGAAATTCACTGATAAAGGCATATGATCCTGGGCTTTTCTTTATGGTAAGTTTTTTAAATTGTTAATTAAATTTCTTTATTATAATTCTATTCAGATTTTTCTATTTCTTCTTGAGTCAGTATTGGCAGTTTGTATCTTCCCAAGAATACGCAGAAGAACTGTACAAAAAAGATCTTCACGACCAAGAGAATCACGATGGTGTGATCACTCACCTGGAGCCAGACATCCTGGAATGTGAAGTCAAGTGGGCCTTAGAGAGCATCACTACGAACAAAGCTAGTGGAGGTGATGGAATTCCAGTTGAGCTATTTCAAATCCTGAAAGATGATGCTGTGGAAGTGCTGCACTCAATATGCCAGCAAATTTGGAAAACTCAGCAGTGGCCACAGGACCGGAAAAGGTCAGTTTTCATTCCAATCCCAAAGTAAGGCAATGCCAAAAAATGGTCAAACTACTGCACAATTGCACTCATCTCACACGCTAGTAAAGTCATGCTCAAAGTTCTCCAAGCCAGGCTTCATCAGTATGTGAACCGTGAACTTCCAGGTGTTCAAGCTGGTTTTAGAAAAGGCAGAGGAACCAGAGATCAAATTGCCAACATCTGCTGGATCATGGAAAAAGCAAGAGAGTTCCAGAAAAACATCTATTTCTGCTTTATTGACTATGCCAAAGCCTTTGACTGTGTGGATCACAATAAACTGTGGAAAATTCTGAAAGAGATGGGAATACCAGACCACCTAACCTGTCTCTTGAGAAATCTGTATGCAGGTCAGGAAGCAACAGTTAGAACTGGACATGGAACAACAGACTGGTTCCAAATAGGAAAAGGAGTACGTCAAGGCTGTATATTGTCACCCTGCTTATTTAACTTCTATACAGGGGACATCATGAGAAACGCTGGACTGGAAGAAGCACAAGCTGGAATCAAGATTGCCGGGAGAAATATCAATAACCTCAGATATGCAGATGACACCACCCTTATGGCAGAAAGTGAAGAGGAGCTAAAAAGCCTCTTGATGAAAGTGAAAGAGGAGGGTGAAAAAGTTGGCTTTAAGCTCAACATTCAGAAAACGAAGATCACAGCATCTGGTCCCATCACTTCATGGGAAATAGATGGGGAAACAGTGGAAACAGCATCAGACTTTATTTTTGGGGGCTCCAAACTCACTGCAGATGGTGACTGCAGCCATGAAATTAAAAGACGCTTACTCCTTGGAAGAAAAGTTATGACCAACCTAGATAGCATATTCAAAAGCAGAGACATTACTTTGCCAACAAAGGTCCGTCTAGTCAAGGCTATGGTTTTTCCTGTGGTCATGTATGGATGTGAGAGTTGGACTGTGTAGAAGGCTGAGTACCCAAGAATTGATGCTTTTGAACTGTGGTGTTGGAGAAGACTCTGGAGAGTCCCTTGGACTGCAAGGAGATCCAACCAGTCCATCCTAAGGGAGATCAGCCCTGGGATTTCTTTGGAAGGAATGATGCTAAAGCTGAAACTCCAGTACTTTGGGCACCTCATGCGAAGAGTTGACTCATTGGAAAAGACCCTGATGCTGGGAGGGATTGGGGGGCAGGAGAAGGGGACGACCGAGGATGAGATGGCTGGATGGCATCACGGACTCGATGGACGTGAGTCTGAGTGAACTCCGGGAGTTGGTGATGGACAGGGAGGCCTGGCGTGCTGCGGTTCATGGGGTCGCAGAGTCGGACACGACTGAGAGACTGAACTGAACTGGTTTGATATCGGTCTTTTGTAGGCAGCATGTGATAAGATCAGGTTTTATTTTCGTCTGCTCTGCCATTTGCTGTCAATTAACTGGTGTTTAATTCATATTGAATCTTCAGCTGTAAGGCAGGACTTGGCTCTGCCGTTTGCTGTTTGTTTCCCACGTGGGTTGTATCTTTTTTGTTCTTCTGTTTCTCTGTGCTGCCCCCCTCTGCATTGTTCAGAGGCTCAGTCAGGTCTTGACTCTTTGCGACCCCATGAACCATAGCACACCTGGCTTCCCTGTCCCTCACCATCTCCCAAAGCTTGCTCAAACTCACTTCCACTGAGTCGGTGATGCCATCCAACCATTTCATCCTCTATCGTCCCCTTCTCCTTCTGCCTTCAATCTTTCCCAGCATCAGGGTCTTTTCCAATGAGTCAGGTCTTCACATCAGGCGGCCAAAGTATTGGAGTTTCAGCTTCAGCATCAGTCATTCCAATGAATATTCAGGGTTGATTTCCTTTAGGATGGACTGCTTTGATCTCCTTGCTGTCCAAGGGACTCTCAAGAGTCTTCACCAGCACTACAATTTGAAAACATCAATTCTTCAGAGCTCAGCCTTCTCTATGGTCCAACTCTCACATCCGTACATGACTACTGGAAAAATCATAGCTTTAACTATACGGACGTTTGTCGGCAAAATGACGTCTGTGGTTTTTAATACACCGTCTGGGTTATGGAAGAGATCGTGGGGCAAGTGAAATGAACCACCATCAACCGCACCAAAGGCCAGTCTTCATCTAAAGAAAGTGATGTTGTGTATGTGATAGGATTGTAAGGGAATCCTATATTATGAGCTTTTTCTGGAAAACCAAACAATTCCAACAAGTACTGCTCCCAATGAGACCAACTGAAGGCACTCAACAAAAAGCATCTGGAATCAATCAGCAGAAAATGCATAATCTTCCATTAGGATAATGCAAGACAGTGTGTTTCTTTGATGACCAGGCAAAAGCTGTTAGAGCTTGCCTGGGAAGTTCTGATTCATCCAGTGTGTTCACCAGACGTTGCACCTTCGGATGTCTGTTTATTTTGGTCTTTACAAAATTCTCTTAATGGAAAAATTTTCCATTCCCTGGAAGACTGTAAGAGACACCTGGAATAGTTCCTTGCTTAAACTGATAAGAAATTCTGGAAAGATGGAATTATGAAGCAGCCTGAAAAATGGCAGGAGGCAGAGGGGCAAAACGGTGAATACATTGCTCAATAAGGTCCTCGGTGAAGATGAAAACACAGGGACTTCCTTGGCGGTCTTCGCTCTCAATGCAGGGGGCTGGGTTGATCCCTGGTCGGGGAACTAGATCCCATATGCCTCAACTAAAGATCCTGCGTGCCACAGCTAAGACCCGGCACAGCCAAATAAATAAATAAAAATAAACTGAAAAAAGAGAAAATGAAAAGTGTGTCTTTTATCTTTACTTAAAACCAAAGGGAGTTTTTGGCCAACCCAGTCTGTTTTAAGCTATTTTCTTAGCGGCTTCCCTGGGGTTTGTTGCCGCTGCTGCCTGCTGCGGTTTGTTTACTGGTGTTTCTGGATCAATTCTGCAAAGCTGGTATTCTTTGCCGTGTGGTCACTAAGTCTTGCCTCACCAGCTCAATGGTCAGCTCACGACTGGACAGAGAGCTCCCTAAATGCCTGGAGCCGGCGAGCCCCCCAGCTCCAGGGTGTGGCGTGGGACTCCATGGCTCTCGGGCCAGGCTGTCACCCCTCGGCCAGGCAGTCGCCGCCCCTCAGACTTTCCCTCTCAGCTCCCAGCTCGTCTCTTGTTCACCCCCGCGTTCTCCATCACCTCGGGCTACTGCACAGTTCATTAATGGCCTGGAAACATTTTCAGCAATCAGCTGGGAAAGGGCTTTTCATTCCTGGGTGGGCTCTGGATAGAGTCCATTGCAGATGGACTTGAAAGTGGGGTCTTCCAGGAGACCACCAGCTGGTCAGACAAACCAGCCCGTCCTAAAGGAAGCCAGCCCTGAATACTCATCGGAAGGGCTGATGCTGACGCTGAAGCTCCAGTACTTTGGCCACCTGATGCGAAGAGGTGACTCACTGGAAAAGACCCTGATGCTGGGAAGATTGAAGGCGGGAGAAGGGACAACAGAGGACGAGACGGTTGGGTGCTGTTGTTTCAGGGGATGTCGCTCTGAGGCTGCTGGCCCCACTCTTCTCTCCAGTGGGGAGCACGGGTGATTGGTTTGCACCATGAACCTGGGGTGTCGGCTTTCAAGGCTACAGAGCTGGCGAGTGGGGGATGGGTCCGGGGCAACTTAAACCCCTCACGGCTTGGAGAGGGTGTGGAGAAACTGTCCCTGTTAACAGGACTGTGAATTGGCCCAGCAGCTGTGGGAAGCAGAGTGGCAGTTCCTCAAGATATTAAAAATAGAACTACCAACTATACTTCCACAGAAAAATGGGAAAAAAAGAACCTTCATATGATTCAGCAACTCCAGTGGCGCCCAAGAGAACTGAAAGCAGGTGCTGGAGAGATGTCCCTACCCGTGCACACAGCAGCCGTGGTTCACGGCGCTGCTGTCCAGTCACCGAGCTGTGTGAGGCCCTCTGTGGCCCCATGGGCAGCAGCACGCCAGGCTGCCCTGTCCTTCGCCTCTCCTGGAGTTTGCTCAAACTCACGATGCCAACAGCCCACCGTAGAAGCAAACCTGCGTCCACTGTCGGATGGATGGATAAGGAGAATGTGGTCTCCATACAGTGGGACGTATTATTCAGCCATAAAAAGGAAGGGAACTCTATGAAAGAAGCCGAACACCGACAGCAAGTCACGTGACTAGCGTATCAAGCATGAAAAGAGGCCAAAATAATGGACAAATTTGGGAATTGGCTGGTGTTCACTTTGGGGACGGTAGTGACTGGAAATTCTTATATGTTCTCAAATTTCTATTCCTTGGTCCAATTACTGACAACATGAATGCCTTCCATCTCTGAAAATCCACTGGGCCAGATGCAAAGGAAAATGTGAATTTCTCTATGTACATTACACAGTGCAAACGTTACAGGGACATGAAAAAAAGGGAAGGAGACTCTGACACCTGCTACAAGGTGGATGGACCCACGAACATTATGCTCAGTAAAGAAGCCGGAGTCCGAACGGCAAGCCCTGCACGATTCCACACAGATCACATTCCAGGAGTTGTCAGGACGACAGACGGGCTGAGCGAGGGGGCCGGGGAGCTACTGCCGGAAAGGCTGAGTTTCAGATTCGGAAGACGCAAAGGTTCTGGAGTGGATGGCGGTTGCTCGGCCACGTGAATGTACTGGACGCCAGAGCTGTCACCAAGAACTGGCTAAGATGGCGAATAACAAAGCCTCACAGCTGTTCTCACCAAGATTCAGTTAATTTTTTTTGATTGAAAAACAAAGAACAACTCTGCCAAGACTGCTGCAGCCTGTGGTTGGTTTCCAGGGTCTCAGGAGGTCAGTTCGGACCGTCTGGCCCGTTTTCTCGTCGCTCCCATGATGGGGAGCGTTTCCCGAGGCCCTCACTCTGCCTGTCTTGCCGTGGTCCTGGCATCCGAACCAGGGTGAAGACACACGGCAAATGCCGCTGCACAGACAGGCTTGTGTTCAGGGGCCGGGCTGCTGCACAAGGAAAGAACGTCCGTGTTTCCAGCCAGACGGAGGCGGAGGTCTCCTGGGGCCTGCGGGCGGCCACGGGGCCTCCCCCGGGAAGGTGAGGCCTCCTGCAAGGCACGCTTGCTCACAGGGGTGACACCCCCAGAGGCTGAGCAGCGGCAAGGCCCCGCCAGGGCCTCCCTGCAGGAGTGAGGGGAGCCAGCTGCTTTCACGGGCTCAGCTCGCCCAGCACCGGTTCCAGTGCCCCCCTGGGTCCACAGAGGCCCTGAAGTTAAACCCTGGACCCAGCGTTCCCCGACCCAGCACAGGCCCACCAACCAAAAGTGCCGTGAAGTCTGCAGCCAGGATGGAATAGACGGGGGTAGTGCCGGGGAAGGCGGTGGCTAGCTGTGGGATTCTCGAAGCAAATCCCCGCATGTTGGGCAGACTGACCTCTGTGCAGGGGCCCTGGCTATGATCCAGGCAGGCGCCCTGTCAGGAGGGGACGAGCTGCCCAGGCAGAGCGAGCCGCAGAGCAAAGGCCCTGGGGTGCCCAGGCAGGCGTTGCTGGGACAGGAGGGTTGTTGAGGGGCCCCTGGGAGCGCTCAGCCTCAGGGGCTCAAAGCCCGTGTGGCCTCTGGCTGTGGCCTCTGGCAGGAACGCAGCCCTTGGTCAACGTCTGGTGAGTTGGCGACTCAGCAAACAAACGTGCCCCTGTCAGCCGGCCAGGCCCTGGGAGTCAGACTCCACGCTGCGCCTGTGCACTCCCAAGGAGACAGGCGGCCCCGCGGACACCCGGCCGAGCCAGCCTGGTGGCCTGTCCATCCCCAGGGCCCTGCCTGAAGGAGCCCTTGTTACCCTGGCCCCTCAGGGCCACCGGTTTCCGGGCCATGGCAGGGCCCAGCCCGGGCACAGACACGGCCGTAGTGTCCCTGTGTTCTGGCCCACCCTCAGCAGCTCACACTCCTGAGAACCGCAAGCCCCACTGGGGGCAGGACAGACTCGGCCCCGAGTCCACCGTGAGCAGCACCTGGCTGGGAGACACCTTCTAGGACGGGGCGCCTGGGAGGACAGGCCGTCGACGGCTCACCCTGTGCTTAGCACCACGTGAGCTACAGCGGCGCTGGGGTGGGGCTCTGGGGTCGGGGCCCCCGCTGTGGGAAGGGGGTGCAGACAGCGCTCTGCCGCTGGGGTGGGGGTGGGGCAGTCAGGGAGCCTGAGGTCTGCAGAGGCCTGGCCACAGCACAGCCCCGAGCTTCGGCCCCCGAAGCCACCTCAGGAGTGACTGACAACATGGGCTGACTTACAGGAGTGGACCCTGGTGTCAGTGTCCACCAAAAGCCAAGCAGTCACGCGACGACGGAGGGCTCCAGAGTGCTCCCAGCTGCCAAGTGCTCCAGGCCCCCACCCCTGTCCGATGGCTGTGGTCACTCCTGTGATTCTGATGCTGAGGCCTGTGGGGAGGGGAGGCTGGTGGGGGGGACACCGAGACTCAGGGGGGACTGGACACGTGCTGAGTGACAGGTGACTGTACGGGGCGGGTGGGGCTATGTGCAGAGGAACCTGTGTCTGAGGGGCTGCCAAGAGCGTTCCAGGCCTGACCCCAGGGGAGGTCGGAGGAGGAGCCTGAGGGTCAGAGCGTCTGCTGTGCACCCGGGACCCACAGGGTAAGCTGGGCCCCTCAGAACAGGGCTGAGGACCGACCCTCCCGGGCCCCGCTGTGTCCCAGGACCCCAGGTTCTCTCGGGTTCTCTCCACCACTGAAGGAAGGAGCTCCCTGCTCGCCCTCCCTGGGGGAGCCCTGAGCAAACAGGCTCCAGACTTCATTCCCCCACGGGCCGCCCACTGAGGCGGGGGCGGGGTGCGGGGGGCCTGGAGCAGTCCCGTGACTGCTTGGTTCTTTGGTGGACCTGAGACCAGGGTCCACTCCTGTAAGTCAGAGGCTGCCCCCGTGGACAGGTGGCTGGGAGAGGAGCCGCCTGCAAAGAGGGGAAGCCCCTGGGCGACAGCAGGCCGGGGCTGCCTGAGTGCGTCCTCACTTCCCGCACGAGACGGCCTGGCGCCTCAGCTGCCTCCACCTCCCTCCTCAACCCCGAGCCACCACCTCCCTGAAGGCAGGGCGTGAGCAGAGACACCTCTGCCATTCCGCGGGAGTTTGGAAGGGTGTGGGGACGTCCCATCCACGGGACGAGCTGCGTCCATGCACGGCCGGCCTTTCTGTGAGGACGTCAACCAGCACGACACACCCCACGGACGGGCTCGGTCTCCCAGGAAGCCCGGCAGAAAAGCACCCGTACGTCCAGCGGCTTTCTCTTTGAAAGAGCTGTTTCCTAAACCGCTGCTCTGCTAACGTGAAACAGGCTTGCTTCTCAGTGAGTCAGTAGTCTTCTGAGCTTTTCCACTCCAACACTTTGAGCATCTCAAACACGCTGAGCTCAATGGATGTCACTGTGGGGGGGTCTCGGTGACTTTTCAGAGCGTAAAGGGTCCCCAGGCCCAGGGGTGGCAGGCCACTGCCCTGGGTGCTGTCAAGGCCTGAGGACAGGTCGGGTTCACAGCCGCCCCCGTGGTGGGGTCGCTTACTTGAAATACGGGTTAGATTATCTGTTTTTGTTTGCGTTCTATCCTGGGTGATTCTGTTTATTTTTCTCTCTCTGTTTTTGGAGTATGTAAAACATTAACGTGGTTTCAAAACTCAGAATGTTTTCTTTTGAGCTTTGAAGCTTGCTGGGCGGTTCCTAAGAGCGAGACCCCCACACTGCCCTCCGGTTCGGCCCCGTGATGAGGGCTCTGGAAATGTCTTCCTGACGCGGAGCAGAGACAAACTCCAGGACCCGCTGGCGATTCCCTCCCGCCGGGAGTCTTAGCCCCTGGGGGAAAGTGGGGGGCCCCGGGGTCACCTCCCGGCCCCTAGGGGAGGGCAGCCGCGTGGCTCGCACTGCCCCCGGAGGGATGGCGTCCAGAGGCCTGGCCACTCCGTGCACAGGAAGGAGCTGTGTCCACTGAGCCCAGAGCCCCCCCCACCCCTGCCCCGGGAGTGTCCGCAGCGCTGGGCCTGACGTCAGGCCTGACCCCGGCCCCCCACGTCCCGCCCTGTCCCGAAGGCAGCACACGCCCGTGGTCCTGGCCCAGCCCTCCTCTGCGCTGGCTTTGGCAGGCCGCCCCCACCCCCCCGCAGGGACGCACCAGGGAAGGCCTGATGGGAACGGGGTGGGGGGTGGGGGGGTGGGGGAGTGGGGGGGCGGGAAGACAAAGGAAGGGGTGCGGCACGGCGGGCGCCAGGGGAGGAGTGAGCTCAGTGCTGGAGCGGCATCTGCTCCGCGTCAGAGCCGGCGGGCAGCCAGGCCAGCACGGAGGTCCGGCTCTCTCCCCGCGTCCCGTCTGCCGCGGTGCAGGGCCTGGGGCCTCATTGGCCGGCCGGGGGGCCGTCTGTGGCATAAATTGGAGCCCTGGGCTCTTGCTGGGACTTCAGCTGCCCACAGCCCAGCACCAGCCCTTCCGCCTCCTGCTGGGTGAGTATGCACGCCCTCCTGGCCCCCGGCCCCCAGGGCCGCCTGGCGCTGCCCCCCAGAAACTGGCAGTACCCGCCCCCAGGGAGGCCCCTCCATTGAGGCCCGGCCAGCGACCCTCCCGTTCCCGGGGTTCCCTGGGACGGCAGCGCCAGAGGCGCAGCGCTGGGGAAAGCCCCAGGGCACTGAGCCGGCGAGAGCCCCGTGCCAGGCATGACCTGCCAGCACCCTGGGCTCCTGTAACGTGACACGGCCTGGGACTCCAGCCGTGGGGTCTGGCCCAGCCCAAGGCAGAGAGGAAACTCAGAGGGAGGTGCCTGGCGTCCTGGGGGCCCCATGCCGGGGGCTGGGGGTGACACGTGCCCCTTCTCGTAGGTGATGGGAGCCCCGCGTCCGGTGTTCCCCCGGGGGGCCGCCCTCTGGGCCTTCCTCCTGGCCTCGCTGGGCGGCGTGGCCGGCCAGCCGCTGGGGGCAGAGCCCACGTGCACGGCCCAGCCCCTGGCCAGGTACAGCGTCACCTTCACGGGCAAGTGGAGCCAGGCGTCCTTCCCCAAGCAGTACCCGCTGTTCCGCCCACCCGCACAGTGGTCGTCCCTGCTGGGTGAGTGCAGGCCCCGCCCCGCCCCCGGGCGCCCCGTGGGGACCGAAGGGCTGGTCACTCAGCAGAGGCCCCACACTTCACAGTTCGGGGGACACCCTCACCCCTCACTTCACTGCAAGAGATATTCGCTAAGGTCTTCCGCGCACCAGCAGCTGGGCCCAGGCTTCAGGGACGTGGGGGGCAGGATCACACAGCAAGGTGCCGGGGTGGAGGGCGGGACGGTGTCCCCGGGGTGGTGCTCACTCACTCGGGCAGGCGGTGCCTCCCAGGGTGCTGGGTTTAGGGTCCTGACAGCGTCCCCAGGGTGGTGCTCACTGGTGTGGGTGAGAGACACCCCCAGGGAGCCGGGGTTGGGGGGCAGACGGCGTCCCTGAGATGCTCCTCACTCAGGGAGGTGGTGCTTCCCCCCACCCCCCACCCCCGCCCGGGTGCTGGGTTGAGGGTCCAGGAGGCATCCCTGGGGTGGCGCTCACTTAGGCTGGTGGGTGGCACCCCCCGGGATGCTGGGGTGAGGGGCCGGACGGCGTCCCCGGGGTGGCGCTCACCCAGGCTGGCGGCAACACCCCCAGGGGCAGCGCACAGCTCGGACTACAGCCTGTGGCGGAAGGACCAGTACGTGAGCAACGGGCTGCGCGAGTTCGCGGAGAGGGGCGAGGCCTGGGCGCTGGTGCGGGAGATGGAGGCAGCGGGGGAGCGGCTGCAAAGCGTGCACGGCGTGTTTTCCGCCCCCGCCGTGCCCAGCGGCACCGGGCAGACGTCCGCGGAGCTCGAGGCCCACTCCAGGCACTCGCTGGTGAGGGGGCGGCGTGGTGGGCGGGCGGGGGCCTCGGGGGCCCCTGCTGAGCACTTGCTGGTGAGGGGCGGGCGGGGTCCTCAGGGCCCCTGCTGAGCCCTCGGCCCGCAGGTGTCCTTCGTGGTCCGCATTGTGCCCAGCCCCGACTGGTTCGTGGGCGTCGACAGCCTGGACCTGTGTGACAGAGGCAGCTGGCGGGAGCAGGTGGCCGTGGACCTGTACCCCTACGATGCCGGGACCGACAGCGGCTTCACTTTCTCGTCTCCCAATTTTGCCACCGTCCCACAGGACACGGTGACAGAGGTGAGGGCCGGCGGCTCTCTGGGACCCAGGAGGCTCCCCGGGAGGCCCGCGGACGGACGCCCGAGGCGGGGGCCGGCCCCTCGGTGTGCCCCAGGTTCGGTGTGCCCCAGGTTCCGACTCGCCCCTCCCCTGCAGATCACGGCCTCCTCTCCCAGCCACCCCGCCAACTCCTTCTACTACCCGAGGCTGAAGGCGCTGCCCCCCATCGCCAGAGTGGTGCTGGTGCGGCTCCGGCAGAGCCCCAGGGCCTTCAGCCCGCCCGCCCTGGGCCTGGGGGCCGGGGGCAACGAGATCGTGGACAGCCTTCCAGGTGAGCGTGGTGCCCACCCCACCCTTCACACGCGTGATCCCGCTGCCAGGCGCTGGCACTCCAAGCGGACAGGAGCGGCTCTTGGGTGTGGGCATCACTGGAGCGGATGCTCGGACAGCCCCTGGTCCTGGGCCTCCAGCTCTGACCTCCCACCCTTAGAGACCCTTGAAAGGAAGTGTCCGCCCCGCAGACTGACCCCAGGGGGAATGCCTGTGACCTGACAGCTGCCACTGTCACCGAGGTGCCCCGGCCTCCATGTGCGCACCCCAGGGGCAAACCCCCTTCCAGGGCTCAGCTCCACCGCCAGACTTGAGTACCGATCACCAATCTGCACAGCCTGGAGAGGCGATCCGTCCATTCCCAGCCTTCTGGGGGTGGCTTCTGGGGGGCCACGTGGGGCGGGAGGACAGGTCATACCAGATGGGGCTGCTCGGCGCTCAGACGCCCAGGCCCTGGGGGTACCTGACTTCAGAGGGGATCTGGAGGGAAGCAGGTTCTGAGAGGTTTGGGAGCTGGTGCCCTCAGCTCCAAGCTGAGGAGCAGACCGCGCAACGCTTCCAGCAGCTGAAGGCCCTTCAGGCTTCTACTGCCCAGAGCGAGTGCTGAGAGGTCGCAGTGCCCGCCCCGTGTCCCTGCTGACCCGGAGGACGCGCCCAGGGGGCCCCTCTAGGTCTTCCCGGCGCCGGCGCCGGACGCGGAGAAGGGGCGAGGGTGGGGTCGCGGCGGGTCAGCTCCCCCAGGGATGGGCGCCCGAGCAGCGGAGCGGGCGGGGGAGAGCCCGCGGGTCTGCGGTCGTCAGCGCGCGGTTCCCCGCCCCTCCTCCCGCCCCCAGCGCGGATGGGGGGTCTCAGGGCAGAAGCGCCGCCCGTTGCCCCGCTGGCTTTTAGGGGGCCCGCTGCCCAGCGCGCCGAGGAAAGCGCCCGCCCTCAGCGCGTCCGGAGGCGGGCACCCCTCCCGCCCGCGGCCCCGCCCCGCTCACCGCCCCTGTCGCCCCCAGACCCAGAGACGCCGCTGGACTGCGAGGTCTCGCTGTGGTCGTCCTGGGGGCTGTGCGCCGGGCCCTGCGGGCGGCCGGGGGCCAAGAGCAGGACGCGCTACGTGCGCGTGCGGCCGGCCAACCACGGGGCGCCCTGCCCGGCCCTGGAGGAGGAGGCGCCCTGCGACCCCGACAACTGCGTCTGACACCGGCGCCCGCGCCCCCGCGCCCCCCGCGCAGGGACTGGCCCCGGCCCGGCTGCGAAATACCTCAGACCCGGGGACCCGGGCCACCGGCCTCGTCAGGGTCCCGTCCCAGCTCCAGAATAAAGACCGGCGGCTCCCACATCACAGCCGCGCTCTCGTGTGTCCCCGGCGGGGCGGGCGAGCGGGCGGGGCGGGCAGGGCGCACGCGCCACCGGCCTTTCCCCAGGAGCAGCTATCACCCCGCAGGGATGAGCGGGGACCGCTGCGCACACAGGCGCACACACACAGGACACGCTGCACACACACCACACACAGGGCACACACGGTGCACATACACCAGGGTACACGCACATACATGGCGCACACACAGGACACACACAGGACACGCTGCACACACATCGCACATACATGCAGGTTACACGCACATACATCCGCACAGGACACACACATCGCACATCCACACAGGGTACACACACATACATGGCACACACACAGGACACACACAGGACACGCTGCACACACACCACACACAGGGCACACACGGTGCACATACATGCAGGTTACACACCACACAGGGCACACACATCACACATACACCAGGGTACACACACATACATCTGCACAGGAGACACATCGCACATACGCCAGGGTACACGCACATACATGGCACACACGGCACACGCACAGCACACACAGACAGGACACACACACACACGGGGAGCTTGAAGGACCAGCAGCCTGAGGCCTGCTGCACCCCCAGGCCTCCGACCACTGAGGCCCCTGAATTCGTGGTGCTGGGGGGTGGGGGGCGGGCTGTGGCCCTGAGGCCTTACCATTGACCTGTCCCAGCCCTGTCTGAGGTCAGGCCCTGCCCTGACACCCTCTGAGCCGCAACTCCCATGTGCTTATGACCTCCAGGCCCCGCCCTCAAACCCTCTGACGTGTGACCCCCAGGCCCCACCCTCACATCCTCTGACCTGTGACCCCAGGCCCCGCCCTTACACCCTCTGACCCGTCTCCTCCGGGGGCAGCGCCTCTCTTCGCTGACACCTCTTCCGGTGAATGAACTTGACCTCAGACCCCTCACCTTCCTCTCCGCAACAGATTTCTGTCCCCAAAATCGCCCCTGATCTCAGGGACGGAGTTAAAGCAGCCGCCTGTGACCCGTTCCTCCCGGCCCACCCGGCTTGGGGAAGGAAGCCCTCTCGAGCCAGCGCCTCGATAGGCCACGAGTTCCAGGAGGAGACTCACGTGCGCAAGGCAGAGGCGCTCCCCGGGGGGGGGGTGCTGCCACACCCCCAGGGGCTCAGGAAGAACCCGGGCAGGCGCCGCCGCCCCTGCACACCGTGCCGCACCTGCCGGGCCAGGCCCCTCAGCAGGCAGGAGCGCAGACACGTTCCTCCCGCGGGCAGCAGGCTCCCGGCCAGCGCCCTGAGGCACAGGGGCGGCGCGGGGTCACCTTGGAGTGGACAGGGAGCTTGACTCTCCTCCTCTGTTTTGTCCTGACACAGAGCTGCTGGCTGGGCCCAGTGGGTGGCAGGACCCAGGGCCAGCCTGCTGCGAAGGAGGCAGGAGTGGCCAGAATGTCCACTGCTGGGGAAGGGGGGTCCTGAGACAGCAAGCAGCTGGTGCGGGTGGGCGGGCAGCGCGGGCACCGGGGCTGGACTCTGAGGGGTGACGGGAGGGGTCCTCCTTCCGAGCCGATGGCTGAACAGGTCGAACTCTCCTCCCAGTGAAACTCCACTGAAGCCACAGAAAAGGATGTTTGGAGGGCAAAACCCAGACGCCTGCCTTGGGCACCGGGTCCATCCCTCAGCCTGAGGAGACTTCTTCATTCCCGCTGTACAGCCAGACCCCAACTCCGGAGGGACACACTACTGAGACACTGCCTTTTTCATAAGAGGTGGGGCTACTCCCACCTCCTTCCCTACTTCCAAAAATAAGCACACAAGAAAGGGACCTGGGCCTGGAGCAGAGAGGGCTGCGGCGAGGCCGGATGGAGTGAGCGTGAGTCCCACAGGGCTGCGGCTCAGCTCCAGTCAGCAGCAGGGGCGGGGAGACCCGCCTGCACTGAGCTGAACTCCCAAGGTTGGCAGCGACCCTTGAATGAGGGAAGAGGAGAAACTAACCTGTCGAAAGCTTCCTAATCAAAACGAAGCTGTGAGTGCAACTCAAAACCACCAGGTAAACAAGAAAGCAAGTCATTAACATGGCCAGTCAGCAGGGATAGTGAGAAGCAAACAGGTAACCCTGGAAAAGAGGGGTCGTGCGGGATGACAGGCCCCAGCAGGTTGGACAGCTGAGCTGGGCACAGCTGGAGAAAGGACCGGTGAACTGGAAGGTGCATCACCCAGAAGGCAGCACACGTGGTCCCGTGGGTCCTATAAACAGAAACACAAAGAGACAGAATATTCAAAAAGATCGGGGATGTAGATGACAAGCTATAAAATGTTTTACATCAAACTCTGACAGACAGAATTGGGATGATGGGGAAGAGACGACGTTTAGAGGAAGACTGAGAAAGCTGTAGAGCTGGCTGAAATAAAAGGGATCTTCAGAAACAGAAAGCGCAACGTGCCTCAGAGGACAAAGGGATGAAAGCGACCCACGTCCATCGGGGCAAAAAGCCAAACACGAAGCGCCGGGGAGGCTGCTGCCCTTTTAGATCCCCGGAAGTCACTTCAGCCGGAGGGGGAGAGCATCCCAACAATGGCGGAGGCGCAGCAACGATGGCCACCCACCTGTTTGTCTGCTCCTGTTATTAGAAGCAGCGGCGAGGAGAGCACAGTCCCCAGTATCTGCTCAGCTCAGTTCAGTTCAGTCGCTCAGTCGTGTCCGACTCTTTGTGACCCCATGGACTGCAGCACGCCAGGCCTCCCTGTCCATCACCAATCCCGGAGTTCACTCAAACTCATGTCCATCGAGTCGGTGATGCCATCCAACCATCTCATCCTCTGTCATTTCCCTTTCCTCCCACCTTCAATCTTTCCAAACACTAGGGTCCTTTCAAATGAGTCAGCTCTTCGCATCAGGTGGGCAAAGTATTGGCGCTTCAGCTTCAGCATCAGTTCTTCCAGTGAGTATTCAGGGCTGATCTCCTTTAGGATGGACTGGTTGGATCTCCTTGCAGTCCAAGGGGCTCTCAAGAGTCTTCTCCACACCACGGTTCAGAAGCATCAATTCTTCGGGGCTCTGCCTTAACGCTGCAGCTCTCAATCCATACATGGCCACTGGGAAAACCAGAGCTTTGACTAGACAGACCTTTGTCAGCAAAGTAACATCTCTGCTTTTTAATATGCTGACTAGGTTGGTCATAGCTTTTCTTCCAAGGAGCGAGCATATTTTAATTTCATGGCTGCAGCCACCATCTGAAGTGATTTTGGAGCCCAAGAAAAGAAAGTCTGTCACTGTTTCTATTGTTTTGCCATGAAGTGATGGGACCAGATGCCACGATCTTGGTTTTTTGAATGTTCGTTTTAAGCCAGCTTTTTCACTCTCCTCTTTCACTTTCATCAAGAGGCTCTTTAGTTCTTCTTCACTTTCTGCCATAAGGATGGTGTCATCTGCATATCTGAGGTGACTGATATTTCTCCCGGTAATCTTGATTCCAGTTGGTGCTTCATCCAGCCCAGCCTTTCTCATGATGTACTCTGCATATAAGTTAAATAAGCAGGGTGACAGTATACAGCCTTGACGTACTCCTTTCCCAATTTGGAACCAGTTTCTGGTTTTAACTGTTGCTTCTTGACCTGCATACAGATTTCTCAAGAGGCAGGTCAGATGGTCTGGTATTCCCATCTCTTTCAGAATTTTCCACAGTTTATTGTGATCCACACAGTCAAAGGCTTTGGCATAGTCAATAAAGCAGAAATAAATGTTTTTCTGGAACTCTCTTGCTTTTTCCATGATCCAGCAGATGTTGGCAATTTGATCTCTGGTTCCTCTGCCTTTTCTAAAACCAGCTTGAACATCAGGAAGTTCATGGTTCACGTATTGCTGAAGTCTGGCTTGGAAAATTTTGAGCATTACTTTACTAGCGTGTGAGATGAGTGCAATTGTGCGGTAGTTCGAGCGTTCTTTGGCATTGCCTTTCTTTGGGACTGGAATGAAAACTGACCTTTTCCTGTCCTGCTGCCACTGCTGAGTCTTCCAAACTTGCTGGCATATTGAGTGCAGCACTTTCACAGCATCGTCTTTCAGCATTTGAAGTAGCTCAGCTGGAATTCCATCCCCTCCACTAGCTTTGTTCGTGTGCTTCTTCCTAAGGCTCGACTTCACGCTCCAGGATGTCCGGCTCCAATGTCTGTACAGGTCTTTCGTGCCACCCCGGTCCCTGTAAGCTGTGTGTAGGGTGCCAAGTAGCAGGTGTGTGGCCCCCATCTAGTGACTCAGGGTTGAGGGCTGGGTAGCCGCTACCCACTGAGAGTTCAGATTGACCCGAGTTAACTACATGTTGCCATTCAAGGCTTCCCCGGGAAGCTGCAAGCCTCCAGAAGACTCCAGAGTGTCCAGACTGTCACATTAGGGGATTCTGTCCCTGCGGCTGTTGTCCAGCTGGGAGACAAATTCTCACCTGCCAAGTGTTTCCTGCTGCGCCATCTTCCACTGTCTTTCAACTCTCGCGTCTGTTGGGCAGAATAGCATTAGTTTCTTCATATGAAAGCCTGGTGTAAAAAGTGTTTTCTACTGGGCTGCTGTTGCCTTTAAGCCTTTTCAGCAGACAGAGCTAGGAGACACTTTGGTGCTGAAGCACGTCTTTTAAAGTCCCTTGGTGCTAAAGTCTCTCAACTGTTGTCGATCTGAAAATGTATCTAAGCCCTCATTCTTGAAAGATGGTATTGAGGTCACGACTCTGGGTTGCCAGCTCGTTGCTCTCAGTATGTTAGAAGCTCTCTTGGGCTGCCTTCTGACTCCCTTGTTACTGTTGAGAAATTGCTGTCTTTCCCACAAACACCCCTGTATAAGCGATCTCTCCCCCTCCTCTGGGTCCTTGGAAAGTCTTTGCTCAGCACAATGACAGAAGTTCCTCTCTATCAGCCATTACTTTATGTGGAAATGGATTAAATGTTCTAATCAAAAGACAGACACTGGCAGAATGGATAGAAACACATGACCCAACTATATTTTGTCTGCAAGAGACTCACTTTAAATCCAAAGACTCAGAGAAATTGAAATTGAAAGGACAGAAAGACACTCGTGCAAATGGGAACCAAGAGAGAGCAAGGGTGGCTGTGCCAGCATCACACACAAGAGAGGCCTTAAATGAAAAATAGTTATGGGAAACAAAGGACGTTAAATACTAACAAAGCTTTCAATACAGCAAGGAAGTAAGCTACACACATTTACACGCCTAACAACAAGACATCAAGAATATATGAAGCAAAGACAGGGAAAACTGAGGGAAGACAGAGCTTGACAATAACAGACGGAGACTTCAGTATCCCACTCACAATAATGGGCAGAACGACCAGTCAGAGAGAAAGCAAGGAAACAGAGGACTTAACCAACACAGCAAGCTGGGTCTCACGGAGCTACAAGAACGCTCTCCCGACCACACACACACACAGTCTCCTCAAATGCACACAAGGCGCTTCACAGACGAGACCACGCGTCAGGCCACGTGTGTGTGTGTGTGTGTGTGAGTGTGTCAGTCACTCAGTCGTGTGCAGCTGTTGCGATCTTATGGACTGCAGCCCGCCAGGCTCCTCTGTCCGTGGGATTCTCTAGGCAAGAATATTGGAGTGGGATGTTATGCCCTCCTCCAGGGGATCCTCCTGACCCAGGGATCGAACCCACATCTCCTGCGTTGCAGGCGGATTCTTTACCACTGAGCCACCAGGGAAGTTGGAAATGAAATACAGCACCCCAAACCTCGGAATGCGCTGAACGCGGGGCTGACGCGGGAAACTGCAGCTGGAGACAGGGCTTCCCCAGCCCGCGAGGGGTAGAGTCTGCGTGCCAGTGCGGAAGAGGCAGGAAACGCGGGCCCGGCCCCTGCGCTGGGAGGACCCCTGGAGAAGGAGACGGCAGCCCACTCCAGTATTTCTTCTCTGGAGAACTCCATGAACAGAGGAGCCTGGTGGGCTACAGCCACAGGGCCACAAGAGTCGGACACACACACACAGCTATAAACACATTTAAAATAGGAAAGATGTCAAGTCAACAACATGTCTTTAAAATCTAAGGAACTAGAAAAAGAAGAAAGAACTACGCGCAAGGCTAGCAGAAGGAAGGAAATAATAAAGATTAGAGCCGAGATAAACAGAACCGAGAACAGAGAAACAGCAAAGAAAACCAATGAAACCGAAAGCTTACTTTTTGAAAACATCAGCAAAACTGACAAACCTTCACCCAGACGGAAGAAAAGAGACAGGAGACTGAGCTTACCAAAGTCAGGGATGGAAGCCGGAACGTCAAAATCCACATGCAGAAGAGAAAGGAGCACAAGAGTACGCGAGCAGCCGCACACAGACAGGTCAGATGGTCCCGTTGAAATGGACGAATTCCTGGAAATACAAACCCTCCCAGGACTGGATCACGCAGAAATAGAAAATAAGACTAGAAATATAACTAGTAAGGAAATTGAGTCAGTACTAAAACCAATAATAAATCTCTCAACAAAGAAACTGGACCTAATAGCTTCACCTGTGAATTCCATGAAACATTTAATGAGGAACTAATATCAACCCTTCTCAAACTTTTCATAAACACTTAAGAGGCAGGGACACTTCCTGACTCATTATTTGAGGCATTACCCTGAACCGAAACCAAACAAGGGCGCTACGGGGAAACTACACATGAATGTCTTTTATGAGCACTGATGCAAAATCATCAGCAAAACATTTGCAAACTGAATTCAGCAGCATATGAAAAGGCTTGTACACCGTGACCTCAGCAGGACCGCGAGTATCTTGGCCTGCATTGCTAGGCAACAGGACGCCCGCGCCTGTTCCTCCCAATGTGGTTCTCGGCCCAGATCGGGTGGAGCGTCTAGGAGTCAATCCTTGCCCTCAGAGCTAGTCCACAGGGCAGCAGCATCCCACTGGTCCAAGATGCCATTGAAAACTGATGTGGTGACCAACCTCGGATCTAGAATCTGCTTTAAAATACTCCAGGGAAAGTGTGAGTGTGCATGTGTTGGTTAAATGAAATGAGATTGGGGCTCATTACACAGTTCCCTGGTTTTATGTGCTTGAAATTCCATAATGAAAGTTCGGGGGAAGTGCAAGGGGTTGGAGTAGAGGTGCCTCGTTGGGATCAGTCTTCCAGGGGTCAGGCTGTGGCACAGTAACAGCAGACATTCTGGAGGGTCCCCACAACCCAGGGGTCCTACTCTAAGCACGTCACACCGGTATCACGTGGGCTTTACAGAGCCCCAGGAGGCAGAGACTACTATCACCCCAGCCCTGCGGGTGAGGAGACTGAGCCGCCTCAGTCTCAGAGAAGGCATGTGTGGACGGGGCAGCCCAGACCGGCCCGTGTCAGGCTGTGGACCCCCTCTGTAGTGCTGTCCGCAGGCCTGTGTTCAGGCTGTGAGCACCCCCTGTAGCGCTGTTCACCGGCCCGTGTTCAGGCTGTGGTCACCCCGTTTCGCTGTTCACAGGCCCGTGTTCAGGCTGTGGTCACCCCCTGTAGCGCTGTTCACAGGCCCGTGTTCAGGCTGTGGTCACCCCCCCCCTGTAGCGCTGTTCACAGGCCGGCAGGCCGACACCCCCTGTAGTGCCTGTTCACAGGCCCGTGTTCAGGCTGTGGTCACACCGTTCGCTGTTCACAGCCCGTGTTCAGGGGGGGGGGGGGGGGGCGGTGAGGGCTGTTCACAGGCCCCCGTGTCCAGGCCCCCTGCACCCCCTGTGCGCTGTTCACAGGCCCGTGTCAGGCTGGTCACCCCGTTTCGCTGTTCACAGGCCCGTGTTCAGGCTGTGGTCACCCCCTGTAGCGCTGTTCACAGGCCCGTGTTCAGGCTGTGGTCACCCCCTTGCGCTGTTCACAGGCCCGTGTCAGGCTGTGGTCACCCCCTGTAGTAGTGCTGTTCACAGGCCCGTGTCAGGCTGTGGTCACCCCCCTTGTAGCGCTGTTCACAGGCCCGTGTCAGGCTCTGAACACCCCCTGTAGCGCTGTTCACCCGCCCGACACCCCCTGTAGTGCTGTTCACAGGCCCGTGTCAGATTGTGGACACCCCCTGTAGCACTTCTCAGAGGGACAGCCTGGTGGCTGCTACGGTCTGAATCTGTATGCTAGAATCCCAACGGCCCCAGTGATGGTATCAGGACGGGACCCTGGGAGGTTTCAGCTGGGACCACTGCCGTCACTGGACGCCCCTCAGAGCTCCCTCGTCCCTCCTGCCGTGTGAAGACCCGGTGCGAGGGCAGCCATCTGTGGATGGAAGCAGGCCCTCACCAGACACCATCAGCCTCCAGGACCGTGAGAAACCAGCGTCTGTGGTGTTCAGCTGTAACGGCCCAAACAGACTGAGACAAAGGCCCGGGAGGGGCCGGGGTGCTGCGGAGGCCGGCAGGGAGCACCCAGCATGGTCCCTGAGCACAGGCGAGGACGGGCCCCAGGGCCGGGAGGGCCGGGGCCGGTCATGGTGGAGATGCTGCGGAGGACCTGTGCTCAGCAGCTGCAGCCCGCACCAGGCCCGCGTGCACCCCGCCCAGCCGCGCGCACCTCCTCCTGGAGGCCCCTGCGTGCCTGGTGCGGAGCCAGGGCCTCACCTGCACTCTGCGCTGCGGAGAGAGCCGCCCCGCCCCGCCGGACAGAAGGGGGCCTGCTGCCGGCCAGCGGCCGGCGTTCTCACGGCTCAAAGGCCCGTCAGAGAAACAACCCCATCACAGGACCTGTCTCTTAACCCAAAAGCAACGCTGCGTTTCCTCCCGTTTCTCCTGGTTTCAAGTGCTCATACGTACGTGATGTGTTCTTTCGATGATATACTCGCATTTTTAACAAACAATGCGTGTGTGCAGAAGCGGGTGAGATCCCGCGGGTGAGCCCATAGTCGCAGTGCAGCGCACTCTGCCAAGGCTGGAGTCCCGTCTCCTGGGGGCAGTGCCATCCCCTGGCCGTGGAAGAGGTCACCGCTGGGGGCTCAGGGGATGGGACTGTTTCTGCAACTTCTCGCGTCTATAACCCCTCAAAACCAAAGACAAAGAAAGAGAACGCTGGGCAGGGTCTGGGGAAGGGCAGCAGGCGCGCCAGTCGGCTGCGAAGGTGGCCAGAAGCAGCCCCTGAGGCAGCCCCAAAAGCAAGCCGGGGAGGCGGATGGAAGGCGAGGAGGAAGGAGGCAAGTGCCGGAGACACTCAGGAGCTGACAGCGTGGGCGGCGGAGAAAGGCCCCCAGCCCCAGGCGGAATTCAGAAACCTGGCAAAGAGTGAGCTGTGCTTTGAGCCTCATGACCCTTGGTTCCATGCCTCTTTAAACATCTGGATTCCCTGCCATAACATCTGTTGCTGCCTATAGCTACAATGAAGTGTCGTCTTGGAACCTAGTGTATGTTTAAGAATGTGTTGCGCTAAGTTGCTCAGTTATGTCCAACTCTGCGATCCCGTCGCCTGTGGCCTGCGAGGCTCCACTGTGCGTGGGATTCTCCAGGCAAGAGGGCTGGACCAGGCTGCATTTCCTCCTCCAGGGGACCTTCCCAGCTCAGGGACTGAACGCACGCCTCCTGCGTCTCTTGCCTCTCGCATTAGCAGGTGGGCTCTTTAGCACTAGGGCCACCTGGGAATAAACTTCTGCAAAAAAAGAAAAGGGAAAACATCGGCTGCGGAGCCGAGATGTAGGAAGTCACACCGGGTGACTGACTGTTTTAGTGAGGAAGCGGATCCTTGGAGGTGAGGACTGAAGCCCCAGGCGGGAAGCTCTCCCTTCAGCACCTGCGTCTTCCTCCACCCTGCGCGCTCACCAGCCTCCCTCCCCGACCTCCCGGCAAGCGGAAACGACACTGCTGCACAGCTCAGGCCGCCACTGGGCATGCGTTGGGTGTGGCGCTCTGGGGAGTCCTCCTCGGCCTGCCCCTTGGCCTCACTGCCTTTCATTCCCTCGGAGCACTTCAAAATCCTTAAAACTAACAGGTGCCAAGGAATTCTGATGTCGAACTGAGCGCGGCCCTGGGGCTGCCTGGGACTTGCAATCACCTGCCCAGGTGCAGCCACCACGTGCCACTTCTCACAGAAATCAATTTACAAAGAACAAACCAGTGAAATACAGACACTCCGCAGGCAGCACCGCCTGCAGTCGATCCGTTTCCAGAGCAGAACAGGGGCGGCTAAAGCAGCAGAAATGCACAAGGCGGCGTTTCTGTTGAGCTTTTGTTTTTCGCTTTCAACTGCTTTTTACTTCCACGCGGGGGAACGAGAGGAGAAATGCATAATAGAAGACATTCCGAGCGACACCCTGATAACAGGTGGGTTAAATGAGTCGCTGAACATTGAGCTCAGGATGCTGTCTTAAGGCTATTAAGGTTATTACGCTAACTTCTTGATGTACAAGTTAGTTGGCAGACTCACCCTGTACAGTTTTCTCGTGGTGTTTTTTGCATATCAAATTATACAAAACTGCCGCGAAAACAGGCTCAAGACTAAATTGCGTAATTCATGAAACAGGAAAGCCAGACGCAAGGGCACAGAACCCAGGCTTGATTTGTTTTCCGGTTGTCAGGTCTCCTTCAGTTAAACAGGCTCTGAGGCCGTGAGTCATGCTGACTGTGGCTGAGTTCTTGCGAGATGACCAAGGTCTCTAGGCTGGTTCCGTGACACAAGGCAGAGCAGCAGAGGTCAGGGTGCCCTCTGAACTTCAGCCTCAGGATCAGGAGGCCGCGTTTCCGACATAGAAAGAGAAGCAGGGGCCCAATCTAGCAGCATTTCTCACACGTGCTGATGAGGTGTTTTCACATACAACGCAACCTTACACTGAACGTTGTTGAATTCTCCTCTCAGTTTATCTTGGCCATCACACCTGAGTGTTCTGTTGCGAGGTGTCATAACTCATCCTGCAAAAGCCGCAGGAGACACAGCAAGCGTGGATGCAGAGAGAGAGACTGCAGAGTGAGAGCCTGGGGTGAGGGATGGGGAGAAGGCAGGTGAAGGCCTCTCCTGCGTCTGCAGCCGCAGTGGGCAGAAGCTGTGTCTGTGGCTGCAGGGAGTTAAAATCGCCCGGATCTAACCCCAGAGCTGCTGGGAATCGCCATCTGCCCTGGGCAAGCTCCTAGCCTCTCTGCCGCTTTTCAAAGTGGGATAAAAAATAACCACACCAATTCCTTTCTGTTGTGATGAGGACAGAACTGATACTTGTAAGGCTCCTGGAGCCCAGCAGACACACAGAAGGCACCGTGTTCGCTACTGTCCCCCGGCCCGGACTCTCTCGCCTCCGGGACGCTCTGAGCCCCTGGCTCTCCAGCAGCTGGCTGTTCTCCTAGTAACCTGGGGGGGTTCCAACCTGCACTCGCAAGGGCAGAGGAGGAGACGGACAGGAGCAGCCTGCCCACCTGCCGGCTGGCAGTCCGCCAGCTGTGTGGACTTGGCCTGGACGTGCCCGCAACACAAGTCAAGAGACAGCCGGCTCAGGTGAGGGTCTGAGGCAGGAAGGCAGGTGCGGCAGGATGGCGTCTGGCAGCTGTGTGGGAACAGGCCCGAGTCAGGGACTCCCGAGCATCCCTGTGCCCACGGACATGGCTGCTTGCACCCCTCCTTGTCCTGCCCTGCCCCCCTCCCGCCACCCGCCTCGGTCTCTGCCCCCCGCCCCGATGTCCCCTCAGCCACCACCCCCAGCAGTCACACAGAGTTAGAGTCAGCTACTCGGCGTCCACTGCAACTACAGGGAAAATGCGCAAACATGTCAGGACATATGTTTCAGTTTTTCTCTAAAACAGAATATGGTCCCAGGGTCCTAGAACATATAATATGGTAAAAGAGGAAAATGGAAAAAATACTCAATATTTTTAAAAGGCAAACAAGGGGAAGAGGAAGGAGAAACAAATAGGACAAATGAAAAGCAGACAGCATATGGAAGGGACAGCATATGGAGGGAACAGCAACATGGAGGGAACAGCAACATGGAGGGGACAGCAAGATGGAGGGGACAGCAAGATGGAGGGGACAGCAACATGGTGGGGACAGCAACATGGAGGGGACAGCAACATGGAGGGGACAGCAACATGGAGGGGACAGCAACATGGTGGGGACAGCAACATGGAGGGGACAGCAACATGGAGGGGACAGCAACATGGAGCGGACAGCAACATGGAGGGGACAGCAACATGGAGGGGACAGCAACATGGAGGGGACAGCAACACGGAGGGGACAGCAACACGGAGGGGACAGCAACACGGAGGGGACAGCAACACGGAGGGGACAGCAAGATGGAGGGGACAGCAACATGGTGGGGACAGCAACATGGTGGGAACAGCAAGATGGAGGGGACAGCAATATGGTGGGAACAGCAACATGGAGGGAACAGCAATATGGAGGGGACAGCAATATGGAGGGGACAGCAATATGGAGGGGACAGCAAGATGGAGGGAACAGCAAGATGGAGGGGACAGCAATATGGTGGGAACAGCAACATGGAGGGAACAGCAATATGGAGGGGACAGCAATATGGAGGGGACAGCAACATGGAGGGGACAGCAACATGGAGGGCTTAAACCCAACTGCACTTCACGTTACGTTAAAGATGGCTCAGCTGGTAAAGAATCTGCTTACAATGCAGGAAACCCCGGTCTGATCCCTAGCTTGGGAAGATCCCCTGGAGAAGGGAAAGGCTACCCGCCCCAATGTTCTGGCCTGGAGAACTCCATGGACTGCATAGTCCACGGGGTCACAAAGCGTCAGACACGACTGAGCAACTTCAACTTTCACTTTCAAGTGTAAATGGGCAAAACTCTCCAATGAAAAGACAGAGACTGTCATACTAAACTTAGAAAAAAAAAAACACATGGGACTTCCCTGGTGGCGCAGTGAGTACGAAGCCGCCTGCCCGTGCAGGGGAGATGGGTCCGATCCCTGGTCTGGGAAGATCCCATGTGCCGCGGTGCAGCCGAAGCTCTAGGGCTGCAGCTGCTGACCCCAGCCTGAGGGCTGTGCGCTGCAACGAGAGAGCCCCTGGGCAGCAATGAAGGCCCGGCACAGCCAAACACAAACAGGCAGCTAATTTTCCTTAAAAAAAAAAAACCAACTATACGCTGTTTCCAAACAAACCACTTTAAATACAGGGAAAGGTTGAAAGTAAGCGAATGGGAAAAGACATGCCTTGCAAATATAAACCAAACCGAAGTTGGTGTAATCAAAGGAGATTTTAAGAAAAAAAATATTACCAGAGTTAAAGAGACACAAAAATCAGAGGCCAGGTTTGGTAATAGATGCTTTGGAGGTGTTTCCTACTCTTATGATCTTCTTTTATAAGAATTTTGAAAAAATTTAAAAAAAAAGAATTTTGAACATGATGGACCATCACTTAAGTCTCTGTTCTTGTCATTATTTTCCCTTTAATTATGATCAGATCTTTCATCATCAGCCCACCTCTTTGATGCACTAAATAGTATAACAGCATACCCCCAGATACAATTCTTAAGACATCTCCCTTAAAAATCCCTTTTATAACAAACTTTGCTGCACTTTTACTGTGCTTTTGTGTTGCAAGCCCCTTCGTCTACACCTCAGCCGTCTGCTGGCCGTGTTGCCTGCTCCGCAGACGACTGTCTCCACTCCCTGCCTCGCTGACCTAGCGCCAAACCTTTGCTGCCTGTCACGTCCTGACTTTCGCTCAGCGACACTGGATCATAAGCGCACGGGTCAGGTCCTACTCAGTTACGAAGTGCCAACCAAGAACACGCTATAATTAATGCTTAGATCACCAAAGTGGAAAAACAGATGTTAAGACTTTCTGGGGATCTGTGGGGACCTGAGAACACGTCAAGACACCCCGTGGCCAGGAAGAGCCCGCGGCAGCTCTGCCTTCTCTCCTACCAACTTGCAGTTCCAAAGGGGTCCAGGGCAACACACCTTCCAGACGCCGAAGACAGGTGGCCTCGGGGCCATCTGGTCAGATCCAGACCTCAAAGTGTGTTTTGCTCCTGGGGCTAAGAATAGGCCGCAGGGCATCCGGGCAGTCAGCAGCCAGGTGCCCAGGGGAGGCCGCGAAGGGCACTGCAGGCGGGCAGCGGTGCGCAGGCGGTGACTCTGTCGCCGATGTTTGTTGACTCTGAGCCCCGTCTCCTCACCTGTGAGCTGGAGCAGCTGGCGGGCCCGACAGCCACAGGTGTGCGCGCGGGCTTCCTCCCACCCTCCTGGACTCTGTCTCCAACCTGGCCAGCTTGGCCTCCCAGGGTCTGTCAGAAGCTTCCTGGGAAGCAGGGTGGCCTCGACTCTGGCTCCAGCCCCTCCCTGAAAGGGAGGAAATTTCTGAGAAGAGCCTGGAATTCCTGTGTTGAATGTTAAAAGGGAAAGGGCTCAGAGCACCCCCGGTGTGGGGTGCAGGGTCTGAGAGCCGCCCACACCCCCGGTGTCCTCTGAGCTCCGAGCCGGGGCCTCACCTGCTCGCTCCCCCCACCTGGCCTCTCTCTCTCTCCGGGGCAGGCGCCCCTGTAATGAATCACTTGTGCTTGAGTCCTTGGCTCGGGCGGGGGTGAGGCTTCAGAGGCTCCCAGGCCTCACGCTCCCGTGCAGTGAGGAGTGACGGTCCTCCTCCTCCTCGACTCCCTCCTCCTCCACCTCCTGGTCTCCGGGAAGCTTTGCACTTGGAGGAAAGAAGCTGAAGAACCCCGGGAGCTGGCCCAGGGCCAGAGTCACGTCCAGGGACATTCCAGAAGGGAGTGACCAGGACCCAGACTTCAGTGCTTCTGAATTCTAATTCTCTTTTCTTGGCCGGGCCACGGGGCACGCAGGGTCTTTGTTCCTCGACCAAGGACTGCCCCCGGCAGTGGAAGTGGAGGCCTAAGGGCTGGACCTCTAAGGAGTTCCCTCCTTGCTTTCCTCTTAATGAATTCTCCCGCACGTGGTCACTGCGCTGCATGGCACCTCTCCCCTCGCTTGGCGCCTGCCTTTGTAGAAACTCACAGCCTGCTTTAAAGTGTCCGCAGGGACCAGCAAGTAGGTGGCCACACTGCCTGTCAGGCGGTCACGGAGCTGATGCTCCCTGGAGTCCCTCGTCCCTCTCCTCTCTCTCCCCTGAGACACCTTGCTGCCCGAGTTCACCAAAAAACCTAGAGCTTGTTTTTAAAGAGCATCGCTGGACGGCATCACTGACTCAGTGGACGCGAGTCTGAGTGAACTCCAGGAGATGGTGATGGACAGGGAGGCCTGGCGTGCTGCGGTTCATGGGGTTGCAAAGAGTCGGACACGACTGGGCGACTGAACTGAACTGAACTGAAAAATAACTGAGAGAAGCAGAGCAAAGGGACACGACAGGTTTGACTGAAGTTTCCAAACAAGCCTCTGGGGCCAGGGTTTTGTGCCGTGTGGGCTGCAGTGCCCACCTGCCTCAGGCCCCTCCAGACGCCAGGGATCCGAGGACCTAGGTCCCAGAGAAGTTCTCTGCTCCCCCGGCCTCTCCTGGGAACACCGTGATTCTGCCAGCAGAGCGGGTGTGCAAGGAAGACCACGCCTCTGCTCCCAAGGGGCCAGCACAGAGGACTGTCCCGCGGTCAGGGGAGGAGGCCTGGAATGGCCAGGGGCGGGCGGAAAGGCTCTGACTCCACGCCCGGCGGGCAACTCAAAGCCCAGCCCTAGACGCGGCTGCACACCCACGGGTCAGAAAACAGGAAGTAGCTGGGGTGTCGGCAGGTGTAGGCCCCCAGCTCCAGGCCTAGCCCTCACCCCGACACATGTGGCGCCCCCAAAAGATGAACACACGCCCAGCCTGGATCCAGGTACACGCAGGACTCGCCCAACAGAAACGCACAGGAGCTCAGGAGACCCTTAAGAGCAGCGCGACACGAAAGGGCCCACACCAGGTCCCTGGAGTGCCCAGGCTGGCGAGGGGGAGAGTCAGTCATCCGTTCACGGGACGGGACACTGCACGGCAGTGACGGGGCGGTGGGCACCTGGACCACACGGGAGGACCCTGCACGCAGGCTGAGTGCGCTCACAGGGGGACACGCACGGGACGGAGAATAGGCACAACACGCTGCGTCTTCACAGGTCGGAGGGCTGGGCGTGGTGCTGAGGGGCACCGGGCGTCTGGAGGCTGGCTGTGATCTGGCCGCAGACTTGGTGGTGACTGCTGGTTGGCTGGGCCGGACGGGGCGTGGGGCTCCCTCCCTCCCTCTGCACAGAAAGAACCTCAGCCAGCTTCACAGGCTGGAAGGAAGCCAAGGCACCTGGGAGCCTGGGGCACCTGGAAAGGGCCGCTCTGCGTCCTCGGTGACCTCGAAAGCACCTGCCTTCGGGCCAGGCTGCTCCCGGGCCGCGTGGACGGCTGGTCTGAGCAACCCCGCACAGCGGCCATCCTGGCTGCTGCCCTGCCCCCCGACACGGTGGGGCCAGTCCCTGTCTGCAGAGCTCTGGGCTCAGCGCTGGACATGACATGGTTCTCTCTTCAGCTCTCTGAACAGACCTCAGTCAAGCTACAGAAGAGCATTTAAGGACATACAAGGATGGCTGCAAAAAGCTGGTGGAAAAATCAAATCAGAGTTGTGCAGTATGACCTCATTTTTTATGAAATATACTGTGTGTCCCCGTGGGGAAAGGCTAGAAGGGTAAAACTGAGCACCAGAAGCCTGTGGTGGGGGCTTTTACTTTCTGAAATTCCCACCACGGCTGCGTCTCACTTGTCCAGCTCAAATGGCCCTGGGTGCCAGCCTCCAGGACTTGAGTCTGGAGCAGAAGACACAGCTGCCTTGGGGCAGGGAGGGAGAGCTGAGAGCCTCAGCAGGCGTACCTTGGCGGGGGTGGGGTGCGGTGTGGGGGAGGGCAGCCTGGCTCCCCGCCAGGGCTGCTGACTAGAGCACCAGGAGGAGGGGCGCCTGGAGGGCAAGGTCAGCACAGAAGGTCTGCAGGCGGGGTTAGCACCCGCCACATGGCTGGGGCCAGGAGGCTTGCGACAAGGGCCGAGCCTGAGAGAATCAGCCTGTGCCGGTTTCCCTCATTTTCAGGGCTTCCCTGGGGGCTCAGTGGTAAAGAACGCACGTGTCAATACAGGAGAGTCAAGCTTGATCCTTGGGTCAGGAAGATCCCCTGGAGAAGGGCATTGCACCCCACTCTAGAATTCTTGCCTGGCAAATCCCATGGATGGAGCAGCCTGGTGGGCTGCAGTCCATGGAGTCTCAGAGTCGGGCACGATGCAGTGATTGAGCGCACACGCTCCTGTTGCGGGCTGGAGGGCGTTGATAAGTCAGTAAGCTCTCCAGCTCACGCCCTCCTCCGCTGTAAACGTGGGTATTATTATACCGACTTTGCAGGGTTGCAGGACCTAACGGGAGTTGACAGGAAACACCGCATGTGAAAAGCCCAACAACTAAGGAATAGTTCATCGAGGGCTTGCGTCAGGCTCACCATGTGTTACGCTCGGCATTAAGCCGTGTGCCAAGGGCCGCTGGGTCGTCACACCGCAGGGGGTTGCGTCATCGAGGCGGCACGCCGCGCCCGGCTCTGCGCGCCCCCCAGCGGTGCTGCTCTCCTGCCACCTGGCGGCGGCCGCGGGGCATGACGCCTCCCGGGGCCAGGAACCCCGGGCCGTGGGCTCACGGCCGCTCAGAGTCCTTCCCTGAACACGTACCAGGGACACGTCCAGTTCAGTTCAGTTCAGTCGCTCAGTCGTGTCCGACTTTTTGAGACCCCACGGACTGCAGCAAGCCAGGCCTCCCTGTCCATCACCAACTCCCAGAGCTTGCTCAAACTCATCCATCGAGGCGGTGATGCCATCCAGCCATCTCATCCTCTGTCGTCCCCTTCTCCTCCCGCCTTCAGTCTTTCCCAGCATCAGGCTCTTCTCAAATGAGTCAGCTCTTCACACCAGGCGGCCAGAGTATTGGAGTTTCAGCTTCAGCGTCAGTCCTTCCAATGAATATTCAGGACAGACTTCCAGTCACCCCACAGACCTCACCAAGCTTCGACCTCCCTCTGCGCCAGGCAGGGGGCCTGCGGAAGAGGACACGGCGTGTCTCCAGGCCCGGGGTGGGGGCGGCTCGCAGACAGGACGAGCATGGGTGGCGAGTGTGGTAACGGTGGCCACAGCAGGGCCCTGGGGGCAGGAGGGCGGCTGCTGACGGGCCCGGGGGCAGGCGGTGGGCAGCCAGGGGCCAGGGTGCTCCTGGTGAAAGTGGGAGACCCTGAGCGGGTCGTGTGGGCGAGGTGCGAGGCACGGAAGGAGGCCCCCAGGAGACCCAGGCGCCCTGGTCCTCTGGGAGGACAGGAGCCACGAGGCAGACATATCCAGGTGCCCGGGGGCCAGGAAAGCCACCTGCCTGGCGGTGTGCTCCTCCAGGAGCACTCAGCAGCTTCAGCAAAGGTGCCAGGGCAGGCTCGGGGCTTTGTTGCCCAACTTGGTGAGATGCCCATGCACACCTGAAGCGCAATGTGTACCCTGCTGTCTGGGGAGACGCATGGGGACGCCAAGCAGGCACGGGGACGGTGCGAGTCAGCTCCTCCACGGCCAGCAGCCCCACCACGCCGAGGAGTGCCGGCAGCCCTCAGGGTGCGGTGGACTTATCTACGCCTCTTTCAGTGGTTTTGCTTCAGGTTATTTTGATGCATTTAGGATGGTTGTCTTCGTACTGAAATGACCCCTTTGTCATCACATAAGGCCCCTCTGTGTCCTTGGTGACTCTCTTTGCTGTGGGGTCTTATTTGGTATTTATGGAGCCACACGAGCTTTCTTTTGATTGTTGCAATGATACATCTTTTTTATCCTTTTACTTTTAACCTATCTCCCTTCAACTGTCCAATAACTTTTTTTTTTTTTAACACAGAAGAGAAAATTCTATTGTGGTTTCCCTTCCCTGGGGTTGACCTGCCCGTTTTTCCTCCTTCATTCCTGCTATTCCAAATTCTCTTACTATTTTCTCTGTTTTAAGAAGTTCCTTTGGCAATCTTTTTTTACAGCAGGTGTTCTTGTGAAAAGTCTTCCTAGTTTTCCTTGACCTTAAGAATACTCTGCCTTCATTCTGAAGGGTATCTTTGGTGGGAATAGAATTGTTTGACAATTTCCTCTCCTTTCAGCACTTGGAAACATGCCCCTTCCTTCTGGCTTCCATGTTCTGATGAGAGGCCTGCTGTTACTCAGGTCGTTTTCCCTCAGCAATGAAGTTTCTCTCTGGCTATTTTCCATAGGTCTTTTTTTTTCCCTTTGGTCCTAAGAAGTTTAATCTTGCCATGTCTGGTGGTGAATCTGGGAAGTCTTGCCTTGCAGGGTTGTTTAGCCTCTTGAGTCTGTGGGCGTCTCTCACCCAGTTTGGGGAGTGCTCACCCTCACTTCTCATGTGTTCACTCAGTCCCTCACTCTCTCTTCTCCTCCCGACTCACAAATCCTAGACCTTCGGCTCTTGCCCCGCGGGCTCATGGGCTCGTTTGAGGTTCTTCTCTGTCCCCATGTCTTCTCTATCCATTGACCAGATTTGATTATTTCATTGATCTAGTTTCAAGCTCGCCAAGTCTTCCCTCTCATCTCTCTTTTATTGAGTCCATTCACTTGCAGATACTGTGCTTTTTCTAAGGTTCCTTTTTTCCCTTTATGTCTCTGCTCTTTTTCTGAGACTCCCTACTTTTCCATTCAAGGGTGTTTAAGCTCACGGATGTGTTTTCATGCTGACTTTAAAACTCTTGTCAGATAATTTCAACTCTGTGTCATTTTGATGCCGGGTCTATGAGCTGTCTTTTCTCATGCAAGCTGAAGTTCTCTCAGTTCTTCGTATGGTATATAATTTTGTAGTGTACCCTAGACGTTTTGAGTATTATGCTATGACATTGGTTCCTATTTAGACATTATGTTAGCAAGTGGTCAACCCATTTACGGCTTCTCAGGCGGCACTAGTGGTGAAGAACCTGGCTCCCACGAAGGAGCTGGAGAGACAGGGGTTCAGCCCCTAGGCTCGGAAGATGCCCTGGAGGAGGAAATGGCAACCCACTCCACTATTCTTGCCTGGAGAAGCCCACGGACAGAGGAGCCTGGAGGGCTACAGTCCACGGGGTCACAGAGAGTCAGACACGACCGAGCGGCTAAACGCGCACAGCCCACTTCGATTCGTGTGACGCACCCCGACGTCGGTCTCCGGAGGCTCTCTACCACTTTCCGGGCCTGCCCTGCTCGTGTGCTGCCCAGAGGCCAACCTGAAACCCGGGTGTTTCCCACAGCATGGTTGGGTTTGCAAAGGTTTTGCTACGTTTGTTCTGGTTTGTGGCAAGCACAGGCTGCTCAGAGAGGGTGCCCAGAACACCCCATGCACAGATTAAAGATTGCTTCCTCTTGCTCCTGACTCTCTGTAACCCTCCCCTTCAAAGAGGACACGGCCCTTTACAGAGCCGGCGGGGCGCTGGCCCTCTAAGCAGTTAGAAAGCGACGTGCAACCTGCAGGGGGCCCCCCACGTCTGCGCGTCCACAGCCCCAGGTTCAGGAGCCGCGAGTCGTGCAGCAATGTAGCGTTCCCTGCACTGAAGAAATCCCGCAGAGAACACAAGCTGACCTGCATGGCTCAACCCCGTGCTGCCGGGGGTCAGCTGTCCTTTAGGCCAGTGGCTCAGCCGACAGCTGCATGACGGGCAGCCCCCTTCAAGGGCGTGACAGTGGCTGGAGGAGCTGAGGGCGGACGAGCGGCATGGACAGCATCTTCATTCTCACAGAGGACAGACAGCAAGGAAACGTAGAGCGTCGAAGACGCCACGTATGCTGTGAGAGGAAGCAAGTGGCAGGGCAGGGGCGTGGGGACGTGCACGGAGCCTGTGGGGAAGTCAGGCAAGTCTCCTCCGACACTGCGCCGGAAGCAGGTAGGCGAAGCTACAGGAGGAGGGCAGAGGCAGGAGGCCCGTCCGCAAGGGGCGGTCCTGCCACAGGACACTCACCCTTGAGGGGCAAAGCTCCTGTGGGCTCGCTTTCCTCAGCAGACCTCGGAGATGCAATGCTGAGGTCCGGAGTGGCGAAGTGACTGGTGAGCAACGATGAGAACCGCACCCCAAACTCTACATTCCAGAATCTTCCGACACCTCTACAAGAGCTGATCGCTAAGATAAGTTGCTGTTCAGTCGCTCAGTTGTGTCTGACTCTTTGTGACCCCATGGACTTCAGCATGCCAGGCTTCCCTGTCCTTCACTATCTCCTGGAGCTTGTTCAAATGCATGTCCACTGAGTCGGTGATGCGATCCAACCATCGTAACCTCTGCCACCCCCTTCTATCCCCACCTTCAATCTTTCCCAGCATCAGGGTCTTTTCCAATGAGTCAGCTCTTTGCATCAGGTGGCCAAAGTACTGGAGCTTCAGCTTCAGCATCAGTCCTTCCAATGAGTACTCAGGACTGATCTCCTTTAGGATGGACTGGGTGGATCTCCTTGCAGCCCAAGGGACTCTCAAGAGTCTCCTGCAGCACCACAGTTCAAAAGCATCAATTCTTTGGCACTCAGCCCTCTTTATGGTCCAACTCTCACATCTGTACATGACTAAGCTGTTCAAAACAGCAGCATTTTTCTGATTTGGATAATTTGAAAACTTCATTTCTCAGTAATCATGTATAACTATTAAATTATTTTATAATAAATGTCATATCTTTGAAACAGGGAGTTTCAAGATACAACAATGGGACTTAGGCAGACACGACTTCCTTGAATCTGCTCCTGGTCTGGGAATGTTTGTGACCGTTACAACTTACAGCGATGAGGTAAAACACACTTTCTGTCTTGTTACTGAAATTATTTTCTAAAAAGTCATGTGTCATGTATGCCCACAGACTTTTTAAATCTCTACACAAGTGCTCAACACCCACCATTTCATTTTTAATGAGTGTGATCCTGACAAAGCACCACACCAAAACGTGGGACGTGCCCACAGTCGAGCTGAGCAGCAGGGACTACTCAGAGTGGAAGCTCAAAGCAATACAGAGGGTGGGCCCCACGCTCATGGCCCTGAGGTTCTGCCACTCTTGCCGGGCAGAAGGAACCCACAGGCCGCATGCACCTCTGGTCTTGCAGGAGCTGCAGCCTCACCCAGACACAAGGACCACTCAGGCCACCCATCCCCCCTCCCATCCGGCGGGGTCTCTGCAGGGACGTGGCAGCCTCTGCGTCTGTCTCGCCTCCTAGGGCGCTTCCTTGCTGGGAGTCGGCAGGGGAGAAAAGGCACCAAGGTCAAAAGGGAAGAAGGTGGGCCTTGGGGTCAGGGCCAGGTGTCACTGCAGACGGCCACCTACAGGCTGGCTCTCGAGCAGCTGCCTCACTGCTTTAAGCCCCCGTTTCCTCCTGGTCCGACACTGTAGCGGACGTTATTCCCCACCAGGCCAGCTCAAGGCACAGCACTGTGGCCTGCCCTTCCAATAATTCCAGCGGGATTGTGGGAGGCACTTCCCCTTGGATTTATCTTGGGAATGCGCTCACGAGGTGGCAGGTTAGTGGTGGAGCAGGGCCCCGCAGAACAGATGGGCAAGAAGAGGAGGGTACTTGACACGGACGGGCCCAGGCTCCAGTCCTCAGGATAGCTGTGCTCAAGCCAGACCTGTGAGGTCCCCACGCACGTGGAGACCGGGAGAGTCAATCCAGCTGGACCACTGGACACCCGACTCCTGCCGGCTGTAGCAGCCTTCTCCTGGTGCCCCGGGCACCCTGTGACGAGAGTTCCCCTGGGTCCATTCTCCCAGTTCTAGCACAGCTGCCTTCTCCACCTGATACCCCCCTCCTTCACTTCCTGCCCAGTTAAACCAAAACACAAATCTCTGCTGTCCTTTTCTGTCATTTTTCGTGCTGCTCAGATGCTCAGTCGTATCTGACTCTGCAACCACACAGACCATAGCTCACCAGGTTCCTCTGCCCATGGGGTTTTCCTGCCAAGAATACTAGAGTGGGTTGCCATCCCCTTCACCTGAGGATCTTCCCGACCCAGGAATCGAACCCGAGTCTCCTGCCTACCCTGCAATGGCAGGCGGGCTCTTCACCACTAGCGCCACCAATAGCTCCACATTTGGCATGGCCTAGGAGAGAAATGCCTGGAATGTGGGAGACCCGAGTTCGATCCCTGGGTTGGGAAGAGCCCCTGGAGAAGGAAAATGGCAACCCCCTCCAGTACTGTTGCCTGGAGAATCCCATGGACAGAGGAGCCTGGTAGGCTACAGTCCATGGGGTCGCAAAGAGTCTGACACGACTGAGCGATTTCACTTCACAGGAGAGAAAACCCTTACTGCACAGCCCTGGTGGTCAGGAAGGCTCTCTCCATCGGGCAGTATGAGGACAAGACACAGATCCGGCTTTAGTATTTCTCACATGCTGCTGCTGCTGAGTCGCTTCAGTCGTGTCTGACTCTGTGTGACCCCACAGACGGCAGCCCACCAGGCTCCCCCGTCCTTGGGATTCTCTAGGCAAGAACACTGGAGTGGGTTGCCATTTCCTTCTCCAATGCATGAAAGTGAAAAGTGAAAGGGAAGTCACTCAGTTGTGTCCGACTCCTACTGACCCCATGGACTGCAGCCTACCAGGCTCCTCCACCCATGGGATTTGCCAGGCAAGAGTACTGGAGTGGGTGCCACTGCCTTCTCTGTGCTAGTACCCCCTAAAAGATGATGCTGTGAAAGTGCTGCACTCAATGTGCCAGCACATTTGGAAAACTCAGCAGTGGCCACAGGACTAGAAAAGGTCAGTTTCCATTCCAATTCCAAAGAAAGGCAATGCCAAAGAATGCTCATACTACTGCACAATTGCACTCATCTCACACGCTAGCAAAGTAACGCTCAAAATTCTCCAAGCCACGCTTCAGCAATACGTGAACCATGAACTTCCAGGTGTTCAAGCTGGATTTAGAAAGGGCAGAGGAACCAGAGATCAAATCCCCAACATCCATTGGATCATCGAAAAAGCAAGAGAGCTCCAGAAAAACATCTATTTCTACTTTATTGACTATGCCAAAGCCTTTGACTGTGTGGGTCACAACAAACTGGAAAATTCTTCAAGAGATGGGAATACTAGACCACCTTACCTGCCTCCTGAGAAATCTGTATGCAGGTCAAGAAGCAACAGTTAGAACTAGACATGTAACAACAGACTGGTTCCAAATCAGGAAAGGAGTACATCAAGGCTATGTACTGTCACCCTGCTCATTTAACTTCTATGCAGAGTACATCATGTGAAATGCTGGGCTGAATGAAGCACAAGCTGGAATAAAGATTGCTGGGAGAAATATCAATAACCTCAGATACACAGATGACACCACCCTTATGGCAGAAAGCAAAGAACCACTAAAGAGCCTCTTGATGAAAGTGAAAGAGGAGAGCAAAAACATTGGTTTAAAATTCAACATTCGGAAAACTAAGATCATGGCATCTGGTCCCATCACTTCATGGCAAATAGATGGGGAAACAATGGAAACAGTGACAGACTTTCTTTTCTTGGGCTCCAAAATCACTGCAGGTGGTAACTGCAGCCATGAAATTAAAAGACGCTTGCTCCTTGGAAGAAAAGCTATGACCAACCTAGACAGCATATTAAAAAGCAGAGACATTACTTGGCTGACAAAGGTCCATCTAGTCAAACTTTGGTTTTTCCAGTAGTCATGTATGGATTGAGAGTTGGACCATAAAAAATGCTGAGTGCCAAAGAATTGATGCTTTTGAACTGTGTTGGAGAAAACTCTTGAGAGTCCCTTGGACAGCAAGGAAATCAAACCAGTCAATCCTAAAGAAAATCAGTCCTGATTATTCATTGGAAGGACTGATGCTGAAGCTGAAACTCCAATACTTTGGCCACCTGATGTGACGAACTCACTCACTGGAAAAGACCCTGATGCTGGGAAAGATTGAAGGCAGGAGGAGAAGGGGACGACAGAGGATGAGATGGTTGGATGGCATCACTGACTCAATGGACATGAGTCTGAGCCAGCTCCGTGAGATGGTGATGGACAGGGAAGCCTGGCGTGCTGCAGTCCATGGGGTTGCAAAGAGCCGGACACGTCTGAGTGACTGAACTGAACTGAGCACCCCCTTAGGGTGTGCCTGGTACAGGGTGCTCTCGGGTGCTCACCTGATCGCATGTCCTCTCCTGTGGCACTGTGATTTTCAGGCTGGTGAGGCCGTCGGGGCAGACGATGACAAGACACACGCGTCACTCAGACTGTGCCTTGATATTCTGTTTCCCATTATTCTGTATCCAGTATTTCTACTCCATTTTGTAGAAGGGAAACCTGAGGTCCTGAGAGGTGAAATGACCTATACCAGATCACGTCATCAGCAAGCAGAAAAACCGCTTGAGGTTTAAATTCAAGCCTGTCTTTCCTCAACACGCCAAACTAACAGGGACTCAAAACATGTTTGCTGTCTTGAACATTCATTGGAAGCAGAACCCTGACATGACACTGAGGCTCAGAAATTGAAGTTAACAGGTGATGAATCATCCCTGAATGTTTTTTTCAGGAAAGAGTGCTCTGTTATTCATAAAAAATTAGAAATCAATTGGAAAATCTGACTTTTGAGTGCAGATTTAACAAAATATCCTATCAACAATCTGTTAAGTGAAATGAAGTACATGGCAAGATGCTTTAATTTTCTCCAAATCAAAATGGAAAGACTTAAAAAAGGAGAATCTTGGGTGCACTTTGCTATGTGCAACATACACCCGTTCTTGAAGTGATTTAACAGTCTTCTCAAGCAGCTTTAGGTTCACAGCAGAATCCTGCAGAAAGCACCGCATTCCCATGTGCCCTCCTCTCCCACCAGGAGCACCGCATGCTGCAGTGTTATAGCGGACAAGCTGCATGGAGGCATCCTCTTCACCAAAGCCTGGAGTTCATGTCAGGTTTCATCCTTGGGGTCATACATCTACACGTGTGACAAATGTGTCCATCACCGCTGTATCAACACGGAGCAGTTTCACTCCCATGCAAATCCTCTGGAACTGTCTCTTCATACCCTCCCCCCCCGCGCCACCCCCAACCTTTGGTGACCACTATACTGTCAGACTTTATCTTTTGGGGCTCCAAAATCACTGCAGATGGTGACTGCAGCCATGAAATTAAAAGACGCTTACTCCTTGGAAGAAAAGTTATGACCAACCTAGATAGCATATTCAAAAGCAGAGACATTACTTTGCCGACTAAGGTCCATCTAGTCAAGGCTATGGTTTTTCCTGTGGTCATGTATGGATGTGAGAGTTGGACTGTGAAGAAGGCTGAGCGCCGAAGAATTGATGTGTTTGAACTGTGGTGTTGGAGAAGACTCTTGAGAGTCCCTTGGACTCCAAGGAGATCCGACCAGTCCATCCTAAAGGACATCAGCCCTGGGTGTTCTTTGGAAGGAATGATGCTAAAGCTGAAACTCCAGTACTTTGGCCACCTCACGTGAAGAACTGACTCATTGGAAAAAAGACTCTGATGCTGGGAGGGATTGGGGGCAGGAGGAGAAGGGATGACAGACGATAAGATGGGTGGATGGCATCACTGACTCGATAAACGTGAGTCTGAGTGAACTCCGGGAGATGGTGATGGACAGGGAGGCCTGGAGTGCTGCGATTCATGGGGTCGCAAAGAGTCGGACTCAACTGAGCGACTGAACTGAACTGAGCTGAATCTCTTAATTGTCTCCATAGTTATGCCTTTCTCAGAGTGTCATATAGCTGGAGCCGTACAGGAGGCAGACTTCCCAAGCTGGCGCCCTTCACTTAGGATACGCACTCAAGCCGCCTCCATGTTTTCATGACTTGAGATCTCGTTTCTTTTCGGCGCTGAATATTATCCCATTGTCAAGATGCAAACCGTGGTTGCCTGGCGCATTCGCATGCAGCAGGACATCTTGACAGCTCCCTAATTTTGGCTATTATAATAAAGGTGCCATAAGCATGTGTGCAGGGTTCCGTGTGGACGTAAGTCTCCACCTCACTTCGGTAAATAAACAGCACAATGGCAGGTCTGCATGGGAAATGTATGTCTAGTTTTCTAAGAAACCAGCAGACTCTGCCATTTTGCATTCCCACTAGCCATGATGAGAGTCCCTGTCGCTCTACATTCTTGCCAGCATTTAGTGTTGTGGGTTGTGTTGTATTTTTGCCATTCCCATAGGTGTGAAGCATCTCGTCGTTGTTTTTAAACGGCAAGTCCCTAACGACAAGTGATGCTTGTTTGATGGCAAATATGGCGTATTTGCCATCTGTATGTCTTCTTTGGTGTGTTGTCTATTCAGATCTTTTGCCCATTTTTCAACTGATTGGTTCATTTTCTTGCTGTTTTCAGAATTCTTTGTAGATTCTAGATAGCAGTACATTATCAGATATGTCTTTTACAAATAGTTTCTCCCAGTCTGTGGCTCGTCTTGACAGAGAGATGGTGCTCTCTTTTGCAAAGCAGAACGCTTTAATTTTAATGAAATTCAATGTTTAAACAATAATGCTAAATGTTTAATGAAGTTTAATTTTAATGAATTCCAGCTTCTCAATTCTTCCATGCATCGTGCCTTTGGTGTTGTACCTAAAAAGTCGCAACCAAACCCAAGGTCATCTAGACTTGCTCCTATGCCACCTTCTAGTCTGGTCTTCGTTTTGCCTTTGGATATGCGCTCCACTTTGAGCTAATTTTTGTGAAAGCTGTAAGGCCTGCATCTACATTCATTTCTTTGCCTGTGGACGTCCAATTGTTTCAGCACCATCTGTTGGAAAGACTGCCCTTTCCCACTGAACTGCGTTTGCTCCTTGTCAAAGACCAGCTACCGCTTTTGTGTTGGTGTTTCTGGGCTCCCTGTTCTGGTTCATTGGTCTTTCTGCTTTTCACCAACAAAACCCACTTGGTTATTGCAGCTTTACAGAAAGTCTTGAAATCAAGAGTGTCAAGCCCCTGCCTTTATTCTTCTTCAGTACCATGTTGGCTATTTTGGATCTTTGGCCTCTCCATAGAAACTTTAGAATCAGCTTGTAGATATTCACAAAATTACTTGCTGACATTTTCAGTGGGATTGTTGAATCTACGGATTGAGTTGGGAACAACTGAGATTTTCACAACGTTAAGTCTTCCTGGCATGAACACATAGTATCTCTCCATGTGTTTTGCCTTCTTTGATATCTTTCATCAGGTTTAAAAATTTTCCTCATGTATCTTTCACATATTTTGTTTATATCCAAGTACTTCATTTGGGTGGATGCTAAAGTAAATGGTATTGTTTTTGATTTCACATTCTATTTGTCCATTGCAGATACATAGAAACTGATTCACTTAACATATTAACGTTGTATCCTATAACCTTGCTATAATCATTTATTAGTTTGGTAAGTTTTTTATTATTTTGAATTTTCTACATAGACAATCCTGGCATCTGTGAACAAACACAGCTTCATTTCTTCCTTCCCAACTTATATATCATTTTTTCTCTTCTTCTCTTAATGAATTAGCTAGGGATTGAACCGTGATGTTGAAAAGGGATAGTGAGTGGGGAAATGCTAGTCTTCTTTCTGATCTTAGTGGGAAAGCCTCTAGTTGTTCACTATTAAGTATGTTAGTTGTAAGGTTTTTGTAGATTTTTAAATCAAACTGACAAAGTCCCCTACTCTTAGTCTGCTGAGTTTTTACTGTGATGGATGGATGTTGGATTTTGTCAAATGCCTTTTTTGCATCTATTGATATGATCATATCCTGTTCTTTAAGCTGCTGATGTGATGAATTACATTAATTGATTTAAAAATATCAAACTAGCCTTGCATATTTGGAATAAATCTGACTTGGCCATGGTGTATAATTCTTTTTATACATTTCTGGGTTCAGTTTGCTGATATTTTGTTGAGTATATTTGTGTCTAGGTCCATGAGAGATAATGGTCCATAGTTTTTTTGTGTCTTTCTCAGGCTTTGGCATTAGGCTAGTGTTGGCCCCAGAAAACAGTGCAAAAAGTATTCTCTCTACCTCTGTCTTCTGGAAGATTGCAGAGAATATGTTGGATTCCTTACTTAAATCTTTGGTGAAATTGACCAGTGAACCCATCCTGGCTTGGGGCTTCCTGCTTGGAAGTTATTATCAATTCAATTTCTTTACTAGGTGTAGGCTGTCTATTTCTTTTTGTGTGACTGGTGACAAATCGCATCTTTCAAGGAATTGGGCTATTTCATCTAGATTACCAACTCTGTGGGCACAGCATGGTTCATAGTATTCCTCTGTGACCTCGTTCCCTAGTATTTCTCAACGACCCTATTGATGCCCATGAAACCTGTAGTAACACTCTTCTTTCATTTCTGATATTATTAATTTGGGTCTCTTTTTTTCTTCATTAGCTGAGCTAGAGGTTTATTGATTGTACTGATACTTTCAAAGAACTAGCTTTTGTTTTCTTGGTTTTCTCTACTTTATTTCCTGTTTTCATTGATTTCGGCGTTCAGTTCAGTTCAGTCGCTCAGTCGTGTCTGACTCTTTGAGACCCCATGAATCGCAGCATGCCACGCCTCCCTGTCCATCACCAACTCCTGGAGTTCACTCAGACTCACATCCATTGAGTCCGTGATGCCATCCAGCCATCCCATCCTCGGTCGTCCCCTTCTCCTCCTGCCACCAGTCCCTCCCAGCATCAGAGTCTTTTCCAATGAGTCAACTCTTCGCATGAGGTGCCCAAAGTACTGGAGTTTCAGCTTCAGCATCAATCCTTCCAAAGAACACCCAGGGCTGATCTCCTTTAGGATGGACTGGTTGGATCTCCTTGCAGTCCAAGGGACTCTCAAGAGTCTTCTCCAACACCACAGTTCAAAAACATCAATTCTTCGGCGCTCAGCCTTCTTCACAGTCCAACTCTCACATCCATACATGACCACAGGAAAAACCATAGCCTTGACTAGGCGGACCTTAGTCGGCAAAGTAATGTCTCTGCTTTTGAATATGCTATCTAGGTTGGTCATAACTTTTCTTCCAAGGAGTAAGTGTCTTTTAATTTCATGGCTGCAGTCACCATCTGCAGTGATTTTGGAGCCCCCAAAAATAAAGTCTGACACTGTTTCCACTGTTTCCGCAACTATTTCCCATGAAGTGATGGGACCGGATGCCATGATCTTCGTTTTCTGAATGTTGAGCTTTAAACCAACCTTTTCGCTCTCCTCTTTCATTGTCATCAAGAGGCTTTTTAGCTCCTCTTCACTTTCTGCCATAAGGGTGGCTTCATCTACATATCTGAGGTGATTGATATTTCTCCCGGCAATCTTGATTCCAGCTCGTGTTTCTTCCAGCCCAGTGTTTCTCATGATTTCTGCATTAGCGGGATCTTATTTCTCCTCTTATGCTTGGTTTGGATTTAGTTTGCTCTTCTTTTTTCTGGCTTCCTAGGCTTAGATGATAGTGCATTTTAGGACCTTCTTGTTAATACACGCGCTCAGTATTATAATTCCCCCTTTCAATACTTCTATCACTGTGACTCGCAAACTTTGATTATGTTGTATTTTCATTTTAGTTCAAATATTTTTTGAGATTTTTAAAATACATAAAGTTCACCTTAATAATTACTTAGTACATGGTTCAGTGATAGTAAATATATTCATGTTGTATAATCATCACCCTCATAACTCTACAGTCTTGGAAGTGAAACTCTACATCCATTAAACAATAACTCCATGCTTTTAACTACTCTAAGTATCTCAAAACGTTGACCCACATAGTGTTTGTCTTATGATTGGTTTATTTCATTTATCATAATGCGCTCAAGATCTATCCATGTTGTAGCACACATAGGAATTTTCTTCCTTTTTAAGGCTGAATAATATTTCATTGCATGCATATACCACATATACCATATACTTTGCTTATTCATTCACCTGTCAACGGACATTTGAGTTGCTTCCACATTTTAGCTATTGTGAATAATGCCGTGGGAACATGAGTGTACAGATACCTCTTTGAGACCCTGCTTTGAATTCTTTGGGTAGACATCCAGAAGCAGAGTTACTGGATCGCACAGCAATCCTACTTTCGTATTCTTGAGGAACCACCATACTATCTTCCACAGTGGCTGCACCGTCTTACATCCCCACCACCAATGCACAAGGGCTGCACTTTCTCCACATTCTTGCCAGTACTTACTGTCTTTTATAGCAGCCATTCTAATGTATGTGAGGTAGGCTCTTTGTAGTTTTGATTTGCATTCCCTTAAGGACCAGTGAAGTTGAGCTTTTTTTCTCATGTGCTTATTGGCTTTTTTTTTTTTTAAGCACTTTGAATATATCTGCCCACTGCTTCTGTTCTCCAAAGTTCTGATGAGAAATCTGCTGGTAATTTTATTGAGATTCCTTTCTATATAATGACCTCAAAAGTCCCTGACATTTGGAGGACAGGGTCTGTTATGCCTACCCTGGCTTCTAAAGGATGTGCGCAGGCTGCCCCAGGAAAACCTGCACAGCTGCCAGCCATGTGGCTGGGGCAGGGGTGGGGGGAGCGGGGAGTGGCTGCTACTGTCTGAGAACTGAAACTGACCAAAATCAACCACAGTTTACCCTCCAAGTCTTCCCCCTGGAAGTGGCAAGGCTTCAACAGACTCCAGAGCGCCGACAAAGCTCCAACACAGCTCCATCAAAGCCTCCCAGGATAGCTGTTGTCTCAACGTAGATTCCTGTTGCCTCCTGGACCACCACCTTCCCAGGATCTTCGTGTTGATGACTCAAAATACTTTTTCTCTTGAGATGTTTTCCTTGACTCATGAGCCATTTAGAAGTGTGCTGTTTAATCTCTAAATATCTGGGGACTTTCCGGCTATCTTTTAGTTATTGATTTCTACTTTAATTTCATTATGGTCTAAGAGCACACATTGTATGGTTTCTATTATTTTGAATGTGTTAAGGTGTGTTTTGTGGCCCAGGATGTGGTCTGTCTTGGTGAGTGTTCCATGTGAGTTTGAAAAGAATGTGTATTCTGCTTTGTTGGATGAAGTAGCCCATGGATACTGATTATACAGTTGGTTGACCGTGCTGTTGAGCTCAACTGTGTCCTTATTCATCTTCTGCTAGACCTGTCCACCTCTGATGGGGGGATCAATGTCTCTGATTGTAACACTGAGCTCCTCCATTGATGCTTGCAGTTCTATCAGTTTTTGCTTCATATATTTTGACACTCTGTTATGCATACCCATTAAGGTTTGTCTTCCTGGAGACAGGACCTCTTCATTGTTACCTAGTGCTCCGTTACACATCATTCCTGGTAATGTCCCTTGTTTTGAAGTCTACTCTGTCTGAAGTTAACATAATGACTCCAGCTGTCTCTCGATTAAAGTTGGCTAAAAGTTAACATATACATTTTTCTCTGTCCCTTAACTTTTAATCTATATGTGTCTTTACATTTAAAGTGGGGGTTCTTAGAGACAATACGTAGATAGTTGTTTTTGGTTTTTTTAATCTACTCTGACGACCTGTTTTAAATGGTGCATTTAGACCACTGACTTTCAAAGTGACTACTGATGCAGCTGGGCTAATATCATCGTGGTTATTTCTGGTTTCTGGTTGCTACTCTCGTTATCTGTTCCTATTTTTGTTTTCCACTTTTTCTGTCTTTTGTGGTTTTGATTGTTTTATGATTCCTTTCATCTCTTTTCTTGGTTATCAACTACACTTCTTTTAACTTTCTGTCAGTGCTTGCAATAAACCTTCACGACCAGTCCAAGTCCACTTCCAAATAAAAACTGTTCACTTCACAGGTAGCACAAGTGCCTTATGATAACAAAGCAGTCCTAATCCCTATCTCCCATCCCTTGCATCTTTGCTGTTACTAATTTCATTTATACATGGACTGTAAACATCAAATACATTGCTATGATTTTGAAAGAAGTATCTACTAACTCAGTTAACAACAAGAAAAATAAAAGTTTTAATTTCACCTCCACTTATTCCTCCTCTAACGCATTTACAGCTTCCACGTAGATCCAAGTTTCCGACCAGCACCGCCATGCTTGTGCCTGAAGAGCCTTCATCGTCCCTTGTGAGGCAGGTCTATGGGTGACAAGTCCTCTCGTCTTTTGTTTGAGAAAAGCTTTCTCTATCACTTTTGAAGGAGAGTTTTGCAGGATACAGCATTTCTAGATTGATGGTTTTTCTTCTCTCAACACCTTAAATGTTTACTCTCCTGCTTGCATGGTTTCTGAGCACTTGTGCACGACTCTCGTCTCCCCTAACCAGAAGGGCCTTTTCTGGCCCTTCCCAGGCTTCGCCTCTGGCGGGTGGCCTCCGTGACTCTCCGCGGGGCGGCTCTATCGGTGCTCCTCCTGCTCGGTGCTCCTCCTGCTCGGCGCTCTCTGCGGCTCCCAGCTCTGCCGCTCGGTGTCTGACACTGACTCGAAATCCTGCTATTACTGTCCTCAGTGTCTGTTCCGTTACTTTCTCTCGTCACCTTCTGGTGCGCCCAGTGCACGTGTGGTACATCCTTACCTGTCATCCTGTGATCCCTGCTTATCCTTCCATTTCACTCCCAGTCTTTCTCTGCTTTGTAGCTTTAAATGTTTCTGTGGACGTATCCTCAAGCTCAGAGTCTTTCCTCAGCCCTGTCCAGTCCACCGAGCCCACCAAAGGCACTCTTCATTTCTGCTAGTGTTTTTCATTTCTGACACTTCTTTTTTATTCTTTCATAGAATTTCAACCCTTCTCCTCACATTTGTTCTTGCATGTTGTCTTTTTCCATTACAGACCACAGAATATTAATCACAGATTTTCTAAATTCCCAACGTGATCATTCCAATATCCCTGCCGTATCTGAATCTAGTTTTGACACTTGTTCTGTCTCTTCAAACTATGGTTTTCGCCTTTTTCGGATGCCTTGCTGTTTTTCTGTTGCTGCTGGAAGCTAGACACGACATGCTGGGTAAAGGAACCCGGTACTGGTCCCCACAAGCTTTCACTCTCGTACGTTGTGACTGCCTGCGTTTGTCTATGTCTCCAATTTTGAGGGAAGGAGCCTGCCCTGGGACCTCAATTCTCTAACATATCTAAGAACTGACTTTCTTTTCATGCACCTTTTTACTTGTTAAGACAAAGCAACAACTTCCAAGCTCCTTATGTACCAGACTGAAAGTCCTATACTGTTTTTAAAGTATCAAACAATATACAAATGTACTAAGCAGAAAAGTCAAAGTCCCCAACAAACACCTAATAGCTTGCAATCTTTAGAATATTTGAAACCTTTATAATCTTCTTCTATGCACATGTACTTTTACAAATAATATGTTTCACAAAAATAGGACCCTATACGGCCTACCCCTAATATCGTGGACACCTTTAGTACAGATACAGGTGTTGTAACAGTCTCTCTTACTAGCAATTTTTCATTTGTCTTCACCTAAACTTAATCAGTCCCTACTGAAATCTATTAGTTATTTCAGAAATGCAAACTTTAAAATAAGTACCATTACACCGAATAGCTTTACATATAACTTTGTCTACTTGAGCATTTCCATAGGATAAGCTTCCATAGGTAGCCCTGCTGGGTCAATGGATAGATACGCTCTAACTTTTCATATGTACTACCAAACCATTCTCTAAAATGGCTGTTCAATGTACATTCTCAAAACAGTGTTCAGAGGTAGCATTTCCCAATACTATCCCCACCCCAGGTACTTTTAAGTCTTTGCCAATCTGATAACAAAGAATATCTAACTGTGGTTTGTACTTTATTGATTGGCAGCAAGACTGAATATTTTTCATGTTATCGGTAATGTGATTTCTTCTTTAAGAACTGCACAAATTTCACTAGACTACATAGGGATGGTTTATGTTTTCAATGGAATATAGAGAGTAATGAACTTAAACTATGGAAATCCTTAATCCTAGGTATTACTGTCAAAGTTATATGGCCCACAAGGAACGTTCTATTTCACTTCACATTCACCTGGTGAACACATCATTTGCTTACAATCTAATTCTACAAGGCTTGTGTCATTCGGAGGGAGTAAGCTGGTAAGTAAATGCCCCCGTGTCCTTGCAGATGAACAGCGTCAGCATTACTCGGGCGTGACAATGATATGCAGAACCATTATGCCCAGGCCGTATTAAAGTCCTGCACCCAGATCTCAGCACAGCGACTAAAGAGGGAGCTGGAGAGCTTGGAAGAGGTTCAAAGCAGAGCCACAAAGTTGATTAAAGGGCTTGAAAAATGAGAACTGGGAGGGAAGGTTGAGAGAACTGTGATTATTCAGGCTTGAAAACAATTGAAGGCTGAAGGGTGAATTAATAATGGAATTTCAATCAATGAAACTCTTACACAGTAGATGGTGATTGGATACTTTCTAAAGGTTCTGAGGCATCAGAAATTTAGTTATATGCAGAGAACCTTTTCCTGAAAGTAATCAAACTGTCTCAGGGCCAAAGGCATGTGCCCGGAAGTCTAGAGGACACAGCTCAGGAAGCTGCAGTTGCCCTTTCAGGGCGGCAGGTGCCACTTAACGCACGCTTGTGACAATGAAAGACTGTATAACGTGGAATGGAGCGGCGGCGAGGCAGAAAGAGAACGGAGTGTTTCCTCTCAGAAAGGTGGCGGGGGTTGGAGGGTGGAGGAAAAGGAGGGACTGGTAGGACACAACGAGGGAAAGCAGGGACAATGAGCGAGCCACATGAAAGCGCGTTTCTTCCCTTTTACTGTGTGCACAGCGGATCCACTTAGATATTCGAGTCGGAGAACACGACCTTGACGCAGCCATTACTCAAGCAAAGGACAAAGTCAATGAAGTCAGCTTCAAGCTTGAACATCTCATCGAGCAAATTGAGCAAATAGTCAAAGAACAGAACTATCAAAGGGTCAGTCTCCCTAATCAGCTTACACCCTCTCTTCCTGCCAGGAAAAGAATTCTTGACTAAGCCCCCGAACCAGGGAAAGACTAAACTGCCTGTTTCCTGGGTTTCTCCAGGACTGTGTGGATGCGCAGGGTTGGTGGGGGTGCCCTTCTGCTGTCTGCTGGACCGCGAGCTCCTCTAGGAGAGGGGCTGCGGCTCGCTTGCTGCAGGGCTGTGAGCTCACAGATGAGTAAATGAGGGCTTCCCACACACCCTGTGCATCTGCAGCTGAGGGTGCCCACCTTCTGCAGCACTGTTTTGCTCCTGAGACGTCGTGTGTCTCCCGGGCCACTGCGCTCGGCGGACCCTGGCTACATGTAGGCCTGAGTCCACCCCAACTCACTAGCCTTCTGCTGTCTCTAAGCTTCAGCTTCCTTATCCGGAAAATAAAATGAGCAGCGCCCAGCTTGGAGTAAAGTAAGAACTGGAATGATAAAAAAAAAAAAAAGTGTCAATTAGGTAACACACACTTTGATGCTAACAAATAAAACATATAAAGTAACAGGTCAAACACTTGATATTTTACACCAAAATGTGAAAGTATGTTTTATAAGGTTGACACCTCCTCATCTTTGGCTAAAAACACACCTTAACTTAGAAAAATCAGACAGTGCTCTTTGGCATAAGACATTACCTGAGCGACATTAAGCACCTTGAATGTGTACAGTACCTTCCCCTCAAATTCACGCATGAGGCACCTTAAGAAGCCTAACCTGCAGACTTCTCTTCTCTATAGGACCGTGAAGAAAAGTTCCGAATGACCAGTGAAGACACAAACAGCAACGTCTTATGGTGGGCATTTACACAAACACTAATCTTTATCTCAGTTGGAATTTTCCAAATGAAGTCCCTTAAAAACTTCTTCATAGCTAAGAAACTTGTATAAAAATAAATTTAAAAACAAAGGCAAATAATTACCTTCTACCTTGCACGATGTTTGAGTTAATAAAATATATTCATAAGTGTCATTATTTTCTGATTTCAAAGGCACTAAGGTTGGAATTGATGTTATAGCATTGTAACACTGATAAAATGTCCAACTGTCAAGTACAAATGTGAGAGGTGGACTACAAAGAAGGCTGAGTGCTGAAGAATTGATGCTTTTGAACTGTGGTATTGGAGAAGACTCTTGAGAGTCCCTTGGACAGCAAGGAGATCAAACCAGTCCATCCTAAAGGAGATCAGCCCTGAATATTCAGTGGAAGGACAGATGCTGAAGCTGAAGCTCCACTACTGTGGCCACCTGAAGTGAAGAGCCGACTCACTGGAAGCCTCTGAGGCTGGGAAAGACTGAAGGCAGGAGAAGGGGACAACAGTGGATGAGATGGTTGGATGGCATCACCGACTCCATGGACATGAGTTTGAACAAGCTCTGGGAGTTGATAAAGGTCAGGGAAGCCTGGGGTGCTGCAGCCATGGGGTCACAGAGTCCAGACACAACCACAGACTAGACAACAACACTGACAGAATGTCACTCTAACCACAGCTTCTGAGCTTGACAGAATGAACACACAATCCTGTTCTTAAATCTGGGCTAGATCAGCCCTGTCCAACAGAAATAAAACATAAGCCACATACGTAAACTTAAATTTTTCTGGTTGCCACATTAAACAAGGTTTTTAAAGAATAAAATTAACCCTAGTGACATGTACTTACCCAATACATCACCATTTTAACATGTAATCAATACAAAGTTACTAATGAGATAGTTTGCTTTTCTTTCTTGATAAGAAGTCTTGGAAACTCAGGTGCATTTTGCAATCAAAGCACGTCTGAACTTGGACCCAGTCCCACTTCAAGGTCCAATGGCCACAGGACGCTCCCAGCTGCAGCCTGGGGTACGTATTTTCCCTAACACACTCCAGAGTCATCCCAAATCGCTGAGTCTTCCTGTTTCCCTGAACGCCACTTGGCTCCTTTTGCACAGAGACTTCCTCTGAACTAGGTTTGCTCTGCAGGTCCTACGTGATCCCCCTCCACCTGGATCAGGGCGATCGAAACAGCTCTTCCCCAGAGAGCTTGGGGCATTCCATGAGGCGTCAAACAATATGAAGGCAGCTCCCCTTCATTTTCTCTAACTTTCTTTTTCCTTTGGACTGCACAGGATGTGGAGTCTTGGTTCCCCAGCTGGGCATGGAGCCCACGTCACCTGCACTGGAGGCCCAGAGTCGCAACCACTAGGCGCTCAGGGAAGTCCTTCCCTAAACTCTAATCACAAGTCCTTTAGAAACTACAAAAAATAGAGCAGTCCTTTCCACCAGCTTGCCTATCTCTTTGTAAACGGGAAACAATCTTCTCTAGGTCAAGACTTTTCATATGCTCACGGCAGAGGCAAGCAAGGCCCTGGCTCCGCCGGGCCCACCTTGGCCATGTGACCAGGTCAGCTGGTCCTGGGCCCCAGTGACACCCCACCCTAATCCACCAAGCCCTCCTGGCCCCCCGTCCTGGCCCACCGATCTCCTAGAACCCCACGCCAGGGTTTCCCGCCCCTCCACCTCCTGTTCCTCTGACCCCACTGGTCCCCCAATGGCCCAGGGCCCCTTCGTCTCCCACCTCCAGCCTGCAGCCCTGAAGGCCCCTCACCCTTCCCCCCACCACCGCAGAACAGGGGCCTCCTGGCCGGTCAGCCCAGCGCAGTGCGCTCAGGGCTGGCACACGTCCTGTCCCCCTGTGGCCGCCTCCACCCTTCGCCCGGGCACTGCCTCCTGTGAGGCCGCGGCCCCCGGGAGGGTCCCTGAGACTCGGCGGCCTCAGCGCACCCACCTCGGCGCCGCCCGGGGGTCCACATGGGTCCGGGAGTACCACGCGCCGCAGCGCTGGAGCGAGTGAGGCCGGAACGCCTAAACGCTCCTGCTCCCTGACGTCCGGCCGAGACGACCCGCAGAAGCGGCAGAGTGTAATCCTGCCCCCGCCCCCGTCCCTTCCCGCCTTGGTACCTTCCGCGCGCCTTTTGGCGGGAGCGGCAGGCCCTGGCGCGCAGGCGCGGCGTCACGCCCTCGGGCCAGGCTCAGATCCCGCGCGCGGCTCTCGTGCAGGTCTCGCGCGGCTTTCGCGCGGCTCTCGCGCCGGTCTCCCGTGCGGCTCTCGCGCGGCTCTCGCGCGGCTCTCGTGCAGGTCTCGCGCGGCTCTCGCGCGGCTCTCGCGCAGGTCTCGCGTGGCTCTCGCGCGGCTCTCGCGCGACTCTCGTGCGGCTCTCGCGCAGGTCTCCCGTGGCTCTCGCGCGGCTCTCGCGCGACTCTCGCGTGGCTCTCGCGCAGGTCTCGCGCGGCTCTCGCGCGGCTCTCGCGCGGCTCTCGCGCGGCTCTCGCGCAGGTCTCGCGCGGCTTCGCGCGGCTCTCGCGCCGGTCTCGCGCGGCTCTCGCGCGGCTCTCGCGCGGCCCTGGGCCCGACATGGCCAGCTGGGTGTTCTGTAACCGCTGCTTCCAGCCGCCGCGGGCGACGTCGAGCTTCAGCCTGACCAGCTGCGGCCACGTGTACTGTGACGCGTGCCTGCGCAAAGGTCAGCGCGGGGCGGGCGGCGCTGCCGGCGGCCGGGCCCCTGGGCGGCGGCCTCGCGGGGCGGCGGCGCCCTGAGGAGGCGCCCTGGGGCGGGCGCGAGGGCCTCGGGAGCCGCGCTTCCTGGGGGAGCGCTGGCGGCGCCGGGCGCGGCCTCCGGGCTGGGGCAACGGGGCCCGCGCCTCGGCACCGCCTGCCGCCTGGAGCCCGGCGGGCGAGGGGCGGGAAGCGGGGTCCGCAGAGGAGACGGGGGTGTGAGGCCCGCAGCCGGCGCAGGGGGACCCCGGGCGGGCTGCGGGCCGCGGGGTGACCGGCCGCCACCGCAGCCGCGCGCGCCCAGCACCCGCGCGCCTCCGGCGCCACCTGGACAGACGTTCTCTGTCTCTGAGGTGCTTCCGTTGACCTAGAGAGCTCAGGCAGGAGGGAAGCCCAAACGAACACGCAGTGAGCTCTCGCAGGGTGACTGGCCTGCGATACCAGCTCGAAGACCCTCTGGCGGAAGTGGCGCCCGTCTCCTTGGGCAGCCCTGAGCAGGGCGTGCAGCCGGCGCCAGGCTCACGCCGCCCCGCGCGGGCCCGCGTCTGGACCTCTCTCTCAGGACCCTGGGTGCACGCTTGCCCCTCGCGCCCCTGCCCCAGCGCGCCTGCTCCGGCCTGGCGTGTTTCCCAGCTCGCTGCTTCCCTCGCGCTCCTCCAGCCTCTGTCTGCCGTGGTGGTGCCACAGGTGCGCTGGTGCTGGGCTCGCAGGTTCTGGGGTTCGGGGTGCCACAGGCGCGTGCCCAGGTGGGCTGGCCGAGTCTGGATCCTGGCAGACGAGGGGGCAGGCAGCACTCTGGGAGGAAGCGGAGCCCAGCACAGGGAGGTGTGTCCGAGCAGGGCAGCCACCAGGGCAGGACAGAAGCAGGGCTCATGTTGGGCAGACGAGTCTGGGCGGCAGCTGGCCGGACTGGGGGTGAGGCTCCCCTGGCCATCCAGAGCGCCAGGGGAGATAGCAGGTTTGAGGTAAGGCTCAGGACTTCACGGTGTGGAACAGAGGTGCCAGGGACCGCCGTGCAGGGAGACCTCAAAGGGCTGTGAGCGCACAAGGGTCTGGTGGTCTAGACAGTGGAGGGCTGTGGGGAGGGGACTGCAGGGGCCGGAGTGAGGCGGGGGGGGGCGGGAGGCAGGAGACCCACATGCCTGTTCTCACCTGGGGAAGAGCCTTTCCTAAAGAAGCTGGGTGAGGGCCGGAGGAGGCTGGGGTGGGGAGGGACCGCCAAAATGTCAAACCAGGCCTCCCAGGGCAGTCAGGGCGCCGGCCTTGGTGTGAGGATTACCTGCCTAAGTGCCCTGCGGAGAGGAGAGAGGGTCTGACTGGGTGCTGGGAGGAGAGAGCGAGGGCTGGGGTGGAGCTTAGGGGGTCTGTGGGAAGGCAAGAGCCCTCTTGGAGGCAGTGGGTGGGAGAGGAGGTGAGCCCTCCCTTGGAAGACTAGGCCTGGGATGGGGAAGGGGAGGCGTCCCCTAAGACAGGAAAGGGGCCGAGCCCATCAGCCCTGGTGTGGGCAAGGGGAGCGAGGCACGCCTAATGGGGCCTCCTTCTCAGGCGATGACTGTGGAGGGGACAGCCCTGGGACTGGGCTGTTGATGCTGCCTAGGAGGACCTGGGCCAGTCGGGTGTGGATGCCTCGCCTCCGAGCTGCCTGGTGGAGAAACCAAGATCAGAGGCTGTGAGGACTGGGCAGGGCCAGAGAGGAGCTGGAAGTGAGGGGGCTGAGGAGCGACCGCTGCGGCGTCCAGGGCCAGGCGGTGGAGGATGGGCAGGAGGGAGTGAGTGGGAGGAGGCTGAGCACGGGCGGGGCGGCAGGGTGGCCAGCGGTCCAGCCGCCTCTACTCTCAGCTCCCAGTGCGGCCTGGCCCTCACAGGAGTGCTGCTGCCAAGGCCGAGGGGAGAGCAGAACCCTGGAACTGTCAGGTGGGGGTGGGGGGGGCTTTCATTTCGTAGTGTTTAAAATTTTCAGCCAAGTTATCCCCGTTTTATTCCTGTAAAATATGCTTGTGGGAGATAATCTGGGCTGAGCTAAGATTAAGTGTTGTTGATCTGTGTGACCACTGTTTGGAGCATATTTGGAAAATAAGAAAAAATGAATTGTTAGTATATAATTCTTTTTCAACTGTGTGCATGCCCCCAGGCTTGTCCCCGGCAAGGCCTGTAGTCCTGTACGCTTACGAGAAGTGCTGTAATTTAAGGTCTGCGTTTGCGTGTGTTTAAAGGTACTGTTCACTATAATCGAGTTTGCTTTCTTTTGCAGGTGAAAGGGATGAATGCTTGATTTGTAAAGTTGCTTGTCGTACAGTTCTACTTTCGAAACACGTGAGTTGAAGTCTGTAGTATGTTAATGTTAATCGGTGGTTCTTTCTAAGTGTGACATTCAGTTTTTACTCAGTTGTGGTGTCTACAACTTTTGTCGATTTGCTTGGTGTGCTAGGAGATCGCGCAGACTTTCTGTATAAAGTCTACTAGTGGTTCTGAATCCCTCACACAGCTGTCTCCTCACCAGAGCCCGTGTACTGCTGGGGACAGGCGTGGGGCGCCGGGGACAGGCGTGGGGCGCCGGCCCCTGCAGCTCCTCATGGTGGTGGGGTTGGTCTCCCTGGGGTCCATTCTAGTTAAGAGCGTCGAGGGAGTAAAGTTGATCCTTTCAAGTTTAGGTCCCAAGATGTGTATTTGATCTGATGTTTAATCTGTAAAAGTTCTTCTTCTGATTACAAACATAAAATTACCTCAAACCTCAAACATAACAGAAAACCATAACAGAATGTGAAAGTCCCCAACTCCTGCTTCCCAAGGACAACAAGCAGGAGTGTGGGCCCTGCTCTGGGTGTCGGTGGGACTTTGACAAAGCGGTGTTTCTCAGTTGGCACTACGTGTCCACACACTCACATTCTCTGAAGGTGGCTGCTGGTGTGACAGGAAAGCCTTTTGGTTTTTCAGTTTTTACTGCTGCAGTCTTAAAATGAACTTTTTTTTTTACCATAGTTCTGCATACTTGTAAGAGTATTTCTGGAGCATAAATTCCTAGAAGTAGGGAAAAGAGAGGCCTGGTGGGATGGGAGGGTAGGGTGGTGGCGCAAAATGTCTCCCTAATCATCACAAACAAAAAAAAGAGAGAGACAGAGGGGCACTGAGAACCCAAGTCTGACTGATTCCAAAGCCAGCCAGGGCTCTTAGCCACCACACTGCCCTCAAAATAGAAAGAAGGCATCATTTCGTTAAACCTTCTCCACCGAGCGCTACTCAAATGCGTTTGCGACAGAATCCTTTTTCAAGGAACACGTATTAATACCCCACAGTCCACACTTGGAGGAACTGTTCTCCCGTATAAGCTTCTAGGGAGTAACCAGCGTGTCTTAGCGTGAGCCCAGCTCTGGAGTCTAGCAGACCCAGAGCAGATTCTCATCCTAGCTGTGGGCTTCTGGAAGAGTCTCTTTCCCATCTGCTCTGGGGCCCTCATTACATTGTTGAAAAGATTAAATGAAATGACACTCAGAATTTTTCTATTAATATTTCCTTCTCCGTACATAGGGCTTGCAGTTGTCCCTTCTGTGCCATTGGGGGTGCCCATCCCTGTTTCCCCAGGGAAGCCCTGGGCCCCGGCAGGTCAGCACTGACACCCTCGCCTCCCCCAGGGCCTGGGAAGGACTCCTTGTGGGGCCTGGTCCTCCGTGGGCATCAGTCCAGTCTTCATCATTGGGGTCCCTGCCGCTGTGTGTAGGGCTCACTGGGGCCCTTGGAGGTGGGGGCAGACTTCTGTCCTGTTTTCTTCAAAGTACGGGGCTCGGGGCGTCGGGTGCTGTCCAGGGTCTCAGATGGAGATCCGAGTGGGGGGCTTGCATGTACTCGGAGCGCCTGCAGCAGGCCCCTGCCCTGCCGGCGCCCTTCCCAGCCCCTGCCTTGAGCAGAGTCTGGGGCCGTTTCCTCTGTAGCTGCCCCCACCTGCAAAGCAGCTGCCCCCGTCTCCAATGAAGCGGCCACCCCCTCCCCTCCACAAGGTCCTCCAGCAGCTCCTGGGGCCCTGGCCCCTCGAGTGTTTCCCGACTGCTGCTGCGGGCCTCTCTCCCTGAGTGCAGCACGACCGTCGCTCCACCGTGCATGGGCCCGCGTGTGTCCTTGTCTGCGCCCCTGTGTCCCTGGTGCTGCCGGGGGGTGGGTGGGGAGGAGAGGCAGGCGTGCCTGCAGGCGGTGTGCCGGTGGGCAGGTGCCGGTTCATGCACCCTCTTTTGTCATGTTTACACCGAAGTAACTCAACACATCTTGTGAGAGTTAGAGACTGTGCCCGTTGCTCTTCCTGCTTCTGATTCCACCTTTGTACCCAGCTGCCCCAACCCCAGCCGCCCGAAACTCCTCAGCGCCACCCTTGGTCCCCTAGGAGGTGGCGCTGCCCTGCACCCACACCCCGCGTCCTCGGTGTCCCTGGAAGCCGCTGTGATGGTGTCCTGGCCCGTCTCGGCCCTGAAGCGCCGCGGCCCTCTGGGCCTGGAGGCAGTGTCGGCAGAAGCAGCCTTTTCTCTTTCAGACGGACTCCGACATTCAGGCGCTCTTCATGGGCATAGACGGCCTGTGTAGGAAGTACGCCAAGGAGACCTCCCAGGTAAGTCCCCAGGCCCTGGAGGTGGGGTGGGAGTCCAGTCTGCGCCCACCCCCACTTTGGGAAGGCCGGGCACCGCTCCCGTGTCTGAAGGCGAGAGACACAGCGGCTGCTCGGGCAGGACGCCCACGCTGCCTCGGGGATTGAGGGCTGGGCCGCAGCTCTGGGTCTGGAAGGTGGGATGGGGGCGTCCAGACACTGGGCAGGGGGCTGCATCTCCTGACACCCTCTCCTGACCCCTCCCCGTGCCTGCGCATCCTCTCCTGACCCCTCCTCATGCCTGCGCGTCCTCTCCTGACCCCTCAGTACAGACGCCCTTGGCCTGTGCTGCTCCCAGACCATAACCTGGCCCAAGGACATGTGTCCTCCCACCATCCCGGGCTCCAGGGGGCGTGGCCATGGCCAGCTCCTCAGCTCCCTTCGCGACCCCTGGTGGGCTGCTGGCGGCATAGCCTGCAGCCTCTGTGCGAGTCTCTTCAGGCTCACTTCTGTCTCGCTCCAGCTGGGGCTCAAGCCCTGTTTTGTTTTGTTTCTGTCGGTCAGGCCAACACTGAATCCCGAGGCTGGCCCCCACCCAGGGCAGGTGGTGCATGGCTACGCCCGAGCACACCCGAAGCCCTTGCCCTCAGTGGGGCTGCTCCCACCTGCTGCTCAGGGACCACCCGCTCCCCGGCCTCTTGCCCACGGTCAGCTTTGCCCATGGCCCTGTTCCTGCTGTGGCCTCTCCTGTCCTGATGGATCTGAATCTCAGAGCCCTGCATGCTTGTCCTCACCAAGGTCCCCCTTGGAAGCTGCCTGTCCACGGGCCTTGCTGGGCCCAGTGCCTCAGGTGGGGTTCCCCATGACGGTCTCCCAGACGCTGCTGAGCAGGAGACCAGGGCCACGCCCAGAGGCGGTGCTGCTCCTGTTTGGGCCCTGCCCCAAGGCATGCGTTCAGAGGTCAGCTTAGGACATCGGTCTCTCTTGCCCTGAGCGTGGGGCCCTCGGAGGAGTGAGCTGAGAGAGGTGACTGTCACCTTGTCTTGCTTCAGTGACGGGAAGGGCACTTTAGACCTGTTCAGGCCCCTCCCGGGGGCACGGCCCTCACCTCCAGTCCCGGCCAGGGGAGGCAGAGGGAGACACAGAAACAGTCCCCGGCTGATGAGTGAGGACTCAGAGCCTGCCTGCGAGGGCCCTGGCGGGGGCAGCAGGCGTGAAGGCTCTCGGTGCGATGCGGAGCCTTCGGGCGGGGCCTCGGGAGCAGTGAGGACTCCTGCAGCAGCAGCCCTGGGCACCCTCCCGTCACCGTCTCCACGGGCGGGCGCTCCAGGCAGAGCTGGTGTCCACTGCCGCACCTCTCGGTGGAGACGCGCGCCCTTGTCCTGTGGGGTGGGTCCCCGACGGTGAGGGCTCTGAGCCCCCTGACGAGGCAGCAGCCAGAGCAGCAGGGGCCCCGGGAGGGTGTGTGCCGCCCACCTGCGGCGGCCCACCCTGAGGCGGGCAGGAGGGCCTCTTCGCCCCGTCTGGCCCGGACCAGGGAGCCTTGGGAGCATGCCCTGCCGTCTGCGCGCCTAGGGGCAGCGCCCTGGTGGCAGGCAGTGCCTGGGAGGCGCTTAGCTGATGTTGCCCCAGCCAGCTTGCTCAGTATCGTCTCCGCTGTCTCTCAGCTCTGCACAGATGACAGCAAGAATTAGGCCTAAACGGTTCAGTGTTTCAAGAGGGTGGTTGTCGTCCGAAAAGCCCAAGGTTGCAGAATAGCTCTCCCTGGTGGTCCAGTGGCCGAGACTCTGTGATCCCGGTGCAAGCGCCCGGGTTCTGTCCCTGGTCAGGGAACTAGATCCCGCATGCTGTCACTGCGGATTCTGCACTCTGTAAAGAAGGTGGAAAAACCCTGCACGCCACAACCAGGACTGAGCACAGCCAGATAACTACATGGATGAACAGCTCTCTCTTCCCACAAGTGTCCGTCATTCCCTCCTGACGTCCGTTGGCGCGTCCAGGAACAGTCCAGGCTCTGCTCCATAGACGTGGAGGTTGGGGCTCATAATTGGAGACCAAAGGTGGTGGTGATTTCAGGCACTGCTGGCCTTGACCGGCTAGTAAAGTTCACTGGGCTCAGAGCAGCGTGGCCCTGGCAGCCTACCTGGTGGCATCCCTGCCCAGTGAAGTTCTGGTCAGGGGGCTCCTGTGATCCAGTGGCTGCTACCTGAGGGGCAGCACGTGGTGACTGGCCCATGTGGGTCGTGTCCCGTCCTGTGTCCTGAGCACCACTGAAGCACGTGGAAGGGAGGCAGAGCAGCCGCCACGCCCACGTGGTCTCCACGTGGAACCCATGGTGCTCACCACCTCTGGGTAGAGCTCGTCCGGCCAGGGCTGCCCACTGAGCCTGGGGTCTTCGGCTTCCGCTCTGGCTGCTGGGCAGCAGGGGGGCAGTGTCTGGGGAGGAGCTGGGGCTTCAGGAAGCCCCCAGCCTCAGCCTCTGCAGCAGCTGACACATGCTGTCTTCTCAGATCTCAGAATTTCAAGAAAAGCACAGAAGAAGACTGTTAGCCTTCTACGGAGAAAAGGTAACTCCAGTCAGCGGGCCACAGGGAGCGAGGTGGCTGTGTTACCCCTCCTGGCATAGGCCGCTGGGTGGTGTCTGCCTACAAACGCTCAGCCCGCTGCACGGTTCCTCTCTGAGGTCAGCCATGCAGCCACCTGGGGACCCAAGCGTGGTTTCGCCTCCACTTTGGGCATCAGTACAGACCCATGGTCACCCCATGGTTTCTGTGGTGCTTTTTGATAAATGTGAGCATAAAGTTGTTCTGACCGAGCTTCACAAAAGGAGGTTTAGTACGCATTTGCTTATCCCCAGAGCATCCTCCTCGCTTGGTTTTGAAACTCTAAAGAAGAAAAAGCTTTAGGGAAAACAAATATGGCACTTCAGCTGTAACTTGGGTTGAAGCCCCCTGTTGGGCCGTGCGGGTGGAGAGGGCAGTGGGTGGGCACCAGGGGCGCTCTGCCCGAAGGCTGCTCCGCGGGGCAGGGTGGTGCCAGGCCGGGCTGTGCACTTCCCAAGAGGTTCCTGCAGCCGGTTTCCAACACACCTGGTGACCTGCTGCTGCTGCTGGGTCACTTCAGTTGTGTCTGACCCTGCGCGATCTCAGAGACGGCAGCCCACCAAGCTCTGCCGTCCCTGGGATTCTCCAGGCAAGAACACTGTAGTGGGTTACCAAAAAAAGTGAAGTGGACTTGGTGCAAATTCTCACAAAAAGTGCGAGGGCCTCGGCCACGTCACCTGCATTCTGATTCCTGGTTTAAGAACTTGAGAATTCACTTGTTCCCGCTAAACTCTCACCCGGCCTGTGTGGTGATAGGAAGTCATTCAATTGTGTTTAGATTTCTCAGTTGGAGGAGTCCCTCAGGAAGTCGACACTGCGGGTGGAGCAGCTGCAGAGGTGAGTCCTGGGGGCACGCGGAAGGGAGGGGATGCAGCGTGGGTGGGAAGGCCTGGTGTCTCCAGATTCGAGTCTGCCTGTTTCCCTCCATCTCCGGGTGGGCGGCTTGTGGCGCGGGGGGTTCTGGGCCAGGCCCCCCCACTGACCACTTCACTCCGCTTGCACTGGTGTGGCTTACATCTCCCTCCAGGAAGAACCTGTGCCCCCAGCCCCCATAGCTGGCACCCTCGCCCCAGACCACGCGCGCCGGGGTCTTCCCACCTGCCCCGGTGGTGTCTCTGCTTCTGGCTCTGTCTCGGGGACCATGGACACTTGTCCACCCCACACACCAGCACCCAGCTTGTTTCACGAGGTCACCTGGAAGCAGGCACGAGTGTCCTTTGGGAGCTGGGCCCAGCAGCCGGTCCTGCTCAGCAGGCTTCTAGGGAGCGCCCACTGTGTTCTCAGCGCTGTCTGCTGTGTGTTCTGGGGACTCGGGAGCCCCTCTGGGGTGGACCAGGCCCGTGCAGGTTCCCGAGGTGAGGAGGGGCCAGAGCGTGTCATGGAGAAATGGGTCCTTTCTGTTTTCTTTACTTCAGGTTGGAAGGAATTATCTGGATGTAAACGTTTGTGATTCAATAACGCCTTTTCTCCGTCTATTTAGGGTGAGGTCATCACAACAAACAGCTTTCAGCACAGTAAAAACTGCAGCTTCAAGTAAGTGAAGTGATGCCTGGAAGGGGGGAGGGTGGCAGAGGTGCTGGGTCCGCCCGTGGCTCCAGCACCGGGTCTCTCCTCACAGCACCTTCTGCAAGGCCGAGTGGACCTCTTCTGTTCCAGCCCCGTGGCTCACCAGCCTCTGAGAGGTCTGCGTCCTCAGCCCCCACCCCCAGCGTAGGCACTGGGCGCAGGCGCCCCATCCTCGCCGCTCGCGCCCATCTCCAAGCAGAGGGGTGGGCCCTTCCTTGACTGGGATGGGAGGGGTGAGCCGGTGGCAACCTCTGGGACCTAGAGCCCCTGGTGAAGTGCTTTTCTTGGAGATGTGCACTTGGGCCCGTGGGCAGCAAGGCTGATGGGGGTGCCCTGGCCGTGCCCGGCAGGCCACACCCCTGTCCCCAGCTCTTCAGAAAGTGGAGAGCGAGGCCCCCCTCCTAGCTGCCCTGTGCTCCTGCGAGAAGGCCTGGCCTGTCCCCGCCAGCCTGGAGCAGGTTTATTAGGGAGCTGGTGTGACTGAGTGCTGCACGCGTGAAACATGTGGGCCGGGCCATAGGGTGGACAGAGGTAGTGGTCCCGCCCCAGACGTCCAGCAGGAGGTGGGGGAGCCCAGGGACGGTGCAGGTGGCGAGGAGGAGCCAAGCGGCCCTTCCTGGGATGGACGGGGGCTGGAGACAGGAGGGCCGTTCTAGCCGCACAGTGGGCGCCTCCGTGTCTTGGGCAAGTGTGTCTGCTTTATGGGCCTTGCTGGGCGGGGCGGGGCTGCGATCACCACACTCTGGGAGTGCTGAGCAGCTGTAGGGAGGGGGCCCACAGGGCCTCGTGCGTGCACATTTGTGCGCGTGTGCATATGTGTTTCTGTCACTTCAGTGCAGTCACCCGTGGCTGTCTCGCTGTCTGTGTAACAGGGCAGAGTCCATGGAAGTCGACTTCACGCCCTCTCCGAGGAGAAAGGTGAGCATACTGACTTCACGTGTGTGGCCCCAGGCGCTTTGCACGGGTGGTCTTTCCCGGCGTGGATAGCTGTCCCATGGCACACGCGCAGAGGCAGCCGGTCGCCAGGCAGCTCCAAGGAGAGGCCTGATGGGCAGGCTGGGGTGCGGCCTGGGTGGGGGTACCCCCTCTCTTGCTGGCCCGGTGGCCTCGTGACGCCTCAGTTCCTGCTGCTGCTGCGCTCACGCCCTCTCCAGCCTGGGCACTGGACGCCCCGCGCCTGCAAAGTCTTCCTGTGTACCATCACGGACCCTCCCGCGAACAGAGGGCCTGGGCCTATGAGGAGAGAGGACGCTCGGATTCTGCCCGACAGGAGCAATCTTGTCCCCGTACTGTGACTAACTTCTCAGAGTCGGCCCGTGCCGGACACGGGGCACCAAGTACAGGACAGGCCAGAGGTGGGGGTGGGAGCAGGGGGCAGAGAGGGCCCAGGAGGGGGCCCAAACCGGAGGGGCTCTGAGCGCAGCGGCCGTGGGAAGGCTGTGGGGTGGGGTCTGCTCACAGCCAGCCTTGCTGCAGCCTCGGCGGTGAGTGAGGGTCACGTGGAGCCAGCCCCGTCCTCCCCTCGGGCTCTGTGAGGTGTCAGCCTGTGCTGGGTGGGCAGGGGCTGGAGCCCAGAGGCGGGGAGCTGCTCCCGTGGGTGGACACCGGGTTGCTGGGCAGTGTGACCCCACTTGCAGTGTTGGGGGTCTCTCCGAGGCTGTCATCCTGCCAGCAGAGGTGAGGCCGGGGTGGGGCTGTTGGCAGAGGGGGTCCTGGACTGAGGCCGCCACAGCTGGTGCTCACCGCGTGACGCTGGAGCAAAGGAGCACTGTGGTGCCAGGCACGGGGGCGGGGCGAGGGCACGTTGGCGTCACGGGGCTGGTGGCTGGCGGGCAGCAGCAGCAGTGCCAGGCCCAGGCTCCTGGCCCCCAGCAGGTGTGTGCCCCCCGCCAGGCCCTCCCGCTCAGTGGGAGGGCTCCGGGCAGCAGGGTGGGCTGGGGCCCCGCCTGGCCGGTGCGCAGTGCAGAGCGGGCCTGCCCTCGCCACCGCCTGCCAGTGTCTGCCAGCATCTGGATTTCAAGGTGATGAGACGCTCCCAAAGTGAGGATTACTCAGGATTTTCGAATTCCTAATGCCAGCCAAGAACTTGGTTTACTTTTCCTCTTGTGAGATCCTTAAAGTCACCGGTGGAGCCTTCATCCACTCACCACCTGGGCCCCAGGGGCGGCGGGCGCAACGCCGCCAGCGGCCGCGTTCCCACACACAGCGTTGCCGTGTGTCAGGCAGATGCGACTGAGGATCTGTGTTCTTAGCAAACGGACAGTCTCTGCTCCTGAGCCAGTCTGGAGCGTCAGCGGTCACTTTCTCTTTATGAGGCAGCCTGAGGTCGCCACTGGCCCGCCGCGGATCTCGCTGCTCAGCCCACCTCGGGATGGACGCATGGGTAAGTGGAGACGCCTCGCCCCGCCCAGACCTCACCTGCTGCAAGGCCTACCCTGCCCCCAACGCGGGCCGCTCCTGCCTCACTGCCGGTTCCTCTGCGCCTCCTGGTGGCTGTCGGCGTGGCCGCGGGTGAGCGCCCGGCCCTTCCTGGGGTCAGCATGAGCACCAGGCTCAGGCTCAGGCTCACGCTGTCCTCCCCGAGTCCCTCCCCGGAAGATCCCTCGGTGTCGTTGTGGAAGCGCACACGCGTGAGCCGAGCGCTGACTCCTCTCCAGCCTCAGCGCCTTAGCTCGCTCTCTCCGCTGCTGCCGCACGTTTGCCCTTGGCTTCCTGTCCTCTTGCTGAGGCTGAGGTCCTGAGCGTCACCCGAGGTGTGGGTGTTCTGCGCTGCCTCGTCCAGGGCCTGTTGGTGCCCCCTTGGCACCTGAGCACCTGGTTGGCACTTGATTTCCTTCTGCCCAGCCTCAGAAGGAAACCGTGGGTGCAGGTCAGGCCTGCGCCTTCCTGTCTCCCTGCCCGTGCTCCTGGGATCTCAGGCTGGCAGTTGCTCCCAGGCGCTTCCTCGCCTCCTGCCCACCTCCGTCCTGTGCAGCTGGCATGTCCACCAGTCAGGGTTCCAGCTGCTTGTTCCGTGGACGCAGCACCTCTCAGCCCCTGTGAAGCCTCCTCTCCCCGTCGTCAAGCACTGCCTGCTTCCTGCTGACCCATTCCATTGGCGACGGAGGCGGCCTGCCTTCTGGGCACTGGGCATTCTGGGCCCCCACCTTGGTACTTCCCTGCAGGGGTCGGTCTCATATCAGTGTCTGCGGGCCCAAGGCACCAAGCCTGCTGCTAGCAGCACCTTCCCCTTAGGAGCCTGGGGTCTGGCCGATGGTGATCGCAGTTCCCCGTGCTGTCGCAGCAGGACCTTGTTGCCTCTTTGTTCTGTCAGCATCTTGTAAGAGCCCGTGATGGAAAAGAACAGATTAACGTGTAACTGGAACACGTAGTTACACGCTTACAACTAGACAACATTGCGAGTAAACCGTACTTCAGCTTTTAAAAAACAAAAAAGGAAAGGACCGTTTTAAATCTGGAGGAATGGAAGCAGTTATATTAAAAAGCATTTAGAAGGCAACAGAAGCCGACGGGCAGAGAGCACTGAGGCAGAGAGAGCAGACGGCATGGTGGCGGGAGCAGGCCGACGCCGGCCCCTCTGATCCCACGCTGAGCGGCCGGCCTGCCAGTGAAGAGGCGACCCCACCCCTGAGACGTGCTCCAGCGGCAGCGCAGATGCGGTCAGGGTGAAAGGAGTGACCCCACACTGGATGACGCCCGAGAAACCCACCAGCAGTGCGGGGAGCCTCGTGGTGACAGGGCGCAGTGCTCACCAAGGTGTGCACACCAGACCACGGTGCAGGTGCCCGAAGCAGAGGCTGACAGGTGCTGGGAGGAGCCAAGTGCGTTCTGGGAGCACGCGCTCCCGCTCAGAGGCAGAAACAAGCAGTGAAGTGGACACGCAGCGTCGGCCTTGGACAGTGTCTGGTGTGAGTGCCCACCAGGGCAGAGACCTCCGCCTGCTATGTGCTGTCTGCGGGGGACCTGCCTCATGCCCGGAGGTGCAGACTGGCTGAGACACAACTCAGGTGCCTCTGCGAGCAGTGGGTCAGGTGGGGGAGCAGAGGAAGGCTTTCCAAGGTCAGATTGGACGTTCTGTGAAGAGGACCTTGCAGTGGGGTATAAGACAGGCCCTGACACTTGGGAAGAACTAGTTACACAGAGGGTATTTTGGGGCCAAAGTGGAATTAAGTTGGAAATCAGCAAAAGAAAAAAAAATCTAAGAATAAAATATTTGAAAACACAATTATAACTACCTTATGGATCAAAGGAAAAACACAAAGCCTTTGACTGTGGATCACAACAAACTGGAAAATTCTTCAGGAGATGGGAATGCCAGACTACCTTACTTGTCTCCTGAGAAACCTGCATGCAAGTCCAGAAGCAACAGCACTGGACATAAAACCATGGACTGGCTCAAAATTGGGAAAGGAGTACACCAAGGCTGTATATTGTTACCCTGCTTATTTAACTTCTGTGCAGAGCACATCATGTGAAATGCCGGGCTGGACGAAGCAAAAGCTGAAGTCACGATTGCTGGGAGAAATAGTAGTAACCTTAGATATGCCGCCCTAATGGCAGAACTATAATGACTATACCGTGGAAGCGAAAAATAGATTTAAGGGACTAGATCTGATAGAGTGTCTGATGAACTATGGACGGAGGTTCGTGACATTGTACAGGAGACAGGAATCAAGACCATCCCCAAGAAAAAGATATGCAAAAAAAGAAAAATGGCTGGCTGAGGAGGCCTTACAAATAGCTGTGAAAAGAACAGAAGTGAAAAGCAAAGGAGAAAAGGAAAGATATACCCATTTGAATGCAGAGTTCCAAAGAATAGCAAGGAGAGATGAGATAAGGAGATAAAGAAGTAAGGAGAGATCGCTTCCTCAGTTATCAAAGCAAAGAAATAGAGGGAAACAGTAGAATGGAAAAGACCAGAGATATCTTCAAGAAAATTCGAGATACCAAGGGAACATTTCATGCAAAGGTGGGCTCAATAAAGGACAGGAATGGTAGGGACCTAACAGCAGAAGATACTAAGAAGAGGTGGCAGGAATATACAGAAGAACTCTACAGAAAAGATCTTGACGACTGAGAGAATCACGATGGTGTGATCACTGACTTGGAGCCAGACATCCTGGAATGTGAAGTCAGGTGGGCCTTAGAAAGCATCACAACAAACAAAGCTAGTGGAGGTGATGGAATTCCAGTTGAGCTGTTTCAAATCCTGAAAGATGAGGCTGTGAAAATGCTGCCAATATGCCAGCAAATTTGGAAAACTCAGCAATGGCCACAGGACTGGAAAAGGTCAGTTTTCATTCCAATCCCAAAGAAAGGCAATGCCAAAGAATGCTCAAACTACCACACAATTGCACACTCATCTCACACGCTAGTAAAGTAATGCTCCAAATTCTCCAAGCCAGGCTTCAGCAGTACGGCAGTACGTGAACCGTGAACTTCCAGATGTTCAAGCTGGATTTAGAAAAGGCAGAGGAACCAGAGATCAAGTTGCCAACATCTGTTGGATCATGGAAAAAGCAAGAGAGTTCCAGAAAAACATCTATTTCTGCCTTATTGACTATGCCAAAGCCTTTGACTATGTGGATCACAATAAACTGTGGAAAATTCTGAGAGAGATGGGAATACCAGACCACCTGACCTGCCTCTTGAGAAATGTGTATGCAGGTCAGGAAGCAACAATTAGAACTGGACATGAAACAAGACTGGTTCCAAATAGGAAAAGGAGTACGTCAAGGCTGGATATTGTCACCCTGCTTATTTAACTTTTATGCAGAGTACATCATGAGAAACGCTGGGCTGGATGAAGCACAAGCTGGAATCAGGATTGCCAGGAGAAATATCAGTCACCTCAGATATGCAGATGACACCATCCTTATGGCAGAAAGTGAAGAAGAACTAAAGAGCCTCTTGATGAAAATTAAAGAGGAGAGGTAAAAAGTTGGCTTAAAGCTCAGCATTCAGAAAACTTAAGATTATGGCATCCGGTCCCATCACTTCATGGCAGATAGATGGGGAAACAGTGGAAACAGTGTCAGACTTCATTTTTCTGGGCTCCAAAATCACTGCAGATGGTGATTGCAGCCATGAAATTAAAGGACACTTACCCCTTGGAAGGAAAGTTATGACCAACCTAGACGACAAATTGAAAAGCAGAGACATTATTTTGTCAACAAAGGTCTGTCTAGTCAAGGCTATGGTTTTTCCAGTGGTCATGTATGGATGTGAGAGTTGGACTATAAAGAAAGCTGAGCGCCGAAGAATTGATGCTTTTGAACTGTGGTGTTGGAGAAAAGTCTTGAGAGTCCCTTGGACTGCAAGGAGATACAACCAGTCCTTCCTAAAGGAGATCATTCCTGGGTGTTCATTGGAAGGACTGATGCTGAAGCTGAAACTCCAATACTTTCGCCACCTCATGCGAAGAGTTGACTCATTGGAAAAGACCCTGATGCTGGGAAAGATTGGAGGCAGGAGGAGAAGGGGGCGACAGAGGATGAGATGGTTGGATGGCATCACCAACTCAATGGACATGGGTTTGGGTAGACTCTGGGAGTTGGTGATGGACAGGGAGGCCTGGCATGGTACAGTTCGTGGGGTTGCAAAGTGTCGGACATGCCTGAGCGCCTGAACTGACCTGACCTGACCTGAACGGCAGAAAGTGAAGAGGAACTAAAGAGCCTACTAATGAGGGTGAGCAAGGAGAGTGAAAACCTGTCTCAACTCAACATTCAGAACCAAAGGCCATGGCGTCTGGTCCCATGATTTCGTGGCAAACAGATGGGGAGACGATGGAAACAGTGGCAGATTTTATTTTGTTGGGCGTGAAAATCACCGCAGGTGGTAGATATAACCGTGACATTAAAAGATGTTCCTTGGCTGGCGCTCCGGGTGCGAGAGGCAGGTCGGACCGCCCAGTCTGCGAGGTGCTGTGCCGTCCCGGCACCAGCCTGAGGACTCCAAAACTACCGTCCCCCTGCCGGGCAGCATGGGCGCCCTGAACGGAGCAGGTATTCCAGCAGGACTGAATTCGGAGAAGGTAGCGGTTCTGCTTCAGAAACTGAATTCCGACCCTCAGTTCGTACTGGCCCAGAATGTCGGCACCACTTGCAACCTGCTGGACATCTGTCTGGAGAGGGCCTTGCTCCTAGAGTCGAGTCGGGGGAAGGTGCCCTGATATCCGAGCTCTCGAAACTGCATGCTTCCGAGAGTGTCGCTGTCCCTCCGAGGCGGCGTCACTGAAGTCAGTTTGTCAGGGTGATTCTGTGTGCCTCGACTGGCCCGGGAATGGGAGGGTGATCAAAATCGACATGATTCCTTCCAGGTGCTCTGAACTGTGGAGAACACGGCTCTCCTTGAGTCGTGGTTAAGTAGAGGGTTAGAGAAAGTGGGTGAGAGAACAACCAAAAACTTACCATGATCTGAATTATAATCATTAGAGGGAGCTCTCGCCGAATGGTTTAACTCCGGCCTCGAATTGGGAGTTGGGTGGGGCACAAGAAGGGGGTATCATCCATTCTTTCTGACAACTAGATGGTGCTGAGAAGCTTTTGAATAAAACACTTTGCTTAAAAAAAAAAAAAAGATGTTCCTCGGAAAGAAAGGGAAAGTGAAAGTTGCTCAGTCGTGGCCGACTCTTTGCAACCCCATGAATCCATGGAATTCTCCAGTCCAGAGTACTGGAGTGGGTCGCCTTTCTCTTCTCCAGGGGATCTTCCCAACACAGGAATCGAACCAGGGCCTCCCGCATTGCAGGCGGATTCTTTACAAACTCGAGATAGTGGAGGACAGGGAAGCCTGACGTGCTGCAGTTCATGGGGTCGCAAAGAGCGGGACACGGCTTGGCGACTGAGTGCCGAGCGCGGTGCGTTTCCGCGTGAACCCTAGATCCGCTGACCAGACTCTCCCTGTGGGATTTTGTAGGAGCTCGTGGTTCGAGCGCCTCCCCTCAGTGAGACCTGACTACTGACCGGCCCCTGAGTGACCTGAAGAACTGGCGTTTTCGGCGTGTGAGCCCCACGCTTGTCTCGTGAACTCGTTTTCGGCGTGTGAGCCCCGCGCTTATCTCGTGAACTGGAGCCTGAGGAATGAGTTGTCTGGCAGTGGAACTTGCCTTGTGGAATTCCGGATCGGGTGCGGTGTGCAGGAGGCAGCTTTTGTCCTTTGCTCTCACCCATTTGCGTCTCTGGACCTAGAGAGTGTGTCCCGTGGACACGCGTGGTTGGGTCGTGCTCGTGATCTGCGCCTCTGCGTCGCGCGTTCGGTCGCTGGGCCAGCACGGCTGTGAGTGGGCCTGGACTGGCGTCTGTGCTGTGTTCTCGTTGCCGTGTGGGGCTCCGTGTGTGTCTGAATCCCCTCAGCTGCCGCCACTGGCTTTCACCGCTCTCAGCGCGCCATTTGCTGTGGACTGTGTCCCTCGAGGCTGTGTTTGGAGCTGGGGTTTTCTGGAGGTCAGCGCGGCCCTGAGGGTGGGACCTAATCCGGTTGGATCCGTGTCCTCCCTGGGAGACGCACACACGGGAAGAGGTCACGTGAGGACACAGCCCGAAGGCGCGTCGCAGGCGGTAACTGGGATCCTCCGGATCTCCAGGACTCAGACCTGCCTGGGACGCCGGCCTCGGGACTCGGAAACAGAGATGGTCGTGGCTGAAGCCGAGCCTGCAGGGCGACGCGGAGCCAAGCCGACCGGAGGCACCGTCCTGTGGTTCTCGTGCCTGGGGAGCCGTAGCCTCTCTTGCCACCCGACCGAGTTCTGATCAAGTAGTTTCCCCCCAATCCGAGAGGCTCTGATGATGTGGAGCCGCGGGTGACAAGAGCCCACAGCCCGGCTCTCGTGCCCCCTTTAGAGACGCTCACTGTCTTAGAGGCAGGAGGAGTCAGGCCCGCTCCATGGGCGTCTGCACCCACCTCCTTCCCCTCAGAGCCGCGTGCCTGTGGCGTCACTCTCCGACCCAAGCGCGACTTCACTGTGGGGCAGCTTGGCCAGCAGTGAGCTCTCCTAGGTTTTGGCTTTCTGTGAACAGCGTTGTCTTCATTTGAGGACACGCTCCCTGGGCAGAGTCTCAGCTGGTGGCACCGTGCAGGGTCGTCCTGTTGTCTGGCCCCGAGTTTCTGACCAGGAGTCGCCATCAACCCTGTGCTCATGTCCCTGTGTCCCCATGTGTGAGGAAATACTCTCTTTGCTGAGGACTCTCCGCCCTTTGCTCATTTTGGAGGGCTTTTCAAAATGGTGCAAGTCTTGAGGCCTCTCCCCACTCTCCCGGGAGGGCTGTGGCTGGTCTGGGGTTCTGCGTGCTGGCCACAGCGCCGTGCCCTTTCCTCCTGCTCGCGACCCCAGATGCAAAGCCACAGGTTCCTAGCCGCCCTCTCTCAGCCCAGGCGAGGGAGCCCCCTCCCCAGCCCGGCGGCAGTGGGTGTCCGGGTGCGGGGCTGTCAGCTGCCTTGGCGGTGTCCTGGAATGGTCCAGTCTCCTCATAGATTTCAGCTCTGTGGCAGCTGAAGTCAGTTCTTGGCAAACACTCCTGGAAGAATGGAAGCCGTAGGACCGTGGCTCGACTCCCTTCCGGGTTCCCGTCCATGAGCCCGTGCGCCTCGGTCCCCCAGCTGTCGGCGCCCAGGGTCTTGTCCAGGGGACCCCGTCCTGGCGTCACGGGCGCGAGCACCCCACGTGCCCGGCAGTGAGACGTCCCCTCTTTAAGTGTCAACATGGTCTCCATCTGCATTTTTCAAAAGGAAGTCTTGCCAGACTCCCTCAGTCACGCCCCCCGCGTTCCTGAACTGAACCCTGGCCCAGACCGGGGGACGTCCTCAGCGGGCCGCTGGCCTCTAGTTGGGCCGCAGCTCCAGCTCTGCAACAGCTGCTCGGTGCCACCCGGCCCCGCCGCCGCCCGGCCTGCTGGGCGCTGGGGTCAGCACCCTCAGGACAGAGACCCCAGGGTCCCTGATTCTCAGGCAAGATCCGAAAGGCCACCAACTGTGGGCCTGGCACCTGTCTTCCTGGGCTCAGACCGCTGCCCACACAGCCCGTGAGTTCACCTCCTAGGGCCTTGGGGTTCTCGGCGGTGTTAACAATAGTCGTCCCCACAGAGTCGTGTAAAGCGCAGGTGAGAAGCTGCTGCCGCTGGCCATCGGGGCGCGAGCGTGGGAGACCGAACACGCGATTTTCTCTGGGAGGCCAGCAGGGTGGGAGCCGCGGGCAGCACAGACTCACAGTCCCCGGGAGCAGGCTGCAGGGCTTCCTGGGAGGCGCGGGTGCAGGCCTGGGCCAGAGCCGGGGCGGGGGCTGGCCCCGGAGGGGCGGCGGGGGCACACAGGCTGGCGGGTGGCAAGGCCGCCCCACTTGTCTGGGCTGAGTGTCTCCGCAGACAGGAGTCAGCCCTGGCCTGGCTGCTCTCACGTCAGAGGCACGCACGGGTCACGGGCACAGTGGGCCCACCTCAGAGAGCCAGCCCACCTGGAGCGGCGGGGAAGGGGGGCCGTCCCTCCAGGGTCAGTGAGGCCCCAGGTTGTCAGACCCTGTAAAGCCCCAGAAGCGGCAGGCGTGGTGAACGCAGCTGTTGAGATGGTTCATCCTGGCTCTCAGCCGTTCTGGGGGTCTCCTGCGGCAACCCGCGGTGGGCTGTGTCCTCACAGTGCGCACTGCCCCAGGCGGAGAGATGAGACCTCCGTGGGCCATGGGAGGGAGAGGCAGTCACCCTCTCTGGTCCAGGTTGGTCACGGAAGGGGTACGCGAGGGGACACAGAGCCTCAGCTAAACGCTGGTGTCTTCTTTTTCCCACTTCCTCCTGATGCAACTCCAGAACTGAGATGCTGGAGAATTCAGGTATTCGAAAGAACAGTTTTTTTCATACTTGCCCCCTGGTGTGGCTGAAGCACGCCAGGGGCCATTTACATCTTTAACAGAAGCTTCTTACTAGCCGGGAGGGGTCAACGGCAGAAGTCAGAGGGTAAGCCTCCATGCCTTGGGTGGAGACCGCACAGTGGTCCCGGCGCCTGACGTTGCCTGTGGCTGCTGCTCTCCTCAGAGCCAGAGGGGCCTCCCTGCCAGTGGCCTTCAGGGTGACAGGTCCAGACGTGGGCCGAGAGCTGCCACACACAGGAGCGTCCTTCCCGAACGGAGCCGTGGGCAGCGGCGCGGGGGGCAGTGGCCTCAGACCGCCTGCTCAGGCGAGAAGACGGGAACTTGGGGGGTCCTGGCTGGGGGCGGCGATGGGCACAGCCCCCCGGTCTGTCCTTGCAGGCAGCATCGCCCACCGCCCTCAGCACCTTGGCCTGATGCCCCGATGCTCCAGCGAGCCTCAGGCGCCCAGGTGGGTCCCACCCTTGGTTTCTGGGGGGCGCCGGGACCCTGCTGGTCCCGTCCCGGGCTCTGAGGGAGGCTGTGCTGTGGGCGCCGCCTCACGTTCTTGAAGCTGAGAGGTGACGTGGGCCCCCGTCACGGACACCCCAGAGGGCCCACCCTGGCTGCAGGGCCCCGGGGGCGGCAGCGCCTCCCAGCAGGCAGGTGGCCGTTCTGCAGGTGCTGCCCCGAGGGGCTCCAGCGGGAAGGACCCACAGCGTGCCCAGCCCGGCGACACCACGTGCAGGGGCAGACGTGCCAGGCGTGGGCCGCCTCCCCCGGGGGCTCTTCAGCCCTGGGCGTGCAGGCAGTCTCTGCAGACGGCAGACCCTTCCTTCCCGCTCGCCCCTCACCCAGAGCCTGTCTCCACTTTGCCATTTAGCACCGCCCAGACCCCTGGCCCCCAGACCTCTGGCCCCCTGCCTGTGACTGACAAAGCCATCCCCTTGCCTGCCTGAATACAGGCCGCAACCCAAACCTCCGAGGCCACTCACCCCATTCCATGTCAGGGGTCTGCTTCGTGCCCTCTGACCCCCAGACAGCCAGCCCCCAGGTGCATGCCCTTTGACCTCCAGGGAGTCGGTCCCCCTACTCCATGCCTTCTGACCCCCAGGAAACCAGCCCCCTTATGCACACCTTCTGACCCCCAGACAGCCAGCCCCATCCCGCTCCGTGCCCTCTGACCCTCAGGGAGATGCCCTCTGCTCCACTTCCTGGCTGTACCTTGCCTTTCTCAGCATCAGCACAGAGGACCCTGGGAGACCCATGTGGGTGCTGGGCCCTGTGAGTGAGCAGCGGTTCTCGGCACCCCTGCTAGGGTCACCACAGTCCAGACCGGGCCTCCCATGAGGCTGCCTGCTGGGCGCTGTGTGTGGGCTGCTCCCGCTGGACCCATGGCCCCAGGCCGGCCGTGTGCCCTTCGAAACTGAGACGCAACCGACCCTTGAATGACCACTCAGTCAAAGGCACTGCTGATTTTATCTATCAAATTTGCTGCTAGGATCCCAGCCCTGCAGATGCCCTGTGAGTGGCCAAGGCAGAGCCCGGCGCCTGCGGCGGGCAGAGGGGCAGCACCCAGGCAGCCCATCAGCGTCTCAGGGCTGATGCAGAGGCAGCGTCCAGGTAGGCGGGGCCCAGGGAGCAGCTGGAGCCCAGGGCGAGAGCCCCCGCGGCCCCTCACAGTGGCCCTGCCTCCCTGCAGGGCCTGCAGGCCTCGGGGGGCTTGCACGCGAGTGACAGAGGCTCACCCTCGTCTGGGCGTCCACGGGGGACTCGGCACAGCTGACAGCAGGCTCCTCCCGTCTGAGTGTCCGTGCCGCCGGCCTGCTGCTTCCCGACGGAGCGACTCAGCCACGCGAGTGAATAAATGGTCATGGGCTGTCTGGGTCAGCAGTGTGATGTGTCTGCTCTTTATGCCGTAGGACCTCCTTACAGGCAGCCAGCCCCCACCTCCCTGCTGGGGACTGCGACAGGCTTCTGGGAGGTGGCGGGCTGGTCCAGGCCACGGCAGGGATGAGGCTGGCGATGTGGCCTCATGGGCAGGATCCATCTCTGACCCTGTCAACGTGCAGGCTCGTGTGTCTCCAGCCGTGGGCTTCACGTGACCTCCCGTGGGCCAGGTGCGCCCTCCTCGCCCCATGTGGCTTCGGACATGGCGGGCTGGAAAGACAGAACTATGGGCCTCACGTCGCAGTTAGCTGAGACCTGCCCCCAGAGCCCTAGGTCCTGTCACCTGGGTCAAGCCCACGGCCGAGCTTGCTGAGAGCAGGTGATCCTCTGCCCTGGGGGGCTGAGCAGGGCAGGCGGTGCTCCGCCCTGGCCTCCACGCTGCGGGCGTCAGAAGTGCTCCTGAGGGCACAGGTGGTGCTAGCCGGTCTGCCTGGGCACACGCCTGCAGGGTGAGCGTGATGCCCCAGACGGGGATGTGGGCGCCGTGCAGGGCAGACAGCTCGGCAGGAGGGGCGAGGGCGGCGGGACCAGAGGGGACTCGCCGGAGCCCTCGTGATGCCGCCTCCAGGCTTCCTGCAGGTGGAGCCCTGGCTCCGTGGGTCTGGGGCCTGGTCTGTCCTCAGCTCTGAATTCCCCTCTTCCATCACCTCGTCTCACTTTTCAGAGAAAAACCCCGAAGCCACGTTGTTAGCGGCGCTTATTCTTCAGCTTTGGTGCTTTTCACATTGGAGTTTCAGTCTCACGGGCGTCTAATCGGGCTCGTGCCTCCTGCCCTCTCCGCTCGGCTCGCCACTAGCACCAGCACCCCGACTCTCCTCTTGGCAGCTCTCTTCATTGGAAAGGCAAGACTGAGCACAGATCCGAACGGCAGTGCACACGCTGCCGTAGGCAACCCGCAGCCCAGCGCCCGAGGCTCCCGCTCAGACCTTCCGTCCGGGCCGCGCCAGCACCAGAGCCAGCCCCGGCCCGGCGGGGGGGTGCCGCGTGAGGGGGCGGGTCAGAGCCGACGGCCTCGGCCTGCCTGGGCCCCACGTGTCCTGGCAGCTCAGGCCTGTGCCGTCCTGCCTGGTGGCCAGTGGCCTAGAGGTGGCCGTGTCCAGGGACAGCCGGGCCCGCCCGGTGTGGCAGCCACACTTGGCCAGGTGGGGCCCTCACCCTGCCCTGGGCGTGGAGTCAGGTGTGACTCGCCCCACGTGTCACATGAGGACACCTGCAGCCCGGGGGCCGTGTGACAGCCTAGCCCCCTGGCCATTCCATCCCTGCAGCCTCCACACAGTGGCGCCTCAGCTGGCTCTGGCGTGGGGACTGAGCTTGGCCAACCCAGTAGGGCCTGGTGTGGACAAGACCGTGTATCACACAAACCCTCCTTCGAGGGCCAGGGGAGTGTAAGTGTGTCTGCTTGTGAGTTTTAAAGGAAATCTGAGTTTTAAGGGAAAACAAAACATGAGGCTGAAATGAACAAGGTGGGGCAGGAGACGCCAGTGCCGCGCAGGCCTGTGAGGAGGGGCTCAGACGGGCTAGACAGCAGACGGAGCCCGGCCACGAGACCGCTCGGGAGAGTGAGCCTCCATCTGGTCACTGCCCGTCTCCTTCGAGAAGCTCGCTGTTAGTAATGCTGCTCTTCCCAGCGAATGGAACCGTCCAGGGTGAGCAGGCTGCTCAGACCACATCCTCCTGGGTCACCCCCCGCCACGTGGGTCCCGTGTCCAGGAAAGGGGGCCGCCTCCAGGCTGCTGGGGAGTCTGAGAGCTCAGGCAAGAAAGCAAGGCAAACCACAAGATAGGTGGGGGATGTAGCTGTGCCCCAGGCTGGGTCTGCAGAGTTAGGACCGTGGAGCATGCTGGGGGGCGAGCCCCCGAGCAAGGGGAGGGGCCCACGCTGGGTCCAAGAGAAGCCCTGGTGCCTGGTGGCCCTGGGGATGCTCAGCCAACCTCTGACGGTGTGTCTGCTGTGGTGACTACCTTCTTTCTCATCTGATTCCAAGATCATGCCTATTCACATGTTACTTTGTCAACAAAGGTCCGTCTAGTCAAAGCTATGGTTTTTCCAGTAGTCATGTACAGATGTGAGAGTTGGACTATAAAGAAAGCTGAGCGCCAAAGAATTGATGCTTTTGAACTGTGGTGTTGGAGAAGACTCTTGAGAGTCCCTTGGACTGCAAGGAGGTCCAACCAGCCCATCCTAAAGGAGATCAGTCCTGAGTTCGTTGGAAGGACTGATGTTGAAGCTGAAGCTCCAATTTTTTGGCCACCTGATGCGAAGAGCTGACACTGGAAGAGACCCTGACGCTGGGAAGATTGAGGGCAGGAGGAGAAGGGGGCGACAGAGGATGAGATGGTTGGGTGGCATCACTGGCTCAACGGACTTGAGTTTGAGCAAGCTCCGGGAGTTGGTGATGGACAGGGAGGCCTGGCGTGCTGCAGTCCACGGGGCCACAGAGTCAGATGTGTGTGAGCACTAACTGAACTGAACCTGTTCATTGAGCCCAGGATGGCAGGTGGGAGGTGTGTCCTCTCCGGCGGCCCCTCCAGCATCTGGACTGACCTCAGCTCGGGTGCATTCGGCCGCCTCACCCACGCTGGAGACACAGCGTGTTCCCAGCGTGTCCTTTCCTCAGAAGCCAGCTCAGTGGGTCAGGTCACTGGCTGTGCGCTTGGTGAACCTGGGCTCGCCTGCGGGGCTCCCGGGGCTGGCTGGTGGGGCGCTCGTCCGGAGGCCCCCTGTGCTGCTCCCATCTCGGGGCGCCCGCAGCATGCCGGGGCGCAGGCGGCCACGCAGTCCTCAGTGCCCGCGATGGGGCGCCCCTGGGACGAGGCTGGAGAAGGGTGCACAGGACCCCCGCAGGTCACAAGGGCCCTCAAGCTCCTGACCCGGGGACGCAGCTGGGGGTGCCCTGCAGGGCCAGCAGACAACCCAGGGGCGTGCGGGGTCTGGAGCGTCCCAGGACGGGATTCAGGGGTTCTGGTGTGAGGCGGGCTGAGGGGGGCCGAGAGGCGAGGAGGGCCAGAGGAGGCCTGAGCAGTCAGCAGGGGAGGTCAGAGGGCGGGGCCAGGAGAGGTGGCGTGCCCACAGCAGGGACCAGCCCCCGGGGACGCCAGCCAGGTCGGGGCACCCGTGGGGGCACCCCTAGGGACGCACACCTGTCCCCCAGCTCTCCGTGTTCAGGTGTTGCTCTCAGCCCCATCTGCTCACAGGCACATCACATCCTACATGTCTCTGAGGGCAGACCCTCCCAGGGAGATCTCAGAGGGCGCCCAGCGTCTGCCCCTCCTGCCGCCCCCGCGAGCCGGCCCTGGAGGGTGTCCCAGCCCCTCCGCCTGCACGGCCCCTGGGGTCTGGGATCCGCTGCCATCAGGCGTCCCGGGCATCACCCGTCTGAGACAAAGCCGAGAATGGCTGGCAGAAGCCTCGCTTCAGCCGTAAAGTTTCCATGAACAAACAGCGTCGAGTTAGGGATAATTTACAGTCGCTGGATGTGTTTTTCCAAAGTGAAAGTGTTCCGAGCAGCACTATTTCCCGGCACAGCGAATGAACTGCCGCCAGCCTGGGGGCCTGGGCCAGCCCGCAGGGAGCTTCACGGAGCCGTCCAGAGGCCTCGGGGCAGACAGGAAGCCCGGGGGGCTGAAAGCCCGGGAGAGGAGCCCCCAGGCCCCCTGGCCCAACCATGCCGGCCTGAGAGGAGCAGGCAGGAGGTTGGGCCCCCTCCCGGGGCCGACCCCGGCATGCAGGGCCTCTGAGAGCACAGGGCCATTCCACGCCCCTCAGAGCCACGAAGGAGGGCTTGAAGGGGTTTTCATTTCAGACTAATAGGAAATTCCTGGAATTCTTCGGTGGTAAATCCAGGCTCCTGCGTGGAGTTCAGGGAGCCGCAGAGCCGGGACATACGTGGCGGGAGGGGGCTGGCGTCTTGGGACCCCCGACCCCCGGGGTCTGGTGGTAAAGGCAGCCGGCCCGTTGGGCCCACCACCCCCTCCGGGCAACCACTGGCTGGAGACACAGGGCCCCCCCGCTGTCTGCATAAGCCAGTGTCCAAAACCCGGAGAGGCCTGAGATGGGACAGCCGTCCCGGCTCGTGTGCGTCTAGGCACAGCCACCAGCCCCGCTCCACAGACCACGCGGCCCCCAGGCTCCCGACACCGGCCACCTGGACGCGAGCCAGTCACCACCCCGGCTCTACTCAGCCCCACTGTAGAGCTTCAGCTCAACTTCCAACGTGGACAGACCCTCACAGAAAAGTTACAGAGTCAGATGCGTGTGGAGGACCCGCCATCCTCTCCTTGGACTCTCCGTTGTGGACAGGGGTCCACCTGCTTCACCACTTGGGCTGTGCACACGTGTCTGCACACACGCACATATCTGTGTGTGCACGTGCATGTCTGCACATGCACACGTGTGCCCAGGCCTGCCCTTCACGCAGAGTGGCTCTAGTTCTGGTTTCGTCTGCTGTTCTCTCGTGGCCAGCACAGGTGTCCAGATGGAGAACCACTCATGTGCTTCCAGGCACCAAGGGTTGGGGCACCAGCTGGTGATGAGCTCCGCGTGGGCACGCAAGCTCCATGTGGACAGAGGAGCTTCACGTGGACACACAAGTTCCACGGGGACACAAGCTCTGCATGGACACACGAGCTCCGCATGGACAGAGAACTCCACGTGGACACACGACCTCCATGAGGACACACGAGCTCCGCGTGACATGTCTCCCAGCTCTACACGGCTCCCTCTGCCTCTTCACCTTCCAGGGATGCCACCGCCTTGCAGTAATATGCTCTCTGCTGGGGGTCCTCCTGACACCTGGCGCAGACAGGCTCACGGGATGGGGTGGGGCGGGCACTGCACACAGCAAACCAGAACAAGTGCCACGTGCCACCGACTGGTCACATCGAGGACAGACCCAGAGCGGCGATGCAGAGCTCAGCGAGTAGGGCGCTGAGCGCGCGTCCTGGTCCACCGCAGCCTGGAAGCTGGCGCGGGCGTCGCACAGACACAGCAGGCACATGCCGAGAACTTGCCGGGCTGGGGCGGGGCTGGGCAGCACAGCCGCTGGTCGGGCTTGCACTCGGGTGTGGAAAGCGTCCCAGGACTGGAGACGTGATGGAGGCCTCGGGCCTACACACTTTAAAATGCTTACAGCAGTACGTTTTGTGAAATGTAGAGCTTCAGTTCAGTTCAGTCGCTCAGTTGTGTCCGACTCCTTGCAACCCCATGGACTGCAGCACGCCAGGCCTCCCTGTCCATCACCAACTCCCGGAGTTTACTCAAACTCGAGTCCATCGAGTTGGTGATGCCATCCAGCCATCTCATCCTCTGTTGTCCCCTTCTCCTCCCGCCTTCAATCTTTCCCAGCATTGGGGTCTTTTCCAATGAGTCAGTTCTTGGCATCAGGTGGCCGAAGAATTGAAGTTTCAGCTTCAGCGTCTGTCCTTCCAACGCAGAGTTTACCATGATAAAAAAACTGGAGGCACGCTGAGATTGACTTCAAGACACTGACACATGGAAACATTTCCACAGTTTGAAAGGGTCCATGTAACTCACACCAGCGTGGAAAGTGGGCAGCCATGAAATTAAAAGACGCTTACTCCTTGGAAGAAAATTTATGACCAACCTAGATAGCATATTCAAAAGCAGAGATATTACTTTGCCGACTAAGGTCCGTCTAGTCAAGGCTATGGTTTTTCCTGTGGTCATGTATGGATGTGAGAGTTGGACTGTGAAGAAAGCTGAGCGCCGAAGAATTGATGCTTTTGAACTGTAGTCTTGGAGAAGACTCTTGAGAGTCCCTTGGACTGCAAGGAGATCCAACCAGTCCATCCTAAAGGAGATCAGCCCTGGGATTTCCTTGGAAGGAATGATGCTAAAGCTGAAACTCCAGTACTTTGGCCACCTCATGCAAAGAGTTGACTCATTGGAAAAGACTCTGATGCTGGGAGGGATTGGGGGCAGGAGGAGAAGGGGACAACAGAGGATGAGATGGCTGGATGGCATCACGGACCCGATGGATGTGAGTTTGAGTGAACTCCGGGAGATGGTGATGGACAGGGAGGCCTGGCATGCTGCGATTCATGGGGTCGCAAAGAGTCGGACACGACTGAGCGAATGAACTGAACTGAACTGAGGCTGTGTGAGTGGAGTCCGGTCACACACCTGCTTCTGGGGACACCTTCGTAAGCGGAAGGGAAGGCTACTGGCCAAGGGGGCAGAGGCCACGCCCATTTGGAGAAGCCTTGGGAGCCCTCTGCACCTCAGCTGCCTGCGGTCTCAGGGCCCCACCCCCTTGGCCCCGGATCCCAGAGGTCCAGGGAGGGGGCAACGGGCAGTGGGGCTTGGGAGGCGGATGGCCAGCCCCCTGAGGAGGGGCCGGGGACCCCCAGGGAGACCGTGCGACCATGCTCGGCGCCTGCCCTAGCTGGCTCCAGAGCCAGGGCCCAGCCCAGCATCTGGTGGGCGGTGGTGTCCAGGGACAGGCAGCCGTGCCGATTGAACACATGCCCCGTGCAGCCACGCTTAGGACACGGGGAGCAGCTGGACGCACGGCAACAGCACGCTTGCCCAAGCCCCTCCCAGGGCTTTTCACTCTGTGCCTCTTTAAAAACCTCATTTGTTACCGAGTTTACTTCTCTAGACAGCGACCAGGCACTCAGCAACTTTCATTCCTGGTGCCCTGCTCCTGCCCCGCGGTAGGTGCCCGTGAGTCCTCACACAGGACACGCTCTGGCTGAGGGGAACGCCGCCCTCCAGCCCAGAACCATCCCCACCATGGCTTCTGGGCCAGGCTGGTGGCCGCAGGCCCAGAGGCTGGGGGACTGTGGCTCCCATGTCGCCTAGAGCACCGGGTCCCACAAGATGTGACCCAGAGACGAGCACAGACCGCAGATACGGGAATGAGGAGGGCAGCCGAGGGCCCAGAGTCACTAGTGGTCGCTGCTGTGCCCACTGGACTCACAGCCCAGGCATTCAGCACAGGCAGGCCCAGCCGCTCCCGGGAGCCGGGCAGGGCCAGCAGCCGCAAGCCCAGCGTGCTCCAGGAGGGCACAGGCGACTGGAAGGGGCTGGACGGGGCTGGCAGACCCCAGAGGCAGCACATTCCCACGAGGCGGCGGCGGGATGGGGCACAGAGGGCAAAGCTCTCCTCTCTCCCACCATCGTCCTCTCCGTCGGGAAAACTGCTTTCAGAAAAGCCCACCCGACCCAAGGACCCGTGGACGCGCTCAGCAGGGACGCACTGGGCGGGCACACCAGCGCTCGCGCCGCGGGACTCAGGTTGGATTTGGCAGCTCAGGCACCGTGTAGAGCAGAGAATGGCTGAGACTCATCAAGGTGGTGGTCTCGGGACCCTTTGGGCCTCAGGGAGGATGGGGACCAGCCCACGGCCC